>NC_143014.1:240097427-240424358 GCF_055824585.1 Amblyomma mixtum | reverse complement strand
ACGTGGTCCGGAGACTTTTGTCCCCGACTGTACCACATCGTGCATTTTGTTTTGCTTTGTCACCTAGTACAAGGACAATGATATCATTAACTAAGTGGCTGTTATTTTCGACAGTGACGTGGCAAAAGGGAGTGTATGCAGTGGTACAATGAAGCAGTTAGTTCGAATTTGGTGCTGTAGTTAATACAGCTCGGCGGCGTAGTTAATGCAGCACGCCACCAGAGAATGTTGTTTTCACTGGACTTCCTGCTTGCCTCATGCACTCAGTTTTGGTTTGATGGGGAATATAGCATTGGATTTCCTCGCGCTGCAGGGGGTGTAGAGAACAACTTTTTCTTAATTTCAAAAACTGATACAGGATCATCTTGCCTGAGGTTACGAACTCGCTGTTAGCACTAAGCACCAAATTGTGCCAGTTAGATGTTAATCAGGCAGTCTTAGTTAATTAGTATGCTTTTAAAGTAACTGACTAACACCATGGCTGAGAGTGCGTTCGTAAAATTATTCTGACTATATTAAACACCCCATTTTTAGGAATTTTTGAAAGTGCTCACTGAACACCCTGTGTATTTGCAGAAAGGCTGGTGCCCTTATAGATGGCTTGCTTGTGGTGTCGGGAGTGCCATGATGGTGAACCACACATAGCTTCCACTAGTCTTCCACAAGCCAGGTGGCACTAAGTGGAAAAAGGTTTTTTTCATGCTCCTAGTCGAGCGACGTGGCAGTGCGACATCAGTGTTACCAATCTATAGCTAGCATTTGTCTTTCCATTCCTCTGTGACATTTCTTCATATTACATATGTTTAATGGTTTCTCATTGCAGTGCCATGAACAGAGGAGGGGGTGGCAACTTTCGAGGGGGCCGTGGAGGCTTCCGGGGTGGAAGTGGCGGCGGTGGCGGCGGCTTCCGTGGTGGACGAGGCGGTGATCGGGGCGGATTTGGTGGTCGAGGTGGTGGCCGGGGTGGGTTTGGTGGTCGAGGTGGGTTTGGCGGTGGCAGAGGTGGCTTCCGTGGTGGTTATGACCAAGGGCCTCCTGAAGAAGTTGTCGGCAAGTAGACTTCCCACATTTCCCTACTAGCGCAAGAGGAGAAAAGGGGAGAGGTTGCCTAAAGTAGTGTTCTTCTGGTTTATTCTACCACGACCAAAAATCTGAGTAGGGCGGTTGCAGTGAGGCTGCATGGGAAGTAATTGTTTCAATTCAATTTCTAACCTAATTGTCAGGAAGCTGAAATTAGCAAAAAGGGTAGGATAAAGAACCCCAGGTGGTCGAAATTTCCGGAGCCCTCCACTACGGCGTCTCTCATAGCCTTAGTCGCTTTGGGACGTTAAACCCCATAAACCAAACCAAACCAAACCACATGCATATCTCATGCATTTATGCATTTTATACGTAATGCTTTTTCAGTGTTGTGTTTTTGGAAGCTGGCTTTCTGTATGACATGTCTCCTTCGGTTGGGTCAAATCTACAGGGTGTACGTAGGTGGTAACTGGCTGCATCATTGCCCACTGGAGTGTAACACTTATTTCTAAGGTCTGTCATCTTCCCAAGCACTCCTGCATGATCATCATTAGTAGCTAGTGGTGGGCAGCACTGTTACTCAGCTAGGGTAGTGTGACTTGAAGGTGCATTAAAGAGGAATCTGAACTTGTCTTTCTACCATGGGAAGTCGATCTACACGTTCTGCGCATTCTTAGAAACTTCAAATTATTGTCCTGTGCAGCCGAGTTCCCTAATTTAAATCGGATTAAACGTCCTGGCTCATGCCTTTTGTTGAACTTGCTGCAGACGGTGGGAGGAGTCAACTATTGTGTGTAGTGCCTTTCAGGCAGTCTCGTGGCGGCTCTACTTTTGCTTTTATTTTGTTTTTTAGGTTTTCGAGAAGAATAAATAGGTTTCCGAGGATAAATAGATCCAGTCAGAGGCTACATAGCCGCAAATTAGGCCCATGGAAATAAAAGTATGCGTGTACTGTTTGCTTTCGCCGATCGCTACGTATCACTCTGCCGATGGCAGAGCGGCAAGCCGCCACGGGACTGGCTGATACGCTGGTTGACTCCTCCTACCGTCTACGGGGAGTTAAAAAAAAAGGCGGGAGCCGGGGCGTTTAATCTGATTTAAATTACGGAAATGGCTGCACGGGACAATAATTCGAAGTTTCCAAGAATGCTCGGAACGTGTAGATAGAGTTCCCGCGGCAAAAAGACGAGTTCAGATTCCTCTTCAGTGCACCTTTAAAGAGTCCATTTCACTCACTGCATGCCCTTCTGCTGCCTCTTACTACATGCCCCCTCTTTGGAAGTCATGTTTGAAAAGCTTTTGCATGTTTCTTGCTGTTTCTGCATGAGATGTGTACAAACACAAACAAGCACAACCATACTCAAAAGTAAATAGCCCAAAGGGTTTGCTCCTGAGCAGTGCTGTGGGGCTCATTCTGCATTGCCTCCATTCCATTCTAAATCTTTTGAAGGAGAGTAGCACTCTCGTCCTCTTGCTTTTGAAAGCTGGACTTCATGGATTCTACAGTAGACCTACTGCACTGCTTAGAAGCAAAACCCCCTTGGGCTTGGACAAAGACTGTACATGCTATTTTTACATGTATGGTAGGTGCACTCCACATAATAAAAGCACCCTTTGCTTTTGTTGTGAAAATGAAAATTTTTGTTAATGTACTGTCCCTTGTAATGAATGCACTCCCTAAATTGTCATGAATTTCTTGGGGAACAGAAGTGCATTCATTATACAAGTGTGATATATTTGAAGCTGTTGATCTGTGTAGAGCTTGAGGTATTGAGTTCAAACGTGATATTTTTCAAGCACTTGCGAAGAGTGTTCACTCTTTGCTTGTTTTGCTTTTAGCACTGTACTGATGTTGCTGCTTTGGAGGAAGTTTCCAGTGCTAGCTGTTGCATTTTTCCTGCACTTCGAGTTCTAATGATCTGTGCCCAGCACTTTTCACTCAAAGCTGGTTCACATGCAAGCGACTGAGCGATTGAGCGGCGCGTCGCAGCGAACATTTCCAACTTGTCGAAACCTCGCCGCTCATCGCAGCGACGACTCAAAACAGGTTTTTTCGCCGCGGCAGCAGGATTCGCTAGCATTTCCGCTTTCATGTGAAACAGGCTTCGGAAAAGAGAAACTGCTCTGATATAGCAGGATGGGCAGCCATGGAACACTGTTGCAATGTGTTGCAGAATGCTATGAAAGTGTAACATTCTTGTCTTACTGCAAATCGAGGATTCTGAATGCCGCATGGACATGCAGGGGATGCAGAAGGGCTCTGTAATACATGTCGAGAGGCGAGCTAGAGCTTAGCAGACTTAGTAGAAAAAATTACAACACAGACATTGATAGTGACCTTGTATTGTCAAAGCCAAAGATGTTCTCTCTCCCTCTCTCTCTGTGTGTGTGTGCGTGTGTGTGTGTGTCGCGCGCGCGCGCTCTTGTAAAATTCTACGTCATTTTTCCACGTCAGTATGCCTGGCATTTAGTATCTTAACGAGGATGCAGCTGGCTTTCAACATAAAAAAAAAATATTTTTATATCTTTATATATTTCCATGAAATTTTTTGAGCTTATTAGAAATAACTTTATGACTACTGTCACAAAATTTCAAGTTGTGTCTCCAGAAATTTTTTTTTTCCACTATATATTTTTCCTGTGAATCTTGTGAAAAGATTGCAGAGTTGACAAAATGTGGCAGAAGACTGGTTCAACATCCGTTGCATTCCTACTAGTGTGTTATTTTTTTTTTGCAATGCACAAATTTTAGTTTTTAATTGATTTCGATACAGTATTCGTTGACATATCTGGAGTGAGAAAAAAAATTTCATAAAGGAAATTTAAGATTCAGAAATTTGTATTGACCTGTGCTACGGTGTAACAGAACAAAGGCACTCAAAATAGATAAACCAATTGTAAGAAATCTGCTCTGCAAGGTGCATATCTTGGCAGAAAACTGCAACGGAGAAAAATGGCCATTGTTCAAGCATTTCTCTGCAATGCAGAGCCTCTGTGGTTCACGAAACAATTGTTTTAGAGTACTTGCCAGTCAATTTCAGCAGTGAAACTGAGACAGCAAGAAAAATGAGGCATACAAGCGAATACGACAGTTTTCAAAAAATCAATTTCTTGGCCACTTTTGGGGGAGTTTCAAGGGAAAGGCCCTGAAGACACTGAGGGGCAACTTTAATCCAATACTAATCACCTTTGAAAAATTTTTTGCTGTAGGCAATTCCACAAGCGGTGCCTCTTCATTCTCACCGCAGATATTGCAGCTTTGTGATAACGGGTGTTTTTTCGCCCTTATGAGTGCCCACATCTCTCGCATTGTAGCAGGGTGCCATTGTGTTGTAGTGGAGTTGCCTGTTGTGGGTGTTGGGGTGTTGTGAGATTTTGGTTGTGCAGAGAATGCACTTGCGTGTCTCACTGCTGCAAGCAGCATTCTCATCATTTCACCTTACGCCACTTGTTTTGCTCGTTTGGGACAGATTGGGATCACAGCCTTGCACTGCCTTTTTTTGTTTCAGAGTTCGCTTACCTGAGCCACCCATGCCAGGATGACCTGGTGGCCAAGGTGACTGACGAGCGAGTGCCCTTCTTCAATGCCCCGCTTTACTTGGAGAACAAGCAGCAAATTGGCAAAGTGGATGAAATCTTTGGACCCATCCGAGACTTTGTATCCTTAACAGTGAAACCCTTTGTCTGGTGGTGGTTGGAGCCGCTGTCAAAGAGATTTAAAGTGAAGAGGCTAGTTCCATTGGTTCTGTTTTGTCTGCCCATCCTCTTTTGAATGAATTTGTGTTTTTATCTTCACTGCATACAATGGCTGCCTCTCTGGTTGAAATATTCACTGCCTGATTTCCTAAGTTAAATATAAATGTTGTCTGAATAGAGACCTAAGCAATTGATCCTTCTGGAGTACTAACCGGTGCATGGAGTTTTCACTTAACAGATTGTTTAATCTGCACCAGAAGTAGGTTATAGCAGTCTGGCTAATATTGAAGAGGTATGTAAAAAGAGTTTCATAATTTTATGGGCTCATTGACCATAAATCAGTTCATTGTTCTGCTAAAAAAGATGTACTCTCATTTTATAGTAACTTTTGGAAAAGTAGAATGTGAGTAGAATGCTTGGAAAATGAGTGGATCACCAAATAACTTTTTTCCTGTGTACTTTTTTTATTGTGCTTTGCCTAGCCAGTACATTTTCATTGTATTTCGTGTATCCATTTATGCAGGAGAGCATGGTGTGACCTGCAGTGAAACTAATTACGAAATTATATATATTATTATATTATATCATTGCATAGCTTCTACGATGTTCTAAACATCTTGTTGCGATGCATAACTGCTTTGATTGGCGCCATCTGATTTTGGGTTTCCTTGTTTTGTTTGTACAGCCGAAGCTTGGTGCTGACACTCCATTAGGCCTGTATTTCACTTTTGTGTGTCAGGAGAACCATTGATATCACAGGTTCATTATCAAACCCAAGTGCATAATGATTTAAGCACCTTGCCTGCTCATTAATAATAGTACATTTGATCCCAGGTGTAATCGAACTCAAAAGTGATCACGAAATAGTTCGAGGTACAGTTAAGCCTGGATATAACGAAACTGGAAAAAGTCCGGGATTTTTCGTTACATCCAGGTTTTTGTGAGAAGACTCGAAAGGACAGTGCAGAACGGAAACCAAAACAAGAAATAATGCAGGCGAAATCACCTAGAAAATGTTTACAGAACACCCTGTTGCTCTAAGTCATAAACGCTGAGAAACATTTCGAGAACACACTGGTAGCACAACCGCGGCAGCAGCCACCACCACTTCTGCCACCGTGGCTCACACAATGCCGCTGCAAGTGGGGATAGTGGGGAAGGGGACGTCACCGCGGCCGACACATGCTTCTTCCCGCATGTTCCCTCTCTTGGCCAGCTCGCCACTGTTGCCCCATGAAACAGACTCTTCGCCTTGCATTGCCAGTGCTTTCCACCCTCCCCGCTCCCGACGCGCAAGAGTTATCACCGCCAGAGTCATGCGAGGGTGGTTGCTCACATGTCTCGATAATATTAAATTTAGATCGTCCTGTGGGCTGAATTTGCACAGGAGCAAATGATCATGAAAATTTTGGACACCTGGCTGTCTTAGTATGTCGATATCTCGGCATCTAGGACTGATAGAGATGTCATTTTGTTTACAAATGGAAGCTGTAGGCGCAATGTTTGCAATAATCGAAGGACAGTTTTCATTTAAGCATAAAAAATTTATGATTTTGCAAAGTTTATCGATGCACGATATTCACATCTTGAATGTTGCTTTTCGAAGTGCTATAAAATTACTAATAAGTTTGAAATGGAAAAGCTGCTCTGATTATAGCACTCTTAACTCATTAGATGACATAGCCATGCATTAAAAGTAATTTTTATTGAGCCATTTCTTCTCTTTTTTTTTTCTGCACCAAGGTATTAATCAATGGCTAAGTAAAATTATAATTATCTTAGGAACAAACTAATCATAGAAAGAGCAATTTAAGATTCAAAAACTGAGCAAGGTGATAGTTTCATTTGGATTGGACTAAAAATAAGGAAGGTTGGTCTAAGACCAATGTCCTCCCCCCCTTAAGCCGGCCCTGGACTTAATCCTTGACATTTGATGCAACAGTTTGTCTCAGTAAAGCTGCAAGACGATGTAAAGGCGAATTCCTTCAGCAAAAAGCAAAAGGTGAGTCTGCACTTCCCCTGATTTTTTTGATGCTCACTGTACATGAGACAGGCTCGTAAGTTTTCCCTTGTGGACTGTAACCTTTAATTAAGTGACAGAATTGAATTAAAGAAGAAAGTTCAGAATGGCCTTCTTCCCAGGAGCATGTCAGTTTTTGACCTGGTGCTCACCAGCAGTGGTGCACCTTCTTCACCGCTAGTGCACTAGTCTTCTCAAGGAGTCTGTGAAAGAGGGCAGCCATTGATGGCACCAATGGAACATTGAATTGGTAACTTGCTAGTTAGATACACATACCACTGCGATGACTCAATGGTTGTGGTATTCAGTTGCTGAGTGCGAGGTCATGGGATCCAGTCCTGGCCCTCCTTTCATCCTCTCCTCCATAGACCCTTCCTCCACAGCACGATTCGGATGTAAAACTTGAGTGAGATAGTTACAGAATTTCATGGCGTTATCTTGATGAGGTCTCCCAGGCCCCTACTGTTAAATCTCGATTTAACGAAGTCGGTAAAATTCGCACTTACTCTAACATAAATTTCGCTGTATTGACATCCATCTCCTAGCATGCAAACAGTTCTTCAAAACGAGCCGCTGCAGTGGCTCAGTGGTTATGGTGCTCTGCTGCTGACCTGAAAGACGCGGTTTCAATCCCTGCCACGGCGGTTATACAGTCGAACCCGGATATATCGAACCCGCATATTTCGAATTATTGGCTATATCGAACACACAGATTACCCCCTTGAAAATACTATGTGAAAGTATAGGACAGTTGCGTTGTATATCGAATTCCATTTTCGCCGGACATTGGATATATCGAACGCCGCGCCGCGCCGCGCCCCTGGAAGGTGCGCTTTCCCCAAAGACATTCCTGTCCGGTCCTCAGCCGCCTCAGCGGAGAACATTTCCGCAGTCAGCAGGCGCAGGGCCCTTTTTTTTTTGTTCCCCGTTTTTGCGCCCCACCGGCGCGAGCTTTCCCACTCCTCCTCTCCTCCTGTACCGCCGGCGTGTGCTCCGTCAAGGTCATTGGAGATCAGCGAAGAGAGAGCGCCGCATGGAGACGCGCGGCGACCACGCTTCTTGGGGAAAGAGAGAGAGAGAAAACGGTCGCTCGTGGGCACATCGTGGGTCTGGGGAAAAGAGAGAGCTCAGAAAAAAAAAAAAAAAAAAACGAAGCCCAGAGCGCCGATCTTTCTCCCTGCTCTTTCTTTTCCCTCTGTCGTTCCTTCGCAGCCGCGTTGACTGCCGCTCGCATAGGCAACATGCAATAGCCAGGCGGCGCCGCTGTCGCGCTGCTTACAGCGCCGCCACCATATGTTTTTTTGGTACTGGGTAGGCGGTCGTTCTTTGCGGCGTGCATGCCCAGTAGGAATTTGAAAATGTCGGTTGTTTTATATTGCGGATTCAAGCCTATTGATGCCATCGGTGTGTATTTTCGGCGACCGGAGCTCTAAAAAGGATGTCGCCTTTACGAGAGCAACCATGTTCACTCAGTGAAGGAAACGGACGGTGCTGAAATTTCGGTGAAGTGTCAGTCTCAGCGGGGCAAACACGTGTACGACGTTCAACTTGTGCATGTACAGTGCATGTGTAAGCAACAGTCTCGCCGCTTTGCATTGGTAACTGATCTGGAAAATAGATTTTGAAAAACATAAAGGGACAAAGTTTAGATGCACGGGACCCGTGATTATGTGAATTTTTCCCGTAGCGTGTAATCGAAAGCACAGTAAACAGTGGTGGGTGTACAGAAAGAATTGCATCTATCGAGCCCAGACTGAACGTCCAAGCAACCACACAGTGAGCCTCTTTATGACTCCCGCGGTATCGAGGTGTTTACAGCTGAATTCAGGTTGTTAATAATGTTAGGACAGTTTCATGTATGACCTTGCTTGTCGGGAGATAACCGGGATGCGTTTCAGTGGTACTGTTTTCACCACGGACAAAGTGTTTTGAACATATTTTTGTGTTGTCATTTGGGCTGCAGTTGAAGAAGTCTTCACCACTAAAATATCATGCAACCAAATTTGTATGACACAAAGCACTGCAAAATCAACTCACCCCTTAGGCAAAGCATGGAAATCTGCGCGAGACGGGCAAACACATAAGGGAACGACATACGGGAGTGGGACCTGAATTAATCACCTGCGACTCACCCCGCGAGGCGTGCTGCCTTTAATTCATGGTACCTCGACACGTACGCGCTAACGTTGAGCGCACGTACTTGAGTACCAGTATAGGACAAAACCGCGACCAAGAGCCCTGCTTTCGAACGCGACGAATCCTGATTTGAAGACCGTTGTTCTGACAGAACCAGAAAACGGCTTCTCAACGCGGGAGCGCGACCGCAATTCGACGATACCAAGCAAGAGAACTACTAGCGGCGAATTTAATGAACGCTCAATATTATAGCTTCATTCAGCCGCTCCACATTTATACTTTTTTTCTCCTCTTAGCTTCACATGAATTATAACACCAGTGCAACTTCCTTGACACGACGCACTGCGACGATCCACTTCAGTCGCCGGGTTGACCCGTACGGCCTTGCAGGGAAACGAAACAGCTTCACGTCTCCGTTCCCTTCTCGGGTATGACAGTCCTTCACGCAACAGTATCTCCGGTTGGTTTTTTTCCCAAGTGCGACCGACATCCATGGCGTAGGATCGCCGAGGTAAAGCTTCCAGAAAATCCGCAAAGCTGCACAAACTCGCTGTTTGCGCCTTCCTCGGGAAGCGGAGCCGGTCGGGCCGCGCCGAGCTGCCTACTCAGTGCTTGTCTCTTCGGCCACGAGACGGCGCCACATGTACCTGCAAACTACACTGCAGGTTGCCTATAGGCTTCGCTCTTATCGCTCCATCTGCGCCTCGCGTGTTTTTTTTTGTGTGTGTGCCTGTGTTTCAACGCGCGACTTGAAGCAGGCCCCAGTAGCCATCTGTTTTGGCAAGGCAGGCCTTGCCAAAACAGTGGCCGGAGATTAATGTCCGGAAGATTTAGATGACGATGAGTGCTTGGACGACGCGTTTCGCGACTTGTCCAATTTTCTCGGCGCCGTTCCGTCCGAAGTGACTGTTGAGGACTTTAACGCTGACAGCGAAGTTCAAGCGGTAGCTGGCGTTCAAGACGCCGACTCCAGCGACGACGAGGGCAACTGTGTTGTCGAAGAAACACGTCCGTGCGCAGCCACTGAACTGGCGTCAGCGTTAGCCTGATTCGGCGCTGTTGCGGCGAAATGGAAGGCACTGTGCTCTCGCACCTGGACAGTCTCGAGAAGATCGAGGCCAGTGTTTTGAACTTCGTTTCCCAGGGGAAAAAGCAGCCCAAAATTAGTGATCTTTTTTCCGCGAAATAAAGCGCTTTCACATTGCGCGCCCATACTATGTGATTCGCGGCTGTTCCAAACGGTAAGCCACAATTTGTTATGATCGGGAGTGCAGTTTTAGCCTATATCTGTATATCGAATTTTCGCTATATCGAACTATTTTCCGATCCCCTTCGAATTCGATATATCCGGGTTCGACTGTATTTTTCGATGGAGGCAAAATGCTAGACGCCCGTGTATTGTGCAATGTCGGTGCACTTTAAAGAACCCCAGGGGGTTGAAATTATCCGGAGCGCTTCACTACTGCATCTCAAAGCCTGAGTCGCTTTGGGACGTTGAACCCCATAAAACCAACCAGTCCTTCAAGACGTGCTGAGGATCACTCATGGGAAAAGCCTTTATTTGCAGTGGAAATGGTCCGTGGCTTCTACATTTTTTTCGGCATAATGATGGCGTTGCACACCGTTTGTATGACCATAGAAATTGCATTGCACCTCCTGTTGTGAGCTCCGCATCCAGTGCCGCATGGGTGATGGGGACGACACACCTGTCTTGAGTTTGGTCATCCGCTTGCGAGTCCCTAGGCACATTGCCCATATGATGGCGAGTTCTGCCACTGTGGCCTCATTACAGGGGTCAGGATGCCAGCTTGTGCTCTTCCCCCTCTCTTTAAGTAAGCTGGAGTGAGAAGAGTGTCCTCCAGTCAGCACCCGATAGAATAAAATCAGGCCCACCCCATGCCTCATCACACTTCTACTGCAAGCGCAAGCATTTGTGTTGTCCTGCGCATGTGTGCATTGTCTGTAGGAAGTGAGGTTGGGAGGTGTACCGACAGCACCAACCCTTCCAGTCATTTTACTGGGTTTTGTGCATCGATAAATACAACAAACGCGATGTGCTCCTTTAAGCTCTGGCTGCGCACTTAATTTGGCACCGATTTCGGGCCGGATAACGAGAGTTGCGGGCTTGCCTGGATGGCTGTGCCAGCACTCGCCCGAGCCTCGGCCGTATTTATTACCCGAGGTGGTACGGCAGCGATTTGCTCACCACTATGGTCGTCGTCACATTTCCGTCCACCTATGTGCCATACATGTGCAGCCAGGCAGCAGCCACTTTTATGTACACACTTCAGTATGCGCTTCGTGACGCGCTTCGCACAGCTACTCAAGCCCGTACAACCAGCAGTGAAATTTCGTTGCATTAAAGCACGGCAAAATTTACTTATTTTTATACTGAACTGAAAAAAATACATGGTGTCCTATGGACACTAATTATGAAAACTAGAATACTTCACTACACCAAGGGTTTTGTTACATAGACGTTTAATTGTACTGATTTGGTTTAAAATATGCGTCGCACAAATTGGGTACGCATAACCCGAGTTGTGCCCATAAATGGGAATGCTTAACCTCAGACCACTTGCGGGATTCCGTGTGAGGTCAAGCCTAGCGTGTCCGAATATGCGATCAGTCCACATGATAAATGACGAATAACAAAGCAAACAAGACTTTTAATTCCTTTCTTGACAGTTGAAACTCAATCGCCAGGTAATTTGGCCAGATATTATGGTTTTGTCGCAGTCGAATTTTTGAATGTCTGTGTGGTATAGACCTCCTCCATGTTTGCAAACAAGCGAGGTGGCGCTGCAGTCACTAGCGGGCGCGCGGTAGGCAAGAGGCCAGGGAGTGGCGTCGAGTTGAGGTGGTGCAGCGCCGGTTTTCAAGGCTTGTAGGCGCGTTTTGAGTTTCTGGGAATCATAACAATGGTTGATGCTTTCAACTTTGTATTCCTCGAAATACACAGGCTCGCGCTGGCCATGTACGGTGTATTTCGCCACAGTGTATTGTATTATGGCTATAAAGCGTTTCTGCCGTTGCTTTCTACCTAGGCATTGAATAAAATGAAAAGTTTTTGACACTCTGCACTAGCCAGAATAATTTTACCTCGGGACAGTAGTGAGGGAAGCACTGGCGTTTTTTCGGCAGAGCCGACGTGCACTCACCATCTGTTGACACGTGTCGCGCAGTGCGAAAAGTGGGGACAGCGTCGACCGTGTCCCGATCTCATATGTCTCGCGCAACCGCTGTTTATAGCCGTCATATCGGGCACCAGCCAGGCCGACTTCTGCCCTTGTCAAACTGGTTGATTTGGTGAAAAGTTTAAATTCCTGAGATTATGTTCATTCCTAGTCCTGGGTCTGGTTTGGTGACAAAAAAATATAGTAAAATATTCAGTAGAAGTTCATAAAATTACGGTTTTTACATCTGTGGTCGCAAAAAATTGTGAGGTAATGGTGTTTCTGATGGTCCTGGCACATCGCGAATTCTGTGGGCTTCCGACGACGGAGCACCACAATGGTAGCATCACTACGAAGAGGGATCAGAGGTTTTGTTGATTTCAGTGCCGCATTTTTTTCACCAAAGCGAAAGCGAAAAGGCCATAAACAAGGGAGTAAACTTAAAGGTTTGTTTGTGATCTACCACATTTTCAGGGATTGGCATCACACACCCGTTCGTAAATTTGTAAATAATGGAAATAGAATGATTCTATTTGTCGCGAACGATTCCAGAGACGTTGAGAAGTGCAATAAATCTCCGGATTTTTTTTCCACAGGAGCAGTAGTATGTTAGTTATTTTTATAACAAAAGTTTTCATGTGACTTTGCAAGCATAAGTACTGATAATCTAAAAAAAGGAGTAATACTGCCATCATAGAAAACAAGGCTTTGGGGACATGCTGGCATAAAAAATTTCCGCACTTTCTACTTAATTATTCAAGACCCGGGGTGACTTGACGAGGGTGTTAACTCGCCATTATATTTTCGTATAACTTCTACACATGTTAAAACATGCTGTGCTATCAACAAAATAACGCACTCCTTGATGGTGAGTGACCCTGCCGGCGCCCGTGCACACCAGCTCACGGTGATAAATGCGTGTGCAGCTACATACATGCTTTTTTTCCTTGCGCAATTTTAAGCGTACCGTGCTGTTGTTCAAGTGAATGAGCGCAGCAACTTCCCTGCTATGAAGTACTTTGACTGGCAGCGCCGGTCGACACCCAGGCTTCGCGCTTTTACTACAGCGGCCCATTTCCTAATGCGGTATTTATTTGCGAGAAATCTATTAAGGGTAATTTAATTTTCCGTTTTGTGATACTCGCGGATGCGGCAGTTACGCAGCTGGTCAGTACATGCTGCTTCTGGAGTGCGCAGGCATGATGCAGCCGCCGGTAGCTGTGGTAGGCACAGGCAGGCGGAACTTGTTTTGCCTACCGCGCGAAAGTCGCTACTGACATCAGCGCCACCGCATCTCTGTGACGTCGCAGGGTGAAGGAGGTCTATACAATCGCTGGTGAATATTCGGGAGTTTTCAAATAATGGGAAATTCTCGAATATGAATATGAACCGAATATGAAAGGTATTTTATTTGTATTGGAAATTTTGAATATCTATGCACCCTTCTTCATAGGTTTTCTTTGTAGCTGCATGGCTGTGCTTGGGTGGATGCCAAAGGGCAATTACTCCCTTATTACAAATAGTCCATCTTGGGGGGATTCCCCTAAGCAATGGTCCTCCCTATTTCATTACCGAGTTCATGCACTGATGCGGTGTTTGCACACTTCGCTTTTAAAACTCAGTAGCACGACCATTACTGCAGCCAATATTATACAGAATGTTACAGCTAGCTTTTCATATTGTTAGTGTGTCTGTGTGGGCTTGTTCATTGCATCGTTGTTCCACTTTGTTAGTTTCATTATGTGCCACAGCTTTATCACTACAAAAGCTCGCTCCAAAATGTTTGTGGCCATTACCAGCATTGCAATACTTGAAAGAAACTGTGCCTAAGTTTATACGAGACTGTAATGGACCACTTTATTATTGTGAACCACATGCGGAAACTCTGTGCATCTCTTATGCGTCATTTGCGGTGCACTTATTAGTAAAAGAGGTGTAGGAGGCTTATAGCTGCAGTTTTGTTTGCAAGTCCCAAGAAATGCTTACCTCATTACTGTTTAAATCAGTGTAATGACCCTTGCTGAACTAGTTGTGAATTTTTTCAGAGTGCATGGGCGAATTGAGTGGGCCCCTTGTGCAAGTGTGCCACGCACTGTGCAGTCACTGTCTAATGTGTGCCTGTCTGACTTTCCTGTTCTCCCAAAAGTTCTACATTGACCCCAACAAGCTGATGCCACTGGCAAGGTTCCTGCCTGGTGGCCAAAACCGTGGTGGCGGTAGAAGAGGTGCTGGCGGCCGAGGTAAGGCCATGTCCTGGCCTTTGCTAGCCTTAGCACCATGGCTGTGGTTATGGAACTTGCTAGGTGCAGGCCGTTGGTCTGGTTTTCATGAGCTGTTGCATGTGAAGTTTATGTTGTAGTGCTCTAGGGCCGCATGTATTACAATATATAATCTCAAGGATAAGATCACGGCCAATACCAATTTCAGTATTATACAAATTTGTTAAATTCCCTGGTCAAAATGCATTGTGTACAAGGCGAAATTTCCGGTGTTCTGAACGCTATGCCGCTAGTACGGGAGCTGCGAACACTGGAGCTGGAACACTGGCCAGCCAGCACATCGCAGCGCCACAATGGCCACTCGCTTAGTGTCACCCTGAGCACTGAGCGATAGCAGGCAACAATAAATATATCTTCTCACCCAAAAATAGATTTTTGGTAACTCATTTTGCTCATTTTTTATTATACAAATTCTGCCTGAAACAATTATTTTTTGCAGTTCCGTGAGATTCGTATCGGAGAGGTTCTGCTGTAGAAGGGTTGAGAAGAAAATAAGGCACAACCAGTATTGGTGCACAACTTTCAAATGAAGTGTTTAATCAAACATCTGCTTTGAAGAACAAAAGCACACTGAAAAATGCTTGAGTGGATAACCTCAAGGAAAAGTTGGAACAGTCCAGCATGCAGAATGTTGATGCTTGTGCCCTGGTTTTCCTTTCCTCAATCTAGGTGGAGGCCGTGGTGGCAGAGGCGGAGGAGGTCCAGGTGGTGGCGGCTTCCGTGGCCGAGGCGGGGGTGGATTTGGTGGCCGAGGCGGCGGCGGAGGATTCGGAGGCCGAGGTGGCGGCGGAGGATTTGGAGGCCGAGGCGGCGGCGGTGGATTTGGGGGCCGAGGCGGCGGCGGAGGATTCGGAGGCCGAGGTGGCGGCGGAGGATTTGGTGGCCGAGGTGGCGGTGGTGGATTCGGAGGCCGAGGCGGCGGTGGATTCGGAGGCCGAGGCTTCTCCAGGTCATGATGCTTCTGCTGCAAGTGACTCTTGCCATTGTATAGCAACATGCTCTTTTGAGCTTTTTCATTTTATTGTTCTTACCAGTACACCTGCAAATAAAGGTGCCGTGCTGTCACACCACCATTTTGGGCCACTGAGGAATTCCATCCAGGTGTCTGTGTGCTGTCTTTTCTTTTGTTCCTGTTTGTTTGCCATTGCTGCGAGAACCTAAGCAGCAGTGAAGCGACAGCAACCAAAGGACTGAAAAGATCTATTAATAAGTACTGGACAGTGCTTATGTATATGCATCTTTCCTGTCTTTTTGCTGAAATCATTTCCATGCTGTCAAGTTTTTCCTGTTTCGCGCCACTTCAACCAAATGCATGCCTTGCCGCACTTAACGTTCAGTCGTGATACTCAAGGCCTAGTAGCAGGGCTACTTACCATGAGTTTGTAACGCACTGCATTGCTTTACAATTCATTGATAGCACAGGTTGAACGCATGTGCATATTGCATAAAAACTTGCTTTGTTTATTTATTCAAATATACCCTCGGGGCCAAAAAGGCATTAAAAGGGGAGTGGTTATAAAAAAAAAAAAGGAACATGAACACGACACAAAAATTTGCTTGCTAATTGTACAGTGTTAGCTTGTTTCTGCAAAATGGCATTCCAGCTTGAGTAAGATCTACCCAAAGTGACACCTATTGTGTGGGGTGCATACAGTTGAAGCGCGTTGCATTGGACTCCCATTTCTAGCAAAAAACGTTTACGCTAAAAAAAAAAAACAGCCCTTTGCAACACACCTTCACAAAGCTTGGTTATTTTTCACTGCATTTCTAATACAAAGCTGCAGAATTTCAGCAGAGCAGTTGTCTTGCTGCTCTAAGAATCCCTTGATCGTCTCGATGCCCTGAATGAAGTTGTGCAAACTCGAATTCAGAGAAAGAATTGTTTGCAACACAGTTTCGTAAAGGTTTACTTGTGAAGTTAAAAAAAAAAAACTGATGATGAAAGAGGAAAAAATCTTTCCCTTCGGATAGAAGACTGCAGGAGCCAAGGGTCAAGGCAGACTTGAGGCACCCTAAGCAGCTACATGTGAATGATGTGGTCCACTGGCACAGCGGAGAGGAGACGGCCTTCTGTTGAGGCTCCACGCTCAACAGTGAACTGGGCTCTACTGTTGAGGCTTGGTGACGAGCTGTAGTATGCAGCAAATATCAGCTGTAAAAGTTGCTCTGGACCAAACTACCCAAAATTTAGTCCACTGTGGCTGATAGTCTGTTACAGCTGGGTCTGTTAAAACTGAATCGCATTCGATTTAAAATATTCGGGGACAGAACAAAATAATTGACACCATCCATTACATCCAGGTTTGTTGTAATGAGTGTTGACTAATTTCTTCGTGCAGGTTGGTGTGATGAAATAGACGGCAGATGGTAGACCAAGGTTATACTCGCAGTTTTGTTGTAGTTTGAATAAACCAAACAAATATTTTGAATCATTTTTAGTGAGTGCATTAAGTTCTGCTGATATGGGTCCCATATGGATGCTGCATATTCGAGTTTAGGTGAAGATGAGCATGCACAGTAGAAGCTTTAGAGATAAAGGTGCTTTGGCAAAGTTACGGGACAGATATCCTGGCTGTTTTGTTGGTGTTGTTAGTGACATGTTCAACATGAAATGTTCAAGTAACACTGCTAGCAGTGTTAACACCGGTATTTTTAATCAAGTATGGAGTCTAAAATGATGTCATTAAGGTGCCATGAGGGCAAATTGTTATTCACTGGATGCACGTGCATAAATTAACACTGCACAAGACTGAGATGGAATCAAGGTCAGGTTGAAGCGTGAATATGTCGCTATTGCTTGGTATTGCCCAAAATTTTATGGTCATCGGCTTGTACAGGGTGTGGAACGTAATTTTAACTAAGCTTTGCGAGGGTCTTGAAACACCTTTTATAGTAGTTTTAAACCTACCGAGTATATATGGGCACTACGTGTGGAATCTCCTACTCCAAGAACGTTTTGAAGACTACCTATATCAGTGGAGCCGAAAACAACCAAAATTAGCCTTCAGCGCGTGTTGGAGGTTCTCATCTTCCTTTGTCATTCTTATGTCCCGGAGGGTAAATGGCATTGGTGTAGTATGTTGTAATCAAGAACTCTGCATTTCTCTGCTGGCCAAAGGAAATGCAGTGCTGGTGGGAATGAGCCGCAAGGGACATGTGGGTTGGAGAGTGGGCTTGTAAAAAATGTATCAGCCGTGGTCATGTGATCCAGGTGGGCAATGTTTTTGTTTAGAGTGTTAGTTCTCAGTTCGTTCTTCAGTTTCGCGCCATCGGTGTCCGCACCGCAGCGCATCTGCCTTGGGTGGCAGGTGGCAAGGTGAAGGGAGGGAAGTCCCCTCTGCTTTTAGAGAGGAGGGTGGGAGGCAACAGGTGGCGAGAGGGACACTGCGGTTGCCAGTCAGAGTTGAGGAGCGGGGAAAGTGAAGAGGGAGTACGGGGTGCCGCGCTGTGATTGATGGATTGGATTGGGAGAGCGGAGCGCCGGTGATGGTGGCTCACCTGTCGAACTTGGCAGCCAGCCAGGATGCTGCTGCAGCCGGCTGGGGCACTTTATAGAGGGCGTTTCACGTAAGACTTTACATAATTTTTAAAAATAGGCTTTTGGAGTCAGAAGAGCAGTTTTTTCGGCATAGCATTGCTAGCGGTGTAGTTCATCAGACTACAGCTAAGACACGCTAACTAGCAGGCTGCTTGGTTTATTGGGGTT
Organism: Amblyomma mixtum; assembly: GCF_055824585.1. NCBI lineage: Eukaryota > Metazoa > Arthropoda > Arachnida > Ixodida > Ixodidae > Amblyomma > Amblyomma mixtum. The sequence continues at coordinate 240,406,325 of NC_143014.1, read as the reverse complement.
TAATGTCCCAAAGCGACTCAGGCTATGAGGGACGCCGTAGTGAAGGACTCCAGAAATTTCGACCACCTGGGGTTCTTTAACGTGCACTGACATCGCACAGTACATGGGCCTCCAGAATTTCGCCTCCATCGAAATTCGACTACTGCAGCTGGGATCGAACCCGCGTCTTTCGGGTCAGCAGCCGAGCACCATAACCACTGAGCCACCGCAACTAGCAGGCTGGTTAATACTAACTTTGTAACTATTACATTTAGGCTCCTTAATTATTGAGAGGCGTGAAGCCCACTGTAAGTAATATCCATTCTTCGCTTGCTAGTATTCTAAATATATGTCTGTGCGAGAAATGCCAGTTAACAGTGCACACATTTTGCCAATATAAGTTTTCTCTGCAGTTTGGCCCATGCCATGCTTTCTCGCCAAAAATGCAGAACCTAAATTAATTGCAAAAGGCTCCGAAGTGGCAATTCAAGTTTTTCCTGAAATTTGCAGAGCGGCTACATTTTGTGTTATATACTGATGTTTCAACACATGTGCTCAAGAAAAGATTGAAAATTTGCTGGGAAACTGGTTACTAACCATATGCCTTACTAACCATAGAGGATGTCGAAGCATTGCTTGCCGACTGCAAAATCAGCAACACAAGTTGCTTGAGCGGCATGCAAGCCTTCACCTGTTTTCTCACAGTGAAGTCCTCATAGGTCACTTAGCTTTCAGACAATACCCAATTCCTTCCGATTTCTAGAGCCGAAGAAAGTTTATAAAATTCAGGTCTAACCTGATTTCTACCCAAAAACAGCCTTCCATAAGCATTTTGCCACTGCAATCAGCCGAACGTAAGTGCTGTGTGGAAAATATAGCTGCTACCCAAAACTGCATGTTAAAATGTTTGTGATCTAACCTTTGTCACCTTCACTTCAACTCGTTTTGAACCCCTGTTATGTAAAGTGACTACTCATTAATGGGTGAGAAAAACAGTACCCATGGAAGGTCTGGGCCCAGAAGAATGGCTGTCGAAATTGTGTTGAGTGTTACTCCCTGGCCTACACTGCTCCATAGGTGTGCATTCAGACAACAGCTGCAATACTGAAAGGTTTCCACAATTAATAGCATATTCAGTGGCATGACAGACCTAAGAAGAATACAGCTGCACTAAGAATGCAGATATAATAAATGGGGGTAAAAGGTATTGCAAAACCTGAAGAAATGAAACAAGTGGCACACCGAACGTTTCCTTGAAGTATAAAGGTTTTGGGCAAGCGTGGGCCCAGGCTCGATTTAGCTTTCTAGCTTTCCTCTATATTCTGTTCTCCTTTCTAGCTTTTTTCGCTGTGTTATTATTGGCATTTGAGGTTTTGTTTTCACTGGCTTTTTAGGCTGCTGTTTACATGTTATGCTTATGATGTGGTTTCTCTGTCTGCAAGGCTCTGTTAGCTTTTTGTGACGCGGCTTTCCTCAGGGCTACTATTAACAATGTATTTTACTCATTTGCTTTTTCACCAGGGGCAAGCTCCTGATGGATTTCAAAGGTCCCATCTTAGCTGTCTTGGTTTTTCATCTATTGCTTTGCACATCATCCTTGCCATGTTGATTTTCACTGTGCACACGTTTCCCTTCCATATCGTTTAAATCTGTTTCAGTCATAGGGGTGCACCACGTGCAGTGGTTCGGCATACTTGCAGGCAGCATGAATCTTTAGGGGCCGTTGTTGCAGCTCCATAGCCGCTGTGGCTGCGCGGGATGGCTTAAAGGAGTACAGATACCTAATTTTAGTGGCATGTTTCCTTCGCTACAATGATGCACAAGACACTACTACACATGACTCACCACGTGGTAATCACCTACGACCGCTAAATAAGTTAAGATCGCATCTTTCTGTCATGCTGTTTCGGTTCCAGTTTCAACAGCCACACGATGGCTGTGACGTCAAAGAGTGGTTTTATGTCGTGTGAGGCATGGAAAAATGTCGATATAATCGCTGCTTCACCCCTTCAATTCGCTACAGTGCTGAAGCCAGCCTTCATCAAGAGCTGGAATGACAACGAATGTGGAAACGGCAACTACAGTTATTTCATGCCTCACACGACCTATAACCACACTTTGACGGTAACAGTCCTCATCGGGCTGTTGAAACCAAAACCGATGCAGTACGAGAAAGAAATTCGGTTATAAATTATTTAGCGGTCGTAGGAGAATACCAGGTGGCAATCCACGTATAATGATGCCTTACGCATCATTACAAACAAGATAACATGCACCAAAAAGTTAGGTGTCTACACTCCTTTAAACACATACATTCTGTGCATGCGAACGATGGTGAGAGCCACAGCCTTGCAAATTGCAGAGAAGCATGCTGCCCTTGCTAGAAGTAAAAAAAAAGAAAAAGGAAACACAGCTGATACTTTTTTTTTTTTCCCTCCGAGGTCCTGTGAAAAATGTAACAGTGGGTATTACTGCACTTGCCTCTCTCTCCCGAGTCCTCGGCCGCCTCCTATCTCCACTTTGGGTCAATTTCTCTTCAGGGCCCGAAAAAATTGGCCCAAATGTTGCAGGACTTGTATATCCCTCAGCCTCTTCCATACTCCCCATCATGGCGACCCTAACCATTCCCTGGATGAGCCCATAGACTCAGCACAGTTCAATAGGCTCTCACTCAAAACATCCTCGTTGGGAGTCCACCCGACTCAGAGGAGGCCCTCCTCTATCACATCAATCGAAACTGGTACGAGGGCACTCTTCTTTGAGAGTGGAAACCCTCAACAGTAGTGATTTCCATACCTGGCAAACCCTCACGCTATAAAACTTATGCCCCATCATGCGCATGGGGAAGACAATGGAGAGGATGTTCTTGCGACCAATTTCAGGACCACCTTGAACCCACTGCCTTTTTCCCACACACCCAAACTGACTTCCACCCTCATGCCTCCACCCCAGTCTTATCCTACTCCTGCACAAATTCCTCAGCTCCCCCTCTCCACCCAAGTGCATGCCCTCCTCACAGTGGGCGTACGTAAGGCCTTCGACAGCATCTCCTATGACCACATACTTGGTACTGCACATACTACAATTTGTGAACAAAATACCTCTTGCAGATTACCATTCTGCACTTTTTTTGGAAAAGATGCAAGAATAATGACAACTCTAAGCACAAGAGCACCTCTCTCTGAAATGCCGGGCTTTTCACAAATGATGCAGATCACTGTAAACAAAAAAAAAGTTTTTTACATTTTATTTCATGGTTCTCATTTACAGCAATGACCAAAGGGTTTACTCGGCATCAATACCCGTACAATGCTCGAGTGTAGCCCCTAGTGAACTTTCAAGTCGTTAAAAGTGGTTTTCATTTACAGCACTGAACAAAGGAGTCTACTCGGCATCAGTACTCGTGCTTGAGTGTTGCCAGGGTGAGATGTGAACTCAGAGGTCATCAAAACGGATGTGCAGGTTCTTCTTCTCCATCATCTTCTGGGCCTTTGCCATGACCTGAGAAGAATAAATCCAAGAAAAAGCCTCAGCACAGTTGTGTTAAATCAATGCAAAAATGCGTTCGGTAACCAGCACGTGATAAAAGTGGCCAAAGGATCTGCATTCACACTCGACTATTCAAATGCCTAGCAGGATGATGAAATCTCTCCTTCAAGAATGAAAAGATGTCTCATGCAGTCACAAACCACATTACAGCAGCCTGAAACTTTTGTTAACAACCATTAACGACTACCTTTATCTAGTGCTGTGTGGGAAATGAGGTCCTTTTTCACACAAGCAATTGGCGTTTTAAAAGCAACGGGCCGGGATTCAAAACGAACGGTACAACAAGGCCTGTAGGCCACAATTACACTGTCAGATATGCAGTAATGTGAACAGGCGGCATTTGTTGTAGCAGCACCTGATTGTACCAACAATAAAGGCTGGCAGCATCAAGCAGCTGGTTCAATGCGAGGCTGCTGGCCAGTGTTCTGGCTTCTGTACAACTCTGCGCTGTGTCAGCATTTCCATGGCAGAAAAATTGCCTTTCTCCGGAACTACTCGCTCTACAGAAAGGTAGAAAATGTTTTCTGGACCAGCGGGTGCTGGAAATGCTGCCTGTCTAGCCGACACTTTGATGAGAGTGAAAATGGTATGCATTAAGGTGGCGGTCCCTCTCTGACGGTGAGCGGGAACCATTTTTGGTGATATTTGTACGTCGACTGTACCTCGCTCGTTCGCTTCATAAATATGTATGGTTCAGATATCTCCGAAAAGCTACTTTTCTCTGCTTTCAAAAGATGCATTTTGTTTAACGGTAGCTGCAAATTTGTTTCAACTGTAAAAGAAAACGCAAAGATGAAAACTGGCAGTTGAGCTCAACTTGTCTCAGGAAATGCAAAATTGTGAAAAACCTCTTGCACCTAGAGAAATATCTTTCGAGATACTTTGAGATCGGATGCTAATCAACATATTTAAGCATTTAGAAGTACGTGTATAGATTAGTTTATTAGCCACACGTTTGAAAAGCATAGAAAACAGAACAATGTAATCTGCAATAACTTTTGGGATATGCATTGCATTGCGGCGCCTTTTTGTACAATTTGAGATCGTCTAATCGCCCTTCTATTCTGAAAATTTCATCCGTCTGCCTTGTTTAGTTTAAAAGTTATTCCTGATCAAAATTAGCGTTTTTTCGAAATAGTTAAAAACGGAATGCAAAATTGTTCAGGTAACCAGCGCGTGGCAGTTTTGAGATTTTGCGTGAAGAAACTTAATACTTCGCTCTATGCGGCTAAGCATCGCCTTTACTCTACGGCTTTTGGGGAATGCGCAATGTCTAGTTGATTTTAGCTACCTTTTTTCTTCTCCTCATGAAGGACACAAGCTCCTGAAAAGTTCCGCGGCTTCTTTTTTTCTGGCGAATATACTCTTAAAATGTCGGTCTCTCATTCTTTTAATCAACTTGTAACAATTGCCAAGAACGAAGCCCACAGAATACAAACAATAATAGCAATAACGCAGCGACATGCGATAAATGTAGATAAATGTAGTAAGTAGCGCCATCTACACACATGCACGTGTACTAAATAATCACAGTTCAAAAAAATAACGAGTGTGGCGCTGCTAAACATTTACAATCAGGAGGTGTTCACGAGAGGGAACGATACCTCTACGATGTTCGCACGTTTCCCTCACTTTTGCCCTATGTAGTGTGTGTCGAACTTCCAAGCAGATTTCCGCCATATTGCTTTGCTGGATTGTTTTGTAGCGTAAAGCTAGTAAAGCCACACTACGCGGGTCAGAGCCGAGTTTTGCGCGAGTGTGCGCCGCCTGTTATGCGCAGCGCGAGAACCGCGTGACGTCACGAGAGGCGCAGGTCCGCCGGTGCGAGCTCCTCGCTGCCGGCGCCGCCGGCGTGCGCTCCTCTCCGACGCGTGACCTCGTGTTTACGACAGTTGCGCCGCGCGCTACTGCGCATGCGTGCATGCATTCCTGAATGCATGCACGCATGCGACGCCCTGAATGCATGCATGAATGCATGCATTCAGGGCGTCGTATCATTTTTCGAGGGCAGCTTTGGCATTGCTAAAGCGACAGGAAAGGGAAAGAGACAGGCTTTCGCTTCGTGCTGCCGGTTGTTAGTTGTTCCGGCTAGCGCTGTGGAGGGGAAGTTGGCGAGCGCTCGATTCGCCTGCACTCACTGCACCAGTTCGGCAAAGTTCTGCGGCAGCGGCGGTGCGGCGGGTGTGTACCGCTAGTTCCGGCACTTTGTGCGCAGTTTGGCACTGTCTGCTTCCAAAACGGATGGTCGAGTGCAAGCCTGGTCGTCGCTAGCCTTTGAGATGCCAGTGAATTGCAGCCAGCTGTTTACAGCCTACATCAGCGGCTGCCAACATCTCGTATCTCATGAAGAAATGTTCAAACAGCACATCACAATAACATGTTGCCATGAACCAGCCTCGATCCGTTTCTTTGGAGAACTCGAGCAGCGTTCTAGCTTGTCGACGAGTGAAAGTTACTTGAGTCTCCGCCGTTTATCACAACCCGCAAACCATCATCTGCTTCCATGGCGGCTGCAGCTGCACTATTTCAGCACTAACCATGGAGCAGGTGCAGTTTTCCTGAACTAGACTCGCACTTCTTTCAAACGAATGCCGTGGTTCAGAGGGCGCCATGACCACCGCTGAAATGAATCCATGTGGTATATAAGTCAGGTACAACTCAAGAACGAAGAAGCACATGCCCATCAAAGGAGACCGCCCAGCCAAGCGCGTCGACCGAACAGTTTTCTGTTCGGTCACCACAGGTGCGCCGCGACAGCAGTGGAGACTGAAGCTGCCACGACCGTCTGTTGCCGAATATGACCCCACCTGTAGCATTCAGCGCTTTTGCGAAAAAGACGCTCTCGCGCGGATCTATGCGAAAGGTGAGCAGCCCAGCCCTCTCCCCCCCCTCCCCCTTTAGTGGCCAGTGCAGCTGAGACAATTAACGGGGGCACCACACCTACTAGTACCTTCGCCTTTCTCCCTGTCTTTTCCCCTGCTCCTGCTCAGGTGCTCCTAGAGATGATGGCGGATGCCGGGGCAGCAAAATCTCTTCCTTTCTTTTTGCGTTATTATTCTTTTAGCCTTATCCCGAACAAAGGACATCCACGTTGGCGACACGGGGACAAAGCGCCGACTCCTTCGTTCTCTTTCGCAGACTTGGCTGCATGCACAGCCACACAAATCGACGTGATTGGCTGGAGAGCTCCGTCTGAGTTGCGTGTGCCGCTTCGTTCTTTTGTTGTAACCGACTATAGTGCTGAGAAGTCCCCTTTTCGGGAACTGGCACAAAGGACCGCCCCCTCCCCTTGCTGCGCGCCCCTCCTGCAGGCGGGGTAGACTAGCGCCGCAGGAAAAGGAATTCTCGGAAAATGATTACAAGCACGTTATAAGCGGTGTTTACATGACGGGTTGAGTGGAGGATTTGAGCTGAAAACCGGTTACTGGGTTCATGTAAACGAGTCGGATCCGGGAGTCGAGGGAGCGAGTCCAGTCAACTCCGCTGCAGGGGGTGGTTTGACTCACTCGACCCCAACAGCAGACAGCACGTAAACCGGTCTGAGTAGGGTTAGTGGAAGGAGGGTGATAAATGCGAACCTGTTATTCGCTTGCGCCGTAGCGCCTGCGAGGCAGCCGTGCATGCCGCAATCTTCCCGGCTGCCACTGCCCTTTCCCGCTGCGCCGTTCGACGCTTGGTGCCGCTGCTGTTGAACCGGTCGCGACTCGCTAAAATCGAGTTCATGTAAACATGCAGTCAAGTTGGGCTGACCTTGCTCAACTCGATCTCCTGGCTCGACCCGCCGAAGTCGGGTTCATGTAAACGAGGCTATAGTTTCCTGACAATAGACGGTGTGAAAATAGCAGCTGTTCCTACAGTTTCCAGGTACGCGCGCGTGGACACGCACGCATACACACACACATACGCGGGCGCACTTTTTCAATCTTTGACCCAACCAAATCGAGGCAAATCGACGCAAGGTTAGAAAGATATACATTTCAACACGCGATGGAAAATTCTGGAGGGAATAAGCAACCTAATGATGCAAACTGGATACAAGAAAGACGTACGTCTAAAATGAATAAGAGCACGCAGTTGAGGGTCCAAACGAGAGAGGGGAGGGGGTCGCCCTAAGTGCCTACAGAACTATCGCTTTGTAGCCGACCCCCTTTTTTTTTGGCAGCATTCCTGTACACCTCCCCCCCACCCTCCCCTTTCTTCGTACAATGTTTAGTCTGAGTCCGCCTCGTGAATGGTGTGCATCTGTACTGCATTTTTGTGAACCTTGGCAAAATTCTGTCTAAGTTGATCGGAATTGGTTGCAAGGTGCCGCCGCATGTACGACGAATATTTTCTTCTGAGGTGAACACATTCCGACACCCTGCGGTGCTAACCCTCTCAATAGCAATTCACGTCTCTTGCGCAATGTCGATTCATCTCAAGGGTAAACAGAAATTGACAATTGCCCACTTCTCTCTGCCTTTTTCTTTACCAACCATAGTTTATAAGGTTGGACAGGCATACGCTGAGCGTTGACTAAATTGTATAGCTGTCTTTGTTATAGTTTTCTTATCATAGATGCAATATCATTTGATAAAAAAATATATTTTTTTTCAGCGCTATAGTTAGCAGGTTACACTCTAGACCAGGAGTGTTCCGACTACTACTAATATTACTATGCATCAACAGTGACGAAGTTATAGTTTTCTTATCATAGATGCAATATCATTTGATAAAAAAATATATTTTTTTTCAGCGCTATAGTTAGCAGGTTACACTCTAGACCAGGAGTGTTCCGACTACTACTAATATTACTATGCATCAACAGTGACGAAGTGATTGAACGCGCAAAAGACGAGGGCAGAAGGAAGGACACAAGAAAGGCACCGATTTCAACTATAAGGTTCATTGAAAAAAAAAACGCTAGAAATATATACATGGGACATAAACATAATTAATTTTTTTTATTTCACACCTTCCTTATTTTTGGCGTCCGCTTCCTCTTTTCGCTTACTTACTAATTTGCTCTGTGCAATTATGTCGACAGTTATCACTAACTCTCCCAAGTTTCCACTGTGTCGACGTTGTGCCTTTTGCGATGCGGGCTGGGCAGCATTATTTTTTTCTTTTTCTTTGCTCCCACTAATATATGTCACGACATTGAAAACAGGAAAGTCTGTAGTCGCGTAAAACTCAAGAACGAAATGGCACATTCCCTCAAAGGAAGCCCTCCAGATAGTAACATCGACGGTACAGCTTTCTGCGGCTATTTAGCCAAGGCTAAACAAGAGAGAGAAGGAAACGGTCCTCTGTTCCCGTGCTGCCATCCTTATCCCAAACAAGGATCACCTCACCTCTGACGCCGTTTGGACAAAGACGGTACCCTCTTTGCCCCGGCTCGCCCCACTCTCTTTGGCTTTGGCAAGGGACAGGCAGAGAAAGAAGCATGCGGAACCACCCCAGCCAACACCTCCCCCCACGCACGACGAGGACTAGCAGCCGGGCTTGCCATGGTTCGTTTGTAATCCTCTGAAGGCAGGCGCAGCAACAAAAGAACCCTCACGCAGCACAGGTGCACGGGTCAAGAAAGGACCGGACACGTATCTCAACATCTCAACCAAAACCAGTCTCGGGTCGCTGGGGGCAAGACGGGTAGACACTTTCTCAGTGATGGATCAGTGTCGTAGCCTGGTGGCAGAATATGAACTACTCGCAAGATGGCGGCAGTGGAACCGCCACCTTAACTGGTAAGCACACTGTGAGCCACGACAGATTAGGTCGGTATATATAATATTTACAACGGCAGCAGAGACGGGGATTCATAGCGGCTCATTTGAACTGCAACTGTGTTTTAAACAGACCAATATGCTCACTCTAATGGCTTTATAACCCTTAACGAGACATGGGAAATGCATTTCCCACCAACCTTATGCCACTACAGAGACAGCAGGAAGCTCGCTTCCCACCAATGAAGTGTATTGACATCTCTCAAGAAGCATTCCAAACTAGAAATAAAATGCTGCAGGGCTAAATGGGCATTTCATATGCCAAGACATCTGCGTATTAATACCAGCATTTCGGCGGCACTGCAGAAAGTCTTTATCTTGCTCTTGCAGAGCCTGAAAATGTGCTTGACAATTTTGAAACTGCTTGTTTGATAAAGAAGAGAAAGCTGGGCAAGTTGGTTATGATCCATTATACAACAGCACAGAAGACAAAGCACAAAACGAAGAAAGAGCAGCACTTGTGTAGTCTTTTCTTCATTTTGTGCATTGTCTCCTGCGCTGTTGTAAATTGTTTGATAAGCTTATTAAGGACTTTCTAGACCATATCATACCAAAAAATAGATTTCAGAAATTTTTGCTGCCCCTGCAAGATGACTTTAGTGTTGATTGGTACTTTAATCAGCATTATAGGAAGTGTGAATCGCTGGCTTTCTTCCCCCAGTGTTTCTTCAGTTTAGCAACTCTGGCAAACTAGGCTTCAATGTTCTCCAACATGTCTTGTTAAAGGTTAACCTTCACCCACACGCCTGCTGGGACATGGAAGTCGTACCCCCCCCCCCCCCCCCCCCCCCAAAAAAAAAATTAGAACATTCTTTTTCAATAATAATAATAAATTCCTCATTTCTCATGGAAGATCATTCAAAAATTACATCTAAATGAGCTAGCAGGCTCATTTTCCACTGCAAAAAGAAGTTTTCCATGAGAAGGTTAAAAGGATAATTGACATTGACAATGGACGTGTTAGGCAAGGTTGTATACACTATCCAACAAATTTGTATAAAATGCGAAATTTCCTTCCCGCTGCACGCTTGCCATGCTCGAGAGCAAAACCCCAACCATGTACGAGGGGGTACCCAAAAGAAACCGGACTAATTTTTTGGTGGGCAGCGCTTTCGTAGTACCGTGTTTTGCCGCTAGGAGCGCAGAGAGTGAACATTCCAGAGTCAGTCTGCCGAGTGGCACCGCTGAAGGTCAGACGTACTAGTGTCGTCTGCGTTTACAGTGATAACTGTTTTCTGTAAGTGTCGTTTTTTCAATGGCCGGTTTTTGTGAACAGCATGCAGCGGTGAAATTCTGCTTTCTGCTCGGAAAAAATGGAACAGAAACTTTTGAAATGTTAAAAACAGCGTACAAGGATGATGCTATGGGGAAAAGTCAGGTGTTTGAGTGGTTTTCCCGTTTCAAAAATGGTGAAATGTCAATTGATGATCAACCTCGTTCTGGTCGTCCTTCCACGGCCCGAACACAAGAAAATGTTTAAAAAATTCGTACAATCATCAACGAAGATCGAAGACGGACGATTGAAGAAATTGTGGAGCTGTCGGGAGTGACTTGGAGTTCAGTGCAGCGAATTTTGACAGAAGATTTGGGAATGAAAAAGGTGGCTGCCAAATTCGTGCCACGACTGCTGACTCCTGAACAAAAACAAGGTCGTGTGGAAGCATGTTGTGCTTTGAAAGAAGAGTCCCGAAATGATCCAAACTTTTTTTTCAAAAATTATCGCAGGTGATGAAACTTGGTGCTTTGCTTACAATCCTGAATCAAAGCAACAATCAAGCCACTGGAAAACTCCCAGTTTGCCTCGCCCCAAGAAAGCTCGTCAGGTGAAATCAAACCTCAAAACAATGCTGGTTTGTTTTTTTGACGTGAGAGGAGTCGTCCATTCAGAGTTTGTTCCGCAGGGTCAGACAGTTAGCCAGGCTTTCCACTTGGATGTTTTGAAAAGATTGGGCAACAGTGTGCGGCGGAAGCGGCCTGATTTGTGGCAGTCGGGCGACTGGTTTCTCCACCATGGCAATGCCCCTTCTCACACAGCCTTCTCTGTACGACAATATTTGACCAAAAGTGGTATGACCCCTGTTCCTCACCCCCCATACTCACCCGACCTTGCCCCGTGTGATTTTTTTTTGTTCCCCAGAATTAAAAAACACATGAAAGGAAAGCGTTTTGCTGATGTTGCAGAGGTAAAGAAAAAAACGACGGAGGCGCTGTCAAGCATCGCAAAAGATGAATTTAAAAAATGTTTTGAAAAGTGGAATGAAAGATTAGACAAGTGTATTAGTGCAAGTGGAGAGTACTTTGAGGGAGATTGAAGCCCTGTACTTAAAATGTGAATAAATCGGTTTAACCCTTTCACTGTCACGGACGTACCGGTACGTTTTCGCGCTTCCCCCCCACAGTGTCACTGACGTACCGGTACGTTCTCTATCGTGCGTTCAAAATTTCGCGCTTGAGCGCAAAGCTGACGCTCTTGGACTAGCTGTGCCATCTGTTGAATCTTTCTACAAGTTCGTATTTTCGCCCCTTACTGTTTTGGTACATGTATAGAAGAGTACGGAGCGACTGCCATCCCACCCCTCCCTCTTTGCTGAGTGGCGCGGTCGCTCCGCGTTCGCCGGATCATGACCCGTGCGTGTGGTTATGGGTCCAAGGGTTGTTCTGCCATCTGCCGCTGTTTTGCAGGTTTTTATTTTTCTTCTGTCGGCGTGTGAGCTACGGCGCTTCAAGTTCAAGGGTGCGCGCTGTTGCCACTCCCAGAGTCAAAGAGACTGACACATGACTCGGTCGCTGCTTTCGCTCTCTCGTCGCACCCTGGCTTGCGGCTGGCAGCAGCAAAAGCAAAGCCCCTCAACTTTGTTTTAGCCTTTTTCCATCTCCCTCTCTCATCTTTATTACACAGCGTCCCATTTCTCTCCGTTTTGCGGGCCACTGAAAGCACACCCCCGGTGCGCGCGGTTACTTTCGGATATGGCTGACCGCGCGGGACCTTCCTCTGCGCATTGGAGCGGTGGCTCTTCAGATTCTAAATACGAGCCGAGCTCGGATTCGGAGTCTGACAGCGTCTCATCCGAGGAAGAGGCGAGTTCCGCATTGTCAGATTCTGACGTTGAAACGGCGGGACCATCATCCCGGAAGTGTGCGACACTGGGGGTGCGACACGGGCAGAAACACCCGACAGCGAAAGGGTTAAAAAAAATAATTCCGATTTCTTTTGGGTACCCCCTCGTAGCTATTAAGGTGCTTGCCCATCGCGCTAGAAGTGCAACGCTCAGCGGCAGCACACGAAAGCCACAACAATGATGAACTAACACACTAAAACACTACCGAAACTCCCATGCCTTTGACAGCCACAAAAAGCTGGAGCTGGCGATACTGATGCTAATATCATAGAGAAAGAAATTTATAAAAAGCGGACATTCAGTGAAATCTGGCCCCAGGAACTGCATAAGGGATTAGTTGGTACCCCCTCTCTAAGTGGCGCCACCAGTGTTTTGCGAGAACACAAGTTTTTTTATGGTCCCCAACAGTGTACAACTCCATTCGAGTGATATTTGTTGATAGTGAAGTAAAATATGTAAAATGCACAGTTGGCCGTGGAATGGGACTTACAGCTTTTGGGGTGCAGAGAATAACGTTGGGGAACGGAGGAATGCTTGTAAATCATTGGGAGCTATCTTGCACAAATGTTCCGCATACGAGGTTTGTAAAAGCATGTTTTCCTAGATCGTAATTTCGCCGCTTTCACATGTTTAGCCTGTTTGCACAGTTTTTATGTAGGTTTATCAGAATGACACCTGCTTGTAATTTACATTGTTCACCTGACGGTGCACGGTGGTAGCGACAACCACTGCTGTGAGCCGTGTTGCTGTAACAATGGACGCACAAGAAGCGTGGAATGAGCTTAGCAATGTGCCAAATAGCGACGGCTACTGTACTGATTTTGGGTTTATAAACATCAAAATAAGTGTTCATTTCACAAAGCACCTAGTGTCTTCTGGATTGGCACTGTTTGATGAAGGCCGTGGTGCAGCTGCGTTGGTGGCCAGTCAAGAGCACCCGGAATGCAATTTTTCATCAGGACCGAAAGTAAATAGAAAGCAATAGGAGACCATACTGAACACAAATATAGCGACATGAGGGCACGGCAGGCCGCAGCGCATACTAACATTCAAAATGCACATGTCTGAAACAGAAACCGGAAATCGCTCACGCAGTCGCTTGGTGCGTTACAGTTATTGGGCCGCTGGGCCCTATGGGAGTGTCTGCTCTTTATGAATCCCTTTCTCTATGCCGATGTGGATAGCAGGAGCTCGCGGCGCAGGAAAAAATTGACGATGACCAGCGGCCTCGGGCACCATCTGTGGACGGCACCAGGAAGCTCCTGTGCGCATGTGTGGCCTCCGTGATCAAGCGTGATCGGGAACTGATCGCAGAGGCCACGACGTGTGCATTTCGAAGGCTATTCCTGTGTGGGTTGAGAAAAGTTTGGGTCCGGGTGCGGCCCTTACACGGATCTTTTTTGTAATATTTCCTTCAGGAAAAGAGGGCGTGGCCCTTACATGTTTATACGGTAATACCTTGCATATTATTCTGGTCACCTTGGCTTCAATGTGCCAGCTTCTCCAGTGGGCCAAGCTACCAGCCAAGCCAGCACGATGGCAGCCAACACAGATACCAGAATGCACACTAGCAAGCAAGGTGCCCGAGCTCCTTCACATCTGGCTCTGTGCTGCACTAGTGTGGCCTCACCTTTTCGACACCTCGTTTCTTCTGCCTAGTCTTCTGGCTGCGGCGTGTATCCCGGTCCAGGTTGATCTTGTCCCAGTACGACTTTTCCTCATCTCCTGCAAGTGAATTGGGTGTCATTACACACCTACCTTCACAAAACCTATTGAGTGCAGAAAAAATACCTTACTTGCCAAGCAATATTTCCTTCCGCTACAAAACTCGCATGCCAACAGTTTGGCAAGCTGTAAATAGGCTCAGCTGTTTGTAGTAGCAAATTATGTTTCCAAAAAGCAGTTTGCATATATAAATCGGGTTTAACCTGATTTTATAAAACTTAATACATCCGGGAGCAGGAATCAGAAAAAAGTGGCTTGTATCTGAAAACTAACAGCCCTACTTGTACAGCACAAGACGTCCACACAGTATTTCCTTCTTAAGAGTTGTTAGACCACCACAATATATGATGCAAATAATTGCTTTAAATATCACCTCGGTTTCAGCTGTAGGAGTGTTCACTAAGCACATACATTCTCCAAGGCAGACAATGAAGTTGCATGTGTTACATTGAGAAAATGACGGACTCCTGTTCCTCAATCACAGCCTGCCACCACAGCCGGCAACGTGTTGCCACATAAGTTATGCGCTTCTACACTCACCTAACCACAGACCATGCTATGTGCCAATTAGAGCGAAACCTTGTTAATTTGCCCCCGTTCATTCGGAAGTTCGAATAATTCGGACTTCCGACGTGGTCCCGGCCAACAGCCATGTAAGTCTATCGCATCAGCTGCTCACTAATATGGGTGCAGCTACACTCACACCAGTTACTTTGGACAGGCTCCCGACAAGAGGCCGTGTCACGGTATGAATGGCACAGCGAGCGATTGTCAAAATATCTTGCATCATGTCAAATCTCAGGTCAGAGAGAGAGTAGCAGGCATGACCAAGTTCAGAGAATCTAGATGGCAAAAAATTGAGCGGCCACAAAGTTCGGCTTTATTTTTCTTGATTTCATTCCAGACCGCGATGATGGAGGCCCGGCTGTGCATCAGCCAGCCAGCCGAGTAGCTTTGAGCAGTTTTGGACAGCAATTGGCACGCTGCTGATTTTTTTCATTTTCTCACCAGAAGGCATCTCGCCTTTCTGGCTTAACACGTTTCTCTCTTTACCGTAAACGTGGTTGTTCCCGTACATCAAAACTGCACGATCATCATGTGCTGTTTGCAGTTTGTGTGGTGGAGCCTCTTTACATACGACAACACCATCTGCGAGGAAGCTAAATTGCTGCCACGCCACATCATGGTGAATGCCGTGGAGACCCTACCATTTTGGGGCAGTTCTACATGCAGTTCTACATATCTCTTCTATCTGTGTCCCTGTCTTTGCGCTATTTTAAAGAATTGTGGACCACCAACTAGCCCACATGTCTACACTTGTAAGTTCAACATGAATATTCCCGACAGTGTGCACACAGTAAAGATGTAAATCATTTGACGAAACTGCAAAACATGGTCGTTGCTGCACAGTTCTCCTCTTAAAAGCAGACAACCACCACCAGAGTTTTCGCCAAATAAATTTACTATGATTTGAATAGTTTCTAGCAGTTGTTGTGGGCCATTCGTTAATTCGAACCTTTGGATAATTTGGACATTTTCCCAGGTCCCTTGAAGTAGAGCACTGCACGGGCCTCAATCTGAGGCCCGAGCCCGGCCCGGGCCCGAGACCTGGAGCCCGAGCCCGGCCCAGGCCCGCGGCTTCAAGCCCGGGCCCGGCCCAGGCCCGCTGAATTATCGCTCTAGCGAGCCCGGCCCGGCCCGTGAATCCCGCAGTGAAGCCCAGCCCGGGCCCGGCCCGGCCCGTTTCACAGTAACGCTTGAGGCATACTGCTCACTCTGAGCAAGTAGACCGCTACTAGACCGATAATAAACTGGCCGACAATGGTTCGGAAACCGCAGTTTGGCTTGCAGAAAGTTGGCTCTTTTTAACCCAGAAGGAATTGATTAAGAGTAGTGTTCGCAGGCCCTCTTTTGGACAGTGATCTCGTGTAGGTGCGCAAAGATGAACTCGGAAGTTCCGAGAGCCAAATAAAAAGGGCTGCATACGCGCATAATAGACTACTTTGCATTCCCCCATGATTTTAATCACTTATATTTTGCCGCCCGCGAAGTATAAACATTAAAGCTGCCTAGCAAGCAGTAGTATGACATTTTTTTAGTGAACGCGATCTCACAGGTTGGACTCATAGCCGAACTGGTCGCCTTTCAGCAGAACCGAAAACCTATGAAAGGCTTGAGTATTTCACGATGTGTGTTTTGAAGGCTGTAAGCGTCCTAAACTAATATGTCCTTCCCGAATGCATTTCTAATAGCGTATAGGTATGTTTTGGGATGACGAACGATCAAAGGCCAATTAAGAGCGGCTGAATTTTACTCTTACTGGTGGAGCAGAAGATAATGCCCAAACCATACGTGATAACTTACAGGGCAAAACACTTGTCATGTCAACCAGGCTGAAGAAGCGAGGAGGGATAGATGTGGTTATGAGATGAGATTTACAAACTCTCGAGACCTTTTTTGGCTATTTCATTAACAAAACGTTCCGGTCAGCTGATCAAAAAGAAAACTAAATGCGCTTTAGCTTACGAATCTTCTCACATGAGAAAAATATAGCTATGAAATAAAAGCTATGTTTTTGGGGCTTAAGGGCCCAAGGGGAGTCAAGCTGTGAGAGACACCGAAGCAGAGGGCTCCGGATCATTTCGACCACCTGGGTTTCTTCAACGAGCATTGATACTACAAAGTACATGGCTGTCATGCTTGGCGCCTAAATAGAAATGCGGCCGCCGAGGCTAGGAGAAAACCCTGGTACCCTGGCTCAGTAATCAAGCGCCTTGACCACTAAGCCACCACAGCGTGGAAATAAGGAAATAAATAAGTCAATGAATAAAGCTTGGTTTTTTTCTCACCGTGTACTATAACCCATAGCTCATCCGTATCACTGCTCCAATGCCACAGTTGTGTACTTCACTCTGCAATAGTGGCTGAATAGTCGGACACCAGCCGTTTCTATACGGACCCAAGCCTGGCTAGGGTCTGCAGCGTCCGCAGCTTTAAGCCCGAGCCCGGCCCGGGCCCGCAACTTCAGGCCCGGGCCCGGCCCAGGCCCGGCAAAACAGATCATGTCCCGGCCCGGCCCGGGCTTTCGGGCCAGCCCGAGCCCGTGCAGTGCACTACCTTGAAGTCTAAATCAACAAGGCTTTAACGTATAGTGAAATTTACTCCTGCAAGAGCAAAAGATGTGCCCACAGACCGTGAGCAAGTGAAATGCCACGCACAAATTTCTCAAACACTAGCTCAGATTTAAGATGTCCTGAACGTCCTAAATGCTTCTAGCTTAATATCACTAACAGTAGTGACTGACCTTAATTAGTCTGCTGCTAAGACAAAAATAGAAGGAGGGGGGGGGGCAACACCATGTCTGCAACCTGCTTAATTTAGTTTTTGAATATTCCAAGTTAGCAATATAAGGTAGTCAAATACGATTCAACATCTGACTTTTCCCAGTACTGCTCAGCACTGTTTGACTTGAGCTGGTATCTCACAATTTGCATACCCTTAAATAAAGGTGAACCGAAGTGTATACTTGCAATTAAATTGTTGCGAACAACCTTTTTCCTCCAAATTTTCTACCACTCCACAAGTTGTTAAAGGGATACTGAACAAAAAATCTGAAAATACTGAGAAAGCACCACATTTGCATTCTTATGATGCAATTACCCTAGTATATGTATACGGTAATCATTTCCGTTGGTTTTTGGCAGATGGCTGTTTTGCTGACTTTTTGCGAGCAGCCGCTGGACCGTACTAGGCACGCTCTGGGCTACGAGCTGACGGAAATGGAGTCATGCCTGCCCTAGCAGTGCCGCAGACAAGCTGGCTGGCAGTGCACAGAGCGACAAGCATTGATGAATACAAAGTAGAAGAGAAAGTGACAGCATGAGCAGCACAGATTACGACTCCAACTCTGAAGAGCGACCACCTAACCAAGTGTGCACGATAAAGGTGCACACTCATTGGCAATCCATCGCAGTTTCCCTACAGGATGCTAAGAGAGCCAGGACCAGAAATGTGGTGTTTATGCTGGCCTTGCATGAATGCATGGTGACTCTGAAAGATAAAACAGTGCTTTCAGTGCGCTATCATACGTGGAAGCCATACGTGTGGGTGGGGCGAAACTTTGCAAGCTCATTCCTGCCCTGGACAAGAAAGCGCTCACTCCTCTGGTGGACACGAGACGACGCTACCGGTAAACTATCTCCGAAATGTTACTTTTTTGGTCCGCTGTTGCTGCGAGGAGATTTCTGATTAATTCTGACTGAATCAGGCAAGCAGTCACCCAAAGTATATAACCATAAGATGAAGGCAGAGAATATTTAAGCGCGGACCCGAGGAAGCCAAATAAAACAAACTGCAATGAAGCAAAAGCACATCAAATGTGTCCTTTCGTGCGCTCTGTTGATGCTACATCCCATATTGTCGAAGCTTTCACAGGCTAGGTGTGGCAGTTTGAGAAATGTTTATTATAACTATAGTAATTGCTTTCCGCTCATTTCTATTTAAAAAGAGTGTTGCTTTGATCATTATTTGAGCCATGGCTATCACTAGGACCAGAAGCATTTTTTCTAGTGGTAGTATTTCCAAACCATCAGAAGAACTCTTACACTAGATGGCAGCAGTATATTTACGCCAATATGTAAGGAAAACCATAATACAAAAAAAATCATGCTTAAGAAGCACAGAAAACAGGACAAAAGCGCTGTGTCATCTCCCGTCTCCCTTTTGTCCCATTTTCTGCGCTGCTTTAAGCATTAACTCATATCAATTCGCCTAGTTTTCCGTTCCTGTGATACCAAAAAATGCATTTTACTGCTGTAAAAGACATAAAACACATAGCAGTTAGCAGCTTGGTGCTTTGTGGCATACACAAAGAAGGTTAGCTCCTTTACATCACATGACATGTCAATACTCTGAGTGAAGCAACTACAGCTTATTTTTCCATTACTCAGACTGACATTAAAACTGTAATGTCCAACATAAACTGTAAATTGCCCACTGTCATGTTGGAGAGACACACGGGCTATAAAGGACGCCGTAATGGAGGGCTCCGATCTAGACCACCTGAGGTTCGGTTGAGAGCGAACCCTTGCGCGACCTTGGGATTAGCTGCCGAATGCCAAAGCCACTAAGCCACTGTGGTGGGTGTACAATGTCAAACGTGTCACAATTTTACTAACAGGCCAGCATTCTGACATCCCCAGCTTGAAGAACCTAGCGTGGAGATTTCTCAAGTCTCGCTGCGAAGCCTCCTTCAGTTTCACTCGCATAGCAGTGCCTCTAACCAATTTATACACTTAAAAAGAAGGAGCAAAAATGACATGGCACTGCACCTGAAAGCAGGGAAAGGGAGCCACAAAAGGACTCCTTCTGGTTCTCGATGAACTGGCGGGCACCTTCAGCATCAGCACAGCGTACATAGGCGACACTGTCTCCCTCCATGACGTCCACATATGCCACGTTGGCCAGCTGCCGGATGTTGCTCTGCACGTTCCCACATAACATACAATGCAATTTATTACACACAGCCCAACTCTTTCAGCACGCAATGTCACCATATAAGAGTACAGACGCTTGCCAAAGCTGTAGCACAAAAGAAAAAAAAAGGCAACAAGGCAAGCAATGATTTCCAACAACAGCAGTAAATCTTGCATTAAAAAAAGTTGCTAATTTTTTCAAGTTCTCAGTCTAAAAAGCAAATAAATCATTTAGAAACAAACAAATTAAAAGCAAAAAAAAAGAGCACTAGTTCCCAAATACACTTGCACTCTCAACAAAGAATTATTTCATGGATTTTGCTACTCAAAAAGCAAACAGGTGCCCCAGCAGATACATTTACAGGGCTCATTGCTCTCATGAACTCAAAACAAATGATGATGTCATTATCAAGAACTGCTGAGGAAAAAAGAGAAAAGTGGGTCCCAACAAGTACACATTGTTAAAAAAATCTCAACTGTCTCTGCTTATCATCAAGGAACACAGAGCGATCTTTTACTAATACACACAAAAGGAAGCATTCTACAGTCAAGGCTTTCAGCAAATCACGCAACAGTTTGCCACCAGCAGTGATTATCTAGTGATGGCACCTGGGTAGGTCAGCATCACTGCATGTTAGAAAGGGCTTTAAAAAGAAAGGACAATAAAAGTGCCCATTACAGTGGAATCTCGACGATACAGATCTCACGGGTTAGTAAAAGATAAGCGTACCAATAAATATTCACAATATTTATTTGGAGATACTGCACAATGTTTTGGCCCAAGCAGGAGGGACTTTGTACAACACAGTATATAAAAACAAAATTGTGCAATATGACAATACAAAAAAATTTTACAAAATTATAGACCATTAAGAGACAACACTTCTCGCAGACGATAAGAATGTAATTTCATCGAAAAATAATTCCCCTTGCCAAGGCAAAACATTACAGGGGAAACTAAGGATATAAAATATGACACAGCAATTCTTTATGAAATCATTAGATCTAAAATGCTTGGTGGCCAAGAATCCTATTCCAAGATTGTGGGTAAAAAGAAACTATAGTTAAATGTGTTTGTGCAAGCAAAAATCGGGGCTAATGGATAGCCATGATTATCTGAGCACTGTCCTCGTTTCTGGCAAGGTCAAGTTATTTTTCCGGAAAGACTGTCGTGAAGGAATCTAAGACAACTCGCTTTTTTGCCGGCTTCTACCATCTGTATATTACTGAGCTTTGTTAAAATGGAAGAGGAATCTAGGCATTTGTACTTTCCAAAAATTTGTACTTCCCATGACAAATTTTTGTTTGCAATTTACAAAAGGCCTGAACATCTTAACTCAAACACTTATGTCAGGCCATTTTTGTTGCGTCCTTCCACGTACCGTCATGTCCATAATTTACTCCCATATGCCGCACGGAAAAATTTGTTTAAGTATTCATTCTTTCCACGCACCATAAGCAAGTGTAACAACCTACCCCCAGCGGTTTTTTTCTACAGACAACTTTGAGTATGCTTGACCAGTGTATTACAATCCTGATACTAGCGTGACATTTCACTGCGACACTTTTCTAATCTTCTTGTGCAAGTGCAGTTCCATATTTGATGCTCTTACTGTTCATCATTTATTATTTTTTTGTGTGTGGAAATCTGATCAGAGAAATTTTTGTCTTGTTGAATGTATTCTTCTTCTGCACTTGATAAATTGCTGTCATTTTTAGTAACGGCTTTTCAGTAACCAAGCGCACGTTTCAACTATGCTTCCCTAAGCATTAGTAACACATATTTTTATCTGTATCTTCCCACCTGCTTGGTCTTCTTAGACTGCAGTATGTTCCAAACAAATAAACAAACAAGCATAATATACTTTTTATAATACAGGTCCCACAAGGCCCAGCCATAATCTAGTGATTTTTTTTTCCTCGCAGCTAAATATAGCTATAGTGACCTTCGCCCCAAGACTCACGAGCTGCAAGCACTGATGTGAGTAGCCGAGGCTACTTTAGAGCAGCTTTTGGAGCAGTCAAAAGTGCCTTTTGTCTCGTCTACTGCTTCATCTATTGCTTCTGTATTTTCTGCACCTTTTTTTTTCCCATGTCCTTCGCTGTACTAGTTAGCTTGAACCGGCTGAGTTTTTTTTTTTTAACTTTTTATTTTCGTGCAGCCTCAAACTCCCCCCCCCCCCCCCCCCCTCCATTATATTTGTTGTGCCTTATATATGTGTAAATGTGGTGTTTGCACTTAATAACTACGAGGGGGGACTGTTATGGAGTGAATATGTGAAAGCACTTACTTTTTTTTTCTAGTAGCACGCAGAAGTGTTCTCATTGTACCATGAAATGAACCAAATCCCCAGGCTGAAGCACAAGATATGTATTCACACTAATCTGTTTGAGACTGATGATATTTATTTACAGCTGCACACCACTGTTTTATGCTCACAATACATTACTCCGCAACCAGTGATGAGCCATCTGTGATGTGCAGGCTCAGCCCTGCCACTCGAGACTCTCGACAACCTATGCTTGAGTAAGGGCCAGAAGCCTCCTTTTATTGACACCTCTGAAGACTGCTTTCAATGTCTTCATCAGTGCCACATACCCAACTGTGTCTACCTGATCACAGTATCAATAAAAGGGTTTGGTTTGCCATGACCAATCATCAGATTCATCCACTGCTTGTTGGTAAACACTGCTTGGCAAGACTAAACAAGTAAGACAGCCTCTAGAGTCTTCTACCCTGACCTCCACTCAAAACTCCACTCAGTGCTTGAAAAAACATTTGCAATGACCCTACACAGTTGTTTTCAGGCTAATTCCATGTCACTGTAAATTCACATCAAAATTCCATAGATGATTTTTCTTGGAACCACTCTGGTCACTTTGCAATGACACTTTAGAATTTCATTCTAGCCGCAGTGAGTCAATTACAACAAAATGGTTCAGAGTATTATGTTCTTCCAAAATCTCTCCAAAAGCGCTCTGTTTGTCCAATTATTTTGAACGCAGTGAGAACATCCTATGGAATAACTAAAAATAAGAGGAACAGGCACCTTGAACTCTGATGTGTTGGAGACCGGCTTCTCGGTCAGCATCTTGACAATGACCCCGGGCTGGAACTGCAATACTGGGGCTGGTGCCTCCTTCTCACACAGTTCCTCATTCCCTTGGCCACTCTCAGTGCACTCTGAGCTAGGGAGAGCACTGTCAGTGTCATCCACTGTCACCGAGTGGGCTGGAGAGCCAAGTGTGTGGCTCGGGGAGGACAACGGTGTGCCCCCCGATGGCGGCAGCAGCAGCGAGCGCTTGATTTGTGCCATTGTGGCTTTCTGCAGAGCTAGGTACTTGTTTCTCAGCCGTTTCCACTCACACCTGCACGAAGGATGGCAACAGACGAGCTAGGACGACCACAGTGCAAACAGTCAACAGGCGACAGTGCAATGAAAATAGTGACTCTCCATAAAGATATAGAAGTTCACAGACCTTTGCATCGTTTACATACAGGAATCAAAACATGTGCCCTTTAAACTGTTGTGAAAACGTGTGAAATGCTCGCACTACCATTTCCTCTGTGCTTACCACGTGTGCATGCAACAATCCAGCAAACAACACAGTAACATGCAGGGAGCGCTTCTTGCAAAGCACTATAACAAGAAGCTGGCATAATTATTATTATTTTTTTTTACTGAATTGGGAGAACAACTTGGGCCACAAGCATCATTGGTGGCCGCATTTCAAACAGCCACCTGCCAGCGCAGTGATTTCATTGATTTGATTCTAATGATGCCAAGGCAGTGTGACCAAAGTGTGTCATGGCTAACATGGCTAACCCTACAGATGCCAAGCACGAGGCCAGACGAAACCTTGTAGTACTGATTCGAAAATCAGGGGGTACCTGCTGGCACAGGTTGTATACCGTAATTACGCGACTAATGCGCACCTGACTCACGCTTGCGAAAATGGAAAAAGCAGAATTTCTACAGATGCCTGAAGTGACGCTCACATCTGCTTCTGCGTTACTCCTCATTGCTCTCGACGATTCTTTGCTGCCATCATGGCGAGCGCACCTCAAATCAACAGACACGTAACAACACAATTGCGAGGCCAGCAGCTGAGGCATATGGATATCAACAGCAATAACACAGCGCAGCTTCCATGCCTTTCACAATCGCATGCATACTGGCTGACTAGCACATCAGGTGGCAAACCAATCTGCAAATGGTCCCATAGCTTTGGGTACCGGCAAGAAGCTATACATACTCTGGAGGCTAGTGGTAGGCATGTGCGAATATACAGTAATTTTGAATATTTGGTCAAATAGCAAAATATTTGATTCAATCCAAATGTTTGTATTCGGAATCTAGAAGTATTCATCTCAAGTGAATAACATTTCTGGAACTCTTGCTTCGTGTGGTTTCGGTTCACCGTACCAGCACCGCGAATCCAGTGTGGTGGTGCAAGCACCAACGGGAGGAGGCACATGAAGATGGGTGCCCCTTCCCTACACGTGACTCGGGGTGCTGGTTGTTGGGCGTGTGGTACGCCTAGCGGGTGTTCATCGAGCTGTCGCTTAAAAGCAACAGCTGCGCAACGACGCAATCGTAATTAAGACCAGCAGTCGGGGGTCTCATAGATAGGTCTTACAACTAACAAATACATTGACTCTGCATACAGGTTGATTCCCGCAATTTTTTGATTGAAATTTTTGCTGAAGTCGACACAACTTCAATGAGTTTGACAAAGCTTCAATGCACTCACCCTTTTTTCATTAATAGTCTTGTGTTACACGATTCTGAAAATGCTTATTGCGGCGTTCAAACTTTTTTTTATGTGCCAGAAGTATTCAAAATATTCGCTTCAAAATTATCTGAAGAAAATTACTACTTGCTTCGAATTTGCCTCAAACCAAAAAATCACTATTCACACATGCCTTGTTACTGGAAGTAAAGACACTAACCAGAAGTTTTCTCTTGCACTACCTACCGCTCCTCCGGGAAAGCGACGGCCATTGCAAGCAAGCTGGTTAAATAATGCAAAGTTCGAATTTTCACTAGAGGAACAAATTTGCATATCAATTTAGTTTCTTTTTTTACACATGCAGCTCCTTACATCCTCGTGGGATTGTGACTTGCCAATTAAGAAAGCAATTAAGATAACAGCGGTTTTGCCTCTTCTCGCTGAACTGGATGCTCAGTACGTTGAACTGCGGACAAAAGAAGCGACGGTTTCATAATTCCCTGCCAGCAAACTTGAAATATCATTCCCACCAGCGAGTTCATATTTGTGCTGGGAAATGCATTCGACTAGTAAGAACCTCATTGATACACTTTCTAAAAAATGCGAAGAGGGGGGGAATGTGACATCCAAAATCACCAACGTTTTGAAGAATGAGAAAACAACAAAAACAAGGCATTTACTGACACTTTTACTTCCCACAATGTCTGGTCAGCGCTTGTTGGTGCAAGATCTGAAAAGCTTTTCTGGTGCTTGCAAGCTTCTATCCATGTTTTTGTTGTCCTTAGCGCAAAAAACCTTTGCATGCGTCCAGTCTGGTGACAGCAAGGGTGGACGTACAACTAGGACCTCTTCGATCGGCACTGTTTTCAGATGCTTCACCCCATTGCACTAATACACTGCAAAGCAGTTGCTCTGGTGGCCGACTACGACTGGGCTTCTGCTGATGTTGCAAGAACCAAGGTTTGGCCCACTCATATGTTTAAGCCCCAATGGGTGGTCTAAATGTATCACTCAACCAGAATTTGGCAAAACTGTGCATGTACCGAGAAACTATTATTTGGGAAAGTATTAATCAGAAAAAAAAAAAAAACAGTGCAACTCTATGGGTCCTTTACTTTTACTACTCATGATTTTACACATATGAACTGGGAAATCATATTAACCGAAATGTATCAATGAGGTTCTATTGTACCAAGTAGGTCAGATTTAAGAATCATGTTCTGGCATGAGTGGGGACTCTGCAAGAGTGCCATCAATGGCCAGGGAATACCTGGAGCCCATTCTTACAAGAGAGCAGGAAGATTGGAGGCATCAGTCATGAACCAGAAGAGTAGAAATTTGGACTTATTATACTCCGTTTCATATATCAGGTGCAACGGCGCGGAAACGGTCCGTACGAAAAAGTAAAGGGAACTGTATAACTCTGCACTTGCTCTGTAGCCGAGTGGTCTAAGGCATGAGAAAGCAACAGCGTGTCGCCAGCAATAAGAGTGCTTTTAATCCAGCCCATGACAAAACGTGTCATGCAGTAAGCCTGCAGGCAAAGCATTTGCTATGTTTCGCTCACCACAAGGAACGCTCTACCTTTTGGTTGCGGATGCAGGCAGCGCAAACTAGAGCGCACCTGACGTATGAAACTGAGTATGGTGGAGCTCATCCTGTCCGCTTCTCTGTTGTTGTCCCTGTGCTTTTCCATCCCCATCTCCAGTCATGACGACATACCATGTCAATGCACGACACTGTAGAACCCGCAGAAAGGTCCCTCGTATGCTATGAAAGTACAGACCTGATGAGTGGCAAGTACTCACTTGGGCATCACTAGGAGGGAGTGTTGCACTTTGGTCTCTGAATGCTGTGTCTTCTTTTTGCGCTTGCGCATCTTCTTCTTTTTCTTGGACGGCACAGACGCTGAGTGTTCCACGCCTGAGTCCCCATCCTCAGCCTTGTCCCCTGCAGCATCAGAGCTCTCTGCATCTGAAGTGGCCTCCAACCTCTCCGCCTCTTCGGTCGCCCTGGCGTCCCTGGAGGAGGCCGCCCCGTGCGCTGCTCGCTCAGTGCTGCCCTCTCTCCTCCTCTTGGCTGGCGGGGGCTCTGCAAGCAGGCACGGAACGATGCTGGAGACACACTCCAGAGGCACCACTTTCAAGGACATCACTTTCAAGCAGGCATGGCAGGCAAGCAGGCACGGCAAAAGAAATCCACAGGCTGGCCAACTCCCACCTGGCATCAATCCAACAACGTGCTGCAGTCAAGAGCACTGACGGGAATCAAAGTATGAGAAGAAGAATGGAGAGAAATCTGGACAAAATTTCTCTTTGAAACAGCCAAACATTGATCACTCTTGCAAACTGAATGGAATATTTTTGAATACGTCCTGTACTGACTCGTGCAATTTGCACAGTTTAATTTTTTTAGAATAATGCTTCAAAAAGGTGGCGTGCAAATTACACGGAACTTCCATGAACATGTCCTAAAAAATTTGTTCGGAAAGGTCATAACACACAATAGATATATAAAACGATAGATAGGTAAAAAAATGAAGCATCATACCACAAGCAAAACTTTTTCTTCATTTTACAGAACACCTACACTTCACCTAGTATGAGTCATTGTTGAAAAATCAGACTCTGAGCCATTAATGACATTTGAGTCATTAATGACATTGTGGCTGCAGCTGCTATGCCTTCGCATGCCTCCGTTGCAGAAAATAGTGTTAGCTATTGCTAGCCTTCTTTGTTATTTAATGCATTCGCATTGGAAGGGTCTGTGCAAGTGGAAATAGCGACCGCCATCACGCGTAATGTCATCAAAACCTGCCCACCATGACAGGTGGCAGTTTAATTAGTGATTAGTCACGAGCGGTTGCTCAGGAAGAGCAACCTGGGTCTCACAATCACCACGGGTGGCTGTGTTTGAAACAGCCACCTGCTGTGGCAGCGGCACATCGCTCAATCACTACACCTGGGTTGAAATGAGGACACCCACCAATCAATGTAAAGTAGAAAATGACCAATTACATATATATGACCATTAGCTACAACAGAATCAGCAGCAACAGAAAATGATGACGCATTCAAACGATCCACCAAGGATCGCCTAAGAGTTTTCAGCACAGTGTCACAAGATGCGGACACCAGATAAATGTAGTCTGTGACGAGTTCCTCAGTAAGTGTAGACAGGCCTCATAAGCAAGGCCTCTCATTTTCTGCAGCGGAAAATTGTGAATTCCTCAAAGTGAAATCAAAGGATATGCAATATTCCGTAGGAAGCATTTTACGCAGCAGCGGTGACGCGCCACCATTTTTGGTCCAGATACTTTGTGTCTCGTGCTGCACAGTTCTGTGCCTGTTCGTCCTTTTTCACCTCCGCTATGGCTCTTTCACTGCCTTATCTTCTTTATCAACAGCTCCCGCCGCCTTCTATTCACGTTTATAGCAACACTTTCACACCAATGCATGCTGCCTGCTTTGCCTCCACGACCCAAGGCTGTCAAGAAGTTGTCTTTTCCTCGCAGCTCACGACTCTGGTGGGTGAAATCTCTGAAGTTATCCCAAAGAGCAGAGCGAATTTTTTTTCGCAATAATCATACCTCGTTTCTAAATATAACGCACGGCACTTTCTGAATAAAGTGATCTAAGGAAAAAAAAAAAACGCATCATATTTGTGCTAATACGATTAGAGTAATTTTGGCAGGTGCCACTACAGTGATTCTTCTCATAAAAGCATGAGAGTGTGTTGCTGAGAGAGCCACAGCACCTGATATGCTAGCCTGCTTGAGTGGATGGGGGAGCAAAACGTGTCAAGGCATCGGCAGAACTTCATCCATTACCAGGTTCTACATTTCAAGAAAACTGAGATGACTAAAATAATAAAATTACCATCATTCTATTAATCCTACTGATGTGTACAAGCACAATATCATCAAAAAGAAAGAATGTCGCTCCTAACACACAATTCCACAGAAAATGTTAGAATCTGTGAAAAGCTACAGGCTTTACTCATAAGCCTTCTTCTCGTTCTCGATGGCCAAAGATATGCAGTTTCTAGATTCTGAGAGACGAAAATTTTGAAAGCGGTCGCCAGGAAAGGTGCAGTAAGGCATGCAGGATACAGCTCTGACCGTTCCGCTATCCTCCGCAAGTCCTGCTTCCATGCGCACCGCATCTCTTACTGTTTGATCGAAAATGAGGGGATCGATGGCGACTGTCTGCTTTCATCGCCGACATGTTCACAACTTGTCGTCGACTGCATTTTGGCACACCACAATGACGCATCGCACAGTGATGCACTTCTGAAAATTCTCCAAAATTCTAAAAAAAAAAAAAAAAATAGAGATAAAGTTAGGCTGCACTCTATCCAGTGCTTTGTGTTTGCGAACAACTGGTCAGCGTAACCTGTCACCATCCACTGAAACTGACCAGGAATAGCCTCATGTTTGCCACTCCAAGGGCCATTCTACCTGCCAAACACTAGAATTACGAAATAATCCTGGAAATAGAAATAATGCAAAAAAAAAAAAGCCGAAGAAAAAGCTACACGGAAACATCAAGGAAGCGATATATGGTGCACACCTTTCTTGAGTACATATTTTGATCTAGCCTGTTTGATGCACTTGATTAATTACTGTATTTACTTGCATAATTTGTGCAATTTTTTTCTTCAAATTAAGACTTCAAAAAAGGGGGTGCGCAAATTACGCAAAAATTTTTTGAACATGTCCTAAAAACAGCTACAAAGGTCATAATGCACAATATACACTGCATATTGCCACCTATACACTCACCCATCTCGCACCCCTCGCTGGCCAAAAAAACAAGTTGACTCCAAATGTAAGATGCCCACCCCCTCCCACCCACTCCACATTATGGAGTTCCCCGCGGGATGGCATGACGGCGTGTGCACAGCTCAGAGCAATAAACGCGCAGTGATACAACCGTGAAGCCAGCAGTGGGAGGCAAAGGAGATAATGAGCGTTAAAACGGTGCCCTCGCATGCGGCCCAACTGACTAGCGGCATACCAAAAGCAAATGGTTCGCTAGTTTTGGATTGGGGCACGCGCGCAACTGCTCGTCTGGGAAAGCTACCACCAGCGCAAGCAAGCCAGGTAAAGCCGCACAATTCATGCCCTCGCCACTGGCGCCTTTCAGAAGCGCACACAGCGATGCAGCCACACCAATCTTCCCAAGCCTGCCTTGCATGCACCCGCGCACATGCTGGTGGTCTGGTGCAGCAGAGAGCGCAAAATATTCGAGTAAAAGATTAAACGAAATAAATTTGGCTAAAAAGCTGGCGGTGCACAAATTATGCAAGTAAATACAGAATTCTGGCTCTATACACCTTTCCAATAAGGGCGCCCTGGGCGCTGCCGTATCGTTCACTGGACTGCAGTGGGCACCTCACACTAGCACAGTGGAAGCGGCGGCAGAACCGATTTCCGGCAGTCCAGAGAGGAGGCATTTCAACAACATCCTCACCCGATGGAAAGGTCTATATCACTCACTCCAATGACTGATCGGAAAATATTCCCCCAGAAAAAGAATGGCTGGTAATGTTTCCTTTTTGTTTACAATGCTCTCTTCTTTGCATCTATACATTCAAAGCAGAACTTTTATTATATACAAGACAGAATTTGATGCGCTCAACACTCATTCACACAAGCTGAAACTATACACACCCTTGCCAAGAGCTGAAGCAAAATGACACGCACGCAAAAGGTCAGTCTTGGTCGAAGGTTCAAAAGTAGAGGCTGAGTCTGCAGAAAAGTACCCATGCCTTGTTCTCTATTACACACTAAACGCCCAAGCTACTACTAACCTAGAACCTTGTCATGCCGCCGCTACTGCACTCTGTGCAGATAAGTAAACATACAGCCAACTCCCCCATCAAAGCTCATATGCACCCCTTCGTTCAGTGCTCCACAAAAGAAGTCCGCACAAGAAACACAAAAAAAAAATGAAGCCTATTTTTACCATCATCGTCAGACTTTTCTTCCTTCACTTCCTTAGAGGGGACAGCCTTGTCATCCTTTTCAGCAGACGTTGCAGCCACTTCAGGCTTCTTGCTGTTCCCATCGTGGTAGCCAAAATGCTGTGCATGAAACACCACAAACAAGATGCACAAGTGAATACTGATGTACAAGGCTTTCATAAACCACAAAGCTGCTACAGTCGACGACCGAAAATTCGGACGCCTGATTTTTCGGACATGCTTGATTATTCGGACTTTTTCGCGGCACCGCGACATGGCCCATAGAGCCAATGTGTAAGAGCGCTTGAAATTTCGGACGCACCGCAACTGACCACTCGATTTTTCGGACCTCGTTCGCACTCGCCGCCAGTACCCAAGCCGGCATATAATGTGTACAGTGGAACCTCATTAATTCAGACTGCAGGAGATATCGAAAACTTGATCAAACAAAACGAAATTCAAGCTTAAAGGGAGCCTCTTGCGACGCTGAAATTCTGCGCGAGTCGGCACATTGCGCTCGCGTGTTTTCGAATTCGTACTGTCCTTGAATGTCTTCCGCCGCACGAACTTGAACCGTAGTCCGAGTTCACGGAACTCATCTGTGCCGAGTCTTTAGTCCCGAACACGGAACACGAATACGATCGCGGAGCGCTTGATCGCAGAGGCTACGCGCACGCCGTGGCCTCCGTGATCGAAGCGCGCCCTATCGCGCCGCCGGATCTTATCGCGGCCGCAATCTGCTCCGGCGCTGCGCCGTTCGCGGAGGCCACGCGCTGCGTCCGATGATGGTGCAACCAAAAGAGAAACACAAGCTGCAAAAAGCGCGCTTTCCGAGTCAAGCCGTGCGAGTTTCCTGAACTGGAAGAAGAGCTGCTCCTCTATGTGATGGAATTTCGGAACAACGGCTACGCGTTGACAGTGGACATGCTGCGCAGCTTCTTTTGGCATGAGCGTGCACCAGAGCGCAGCACTAGCTCAGGAGTCTAAATACTTTGCGAGTGACGATTGAACATGGAATAAATGTCGCTCATTCCCTGGTTGGTGTGTTTTTACTTAAAAAAATTTTTTTTTTCGCATATCGCGTGTATGGGCCGCGCCCCGAAAATTGGCCCTCAAATCTGGAAAAAAAAAAGTGCGGCCCTTATACGCGTTTATACGGTATTTCGCGCGGCGAAATATAGTCATGAGGAGCTTTAGAATGTGTGCAATACAATTGGCCGCTTTCTCCGGCATAGTGGTAATAAGTTTGTGATTTTTTCGGTGAAATTTGATTTTCCGGACTGCCCGATTTTTCGGTCGTTTTCGCGGTCCCTAGAGAGTCCGAAAAATCGGTCGTCGACTGTACCTAGAGAAAAAGGAGGGGAAGGGGTGGGGGAATTCCTTAGGCAAGTACATATGAAGAGAACATGTGCACATCTATAGCCCTAACCAGTGTGTGAGCCAGCTTTAGGAGCATGTTCCTCCCGAGTTTGACAAATCAGCATAGCACTGATGCATGAACACGCCTTACATAAACCCCGAGCTATGTGCAATTTTTCTGCAGACAAGCACACGCCATGTGTGCCATGTGTGCCATGTGTGTTGTGCTTTTGTCGCAAACATCACACATCCAAGGCAGGTTTAGCAAGCCTCCTGATAATACACAATGCAAAGGGGAAGTGCATCCTACAGGAGGCTGTGCATGCGTAGTTTGATGCACTGAATGCATTGGCAAATGCGAGTTTGACCAGAGTCCTTCAATAGCTTTACGGTCATGAAACTCCCGCCGAAGTTTGGTTTGCGGACAAAAGCGGCCACTGGAGGCGCCACTGGCGATAGAGGATCAGCAACCAGTGGACTGGCGTGGCCGCGTATGGTGTGGTTGCGCGAGAAAACCTTCCTTCCACGCCTGTGCTGTTATTTGGTCATTTAATTATTATGAGTGATTGAAGCGGATGTCCTGTATCCATTACAGTTCCATAATCCTAGCCCGCTTGACACCTGCACAGAGAAAGAGCGCTGCCGACAGCACCATGGCTGGCTCCATATCCGTGGACCGTCTGGCTTCAGTGTAGAGGCTTTTCGTGCTTAATGTGACATTAAAACACAGCTGAAAAGTGCGGTGCGGTCATTAACCTACAACATACACGCGAACAAAATGCAGGGCACGGTAAGCAAAGCCTGCCTTAGCAGATGGCACTTATTGGATTCATGCTCTGCTTGGGTTGCTCACCCGGGTTCAATGGACACGAGTGCGTGTTTAGTAGCATGCTACGTTATACACCAATACGCTGAGCACTAGCTGGCGTGAAATTTTATGGGATGGTTTAAAACATGGCATGACTAAGCGTCTGCAGCAGCAGAGCGCCTCAAAACGTTGAGCTGGCTGTTGCTATATGCACGGCATCACGGCGTCCCTCTTTCGGAGCACATTGCATCCGACTTCACTTGCGAGAATTGCGCAGCAGAGGGTATTTTCATTTGTTCATCTTTTGAGCTTATAAGGGGTGAAATTCAGTCGAGATAGCTTTACTGTTTTGCCAGCATGGTGCCGCTGTTCGCATAGCGTCAATATTAAGGCATAGCACAGCTAAATGTCCTGATCGCGATTGAATAATGCCATTTGTGTATTGTTGACCTTTGGTGCGCATTACAGCACTGTATCGAGGTCTACTTTAACATAGTAACATAAATTTTTTTCCAACTTAACGGTCACCTTCATCAGCGGTATACATAATGCCTTAACAGAATGAACCTTTTATTCACATACACTACAGAGAGCAGAAAGACAACTGAGTGCCAACATATGAGCTGTTATTGGCTCGACTTTTTGCCTGCACTGGTTCGGCATTTCACATGTACAGTTGCTCAGTTTGTTTGAACGTGCTGCGACTTCAGCATGCTTCTGCTGACACTCGTGAAGGTGGTACCCCGTCTTGCGAAGCTGTAATTGTAGCTTGTGCAGCGCAGGATTGCAGGTGGGCTTTGCAGTTTGACAGGATTTGTACAAACTGCACATAAACGGAAAGGTGTCATTCCAGCCAGTGCCTTTTTTTAGTGTTTAAAGCTCTGGCATACTGACACAAGCAAGCAATCTATGATGACATTGAGGTTCATCGTCATTAGCTGTGTCTGTAGCGCCGTCGATGGTCGGGTAGTTTGGGCAGGAGATATCCGGAGCATCCGCTGCTGTGCAGCTATCCGGTGCAATACGGCATCGCTTTGCTGACAGCTGAAAGCGTGGTTTGTTCTTCGTTAAGAACTGCGGAATCCCTTCGAGAACCCTTCAAACAGCGTCAGGCTTTGGCCTTGGGCAGCTCACGTTGCAGTGAAACAGCGCCCTTGTTCACAAAGAACTCTTCGTGCCGAACGATGTCAGTGGCATAGAAATGTTTCTCACAAATGTGCACGTACGGCGAATCAAAGGAGAAGGCACCAATTTCATTTCGGAGGATGGTCCATCTCCACTTCTCTTGCAGTTTGGAGCCAGACGGGAAAAGAAAAAGTTCACATGTTTCCGCCCTTGCCTATGTAACCGGAGTGGCCGCGCGTCATGCAACAAGGTGAAGCCATCATTCACAGCACGCGCTCGTCTCACAACACAGGCATTCACATACTTCTACACTGCTCCTGATAAAATGCCGGAACAAGAAAGTGACGCAACGACACATCGCAAAACGTCACTTTCAACGCACAGGCGACCGCCCACGTGCTCGCCAAAACATGATCCTCGGTTGATGGCAGCGCCACCGCGCGGCCGCTCTGGGCAGCGTACCAAGCTTCCCCATTGAGTTACGGATAAGTTTCATGACCATGAAGCTACTGAAGGACTCTGGTTTGATCTAGAGGTTTCTCACTCCTATTTTACACGGCATTCTCAAGGGCACATTTCAGTTATTCAACAAAGAGATTAGTTTGGAGAACCTAAGAGTAAAAGTGGTAGGTTAGACTGTTGAATGAATGACAGAGAAAGGAAATCAACCAAAGCCGAGCTTTTCCCTTAAAGCAATTACTATAAATATAATTGCTATAAGATGAAAACTTGGCTTTGCCAAAGAGACACTGATCATTTGACAACCTAGCACGGTGACTTGCAAAATGTAATAAGAGGCTCCATGATTATGCTATGTTGCAACAACTGTAGGTCTAACATGATGGCAACAACCAGACAAGAAAGCAGTAGATTGATAATTGTTCTGTGATGAGTGGTGTTACCACTCCTGTACCAACCGTTTCCAACTGCACCTCGCACATTGCAGCCCCAAGAAAGCTGACATCTTTAGTACATAAAGCTCATGGGAAAAAAACAACAACATATTCAAATCTTAACGCCATCTGACATACAGAGTTAAAAAAACACCATAACAACAAATGGCAAAACTGGAATGCATATGGTTGCTGACCAACACTCATGGAGCCATTAGCACACCTGCAGGTTGCAATATGCCATCTATGCATTAAGAAAACATGACGAAGGCATGAGATTCACCAACAAGACAGAAGGTGCCAAAAAACCCGAAACAAAGGTGCGGTTTTAACTTTGAGATGTACCTGGCAGGCCCTATCGACATCTTCGGGAGTGGCAAACTCAATGAAGGCAAATCCCTTGATACGGTTGTTGTGACGGTACCGTGGAAGGCTCACGTAGAGCACCTGTCCGTGGCGGCTGAAGACCCCCTTCAGCCATGTGTGGTCGGCATGCAGTGGCAGCCGCTCAACATACAAGGTGCACTCGTCCACATCGGGCTTTCCTGCAAGCTCAGCATAACGCCGCACTCGCTTGCGTTCTTCATCCATCTGCACAATGGTAACCATCAGAAGAGAACAAAAACATAAGCATATTCAACAAGCCAACATCACCTTTTTTTTTCCAACTGGCCTTAAAAATAGTCAGGACAGTAAAAAAAATTAGTATAAGCTAAAATTAAATAAAATGGTCACGGTAAGTTAATCTAGGAGCGCTCTCAATGGTGCACAAAAGCAGTGCAAAATGCAAATAACAAGAATAGACCACTGTCACTGCGGTTGCTTTCGCCTGACGTCTGCTCATCGAGTGCTGAGTTGGGCACAAATTGTAGGGTCAGCCGTAGAAGCATTAGCAGTAGAAGCAGCAGTGATGAATGCTTATTCATAAGAGACTGGATGAATGAATGTCATCCTCAAGTACCTCATAAAGAGTTTTATTGCCAGTGAGCATCTACTGCTAGAATTCAGATCAGGGCATATTTCTGTGTGAGTGAAGCACAACCCCATAGCTCAGCGCTCGGTGTCACCTGAACGGCACACAGATGCACCTTAATTAAAGAAGTCGGGCTAGTTAACTGGCTGCAACGTGGTAACTAGTGCTAAAAAACGCAAAGGGCAATGAAAAGATACCGACGGAACACACACTAGACATCAACTGCCTAATATGTGTCCTGCTGGCATCTTTTCGTTGTCCCTTGTATTTTTTAACGCTAGTTACCATGTCGCAGACAGTTAATAGGTGCACCTCTGTCATGTAATGCTGAGTGCCATAGTTTTGCAACATTTCACAAAAAGAACTGACACGTTCATACACTGCAAACATAACACATTTTACAGAATTGTAACATACATGAAATGCCACAGTCAGTCCCAATCATCCTAAAAAATGAATTGCTTTAGGCCTGGCAGACAAAGCTGCAACATCAATACACCACTGTTCAGCACACCAACGCTGGTTTGATAATAAAACAGTGAGTTTTAATACAAACTATCAGCTCCAACTACACAAGGCAAACATCTGAAACAAGCCAGCATTCCATCCAGTATTCATGAGGGCTTCAACACAATGTTCCAAATGCACGTTTCAATATCTCTACTACTTCTGAGAACTGTTACTATAAAACGCCTACTATAGTGGGCTTTCTGTTGGGCTCTCAACACGTGTCAGGAGACATGGAACTCCACCAAGCACTGATACTATACACGGCACTCCGAAACTATTCTCAATACAAATACAGTACACACGAGTATCTCTACCCAATGCATTCCCTCACTTTTCTATTAGAGACACTCTGGCATGCTCCTCTAAATCCATTACCAAATATGAAAAGTATTCAAGAAGTTTTGCCTCTTGGGCCAAAACTTTTTCAATACCAGATGAAATAGAAAGACTTACATCCAAACGAACATCTGGGATATCCTCTTTTCCAAAAGCAAGTCTCTTTCAGCACTATTGCACTAGTCCCTGCATGCCACGGTAAAAGAATAAGGGCGGCTGTTTTGGCTCACCTACCTTAACTCACGCCAAAGGACTTCCAGGTGTTTTCCAAGAAGAACATTGGTTGAGTATAAGCTATATGTTTGACAATGATGCAGTAAGCCACTGGTGTCATCAACAGCCATCCTCATTCCTCTATGATATCATGCAAACACTACAGGATTTCTTGCTCAACTGGAGATTTGTTGAGTGTATTGTGTTGGGTTTTGTGACACATAAGCAACTAAGGCTTATCATGCACCAAACACGAGGTTAAAAATGTATGTTTGTTAAGATGA
Organism: Amblyomma mixtum; assembly: GCF_055824585.1. Lineage (NCBI taxonomy): Eukaryota > Metazoa > Arthropoda > Arachnida > Ixodida > Ixodidae > Amblyomma > Amblyomma mixtum. Next base: position 240,369,512 of record NC_143014.1, on the reverse strand, counting down.
AGGAACTGAAGTTTCAAAAGCTATAGAGTTATGCCTCGTTGATACGACCCCCGTTAATATGAAAGACTTGAATTATGGACAATTTTTCTGGGGACCAAACTTTTTCAATGTATTTACACATTAATATGGAAACTCGCTGTCTGACAATGGACAGGGTGCAAATATACAAAGCCCATTGGGACCTATGTACATTTCTGTCCCTTTAACATGGACAGCTATGAGAACAAAATACCGAGTGCGTCTGCCAGGTGTTCCGCCCTTTGTGTTTTCATTGCAGAACCCCAGCGATAAGCAATGCAAAAGTGCAAACGCTATAGCCAACAGCCCACTCGTAAGTAAACATACTACTTTTTTTTTTTTTTTCATGCTTCACCCCTTTGCATCAGGGCACTGCAAAGAAGCCACCATAGCAGGGGACTGCTGCTGCATTCCAGATCTATGCAGCGTGCCCCCACATTCGGCCCACTCGTGCCCATGGTGTCCTTAGTGAAACCATGTTAACATCTGCCATGTTGAAAAGCACACAAACTATACTGTATTTTGTGCTTGGAAACTGCTTGTTTTGCAATTAGCTGGGCACAGTGCACTGCAAAGAAACCAACTCAGGAATGAGGAAATTTCTCAAGTTGTCAGATAAAATAATCCGGATGTAAGCTAAATTAATCTACACACAACTCAGTTTAATCTGATTGCCAATCATTTATTCCAAGTGCCAATGCATTTAACCTGAATAGGTCCTTTCGATTTACCTGCACTACATTAACTGGTCCTCACGGTGCTGCACCTTGTCATTCGTTTCGGTGGCACAACACGGCGCACTCTGAACAACACAATTCATTTCAGAAAGCTGCAGACGCTGTGCAGGTCTAGTTCAGGAGAAGTTTAGTAAAACTGCACCTCCACAGTGGTCAGTACCGAAATTGTGCAGATGCAGCAGCCATGGAAGCAGACGATGGCTTGCGCGTTGTGATAAACGGCAAACAGACTGAAGTTATTCCACTCATCGACAAGAATGGTGCCTCACCAAAGCCCGACCCATACAGAACGTCACTGGAGCCTTGTTTATTAGGGCTCCACCTGAGAAGGCGGCTATGGAGAGCGACGGTGGTTCTCGCCGGCAAATTGCACCTCTCGACGGACCCGTCACCAGCATCTTTCCTTTAGAACCAATAAAGTTATAACAATACTCGACATCAGGCATATTAAAAAAAAGCAGAAGACACGTGAATGCAGCATGGTGCAAGTTGTAAAAATCATGTAACATGATGTAACTTGACTCACGCACACCTCAGCTGCGTTCAGTAAAAGAACACATATGCATTTCGCATCAGCTGCCGTGAGCTTGCATTGAGGCAGCTAGTTCACAGCAACACTTCGCTGCGATGTACTGTTTAAAAATTTTTGACGCGGTTCGGGATGTCGGTGGCAGTTGAGGTGGGCAGCACATAGCTGGCTGCAATTTGCTGCTGATGCCAGGGCTAGCAGACGCTCAGGCCTGCACTCAACCATTCGTTTTGGACGCAGTCAGTGCCAAGCAGCACTTAAACTCCCAGAACTGGCACTGCATGCTTGCGGCACCGCCGCTCAACTTGACAGAACTGATGCAGCAAGTGCAAGCGAACTGAACGAACCTAATCCACCTCAAATAATACAAGCACGAGCCAATATAATCTGAGCATCAACTGAATACATATCTTTAATCCAGTCACCCACTAACGTAATCTACATGTGGAAAGCGAACACAAGGAGGTAAGTGCAATGCACAGTGTGCAAATCTTATGAATTAAGCGAAGCTCAGCTGATTATTATGACCATGCGGTACCTGTGCAACACCAGTGCCTGATATTTCACATCCGTCGTACGGCTTACAAGCAGTTTCACAAATGTGCAATTATAGAAAAATGTAGTCTTAGTACAGGACAGCAACAGAAGGCGCTTAGCACGATAACTGGCTCAAAATGATGTTTGGAGAATGAACGCACACATATGCGCCCTCAACCATTTCTATATATCAAAGGTAAGATTGTTCTCTGTATGAAAAACAATTTTTTTTTTATCTTACACAGCGCAAAATTTAGTTAGCAAGATTCAACACTTGGGCCTGCTGAATTTTTTTAAGAAATGAAGTTCCACAACAGAGGGCAAAAAAATCTTTCCACAAATGGCATGTTTGCACCTGAACTGCACAAGCGCCAGATCGTTGTGCATGCTGGAGAATGCAGCACAACAGAATGGAGTTGCCGCATCCTCGCAGACAAGAACACAAAACAGTATGGGTCTTTTGTAGGGTGGCACACAGTGTTTCCTGCTAAGAAAAGGAACAATCTGGAGATCAGAAGCAGGGCCTGCCAATCAAGCATTCTGATGCACCAATGAGAACACTAGCCTCCTAACGCGACAGGACGAAAATACTCCACGTGCCCAGGCATGAAGGAGAAGTGCAAAAAATGGCAGACATGCTTAGGATCAGCGTAAAAATGGCAAGGTCCACTGCAGCAACTGATACAGAAGCATTAAAAAGAGGTGGCAGTTGAAACAAATATAGCAATAAGGTTGTGGCTGCTGTTTAGAGATACACACTAAAGCAGATAATGCAGGTCGAGGAGTTGCCCAGAACTACAAATCGCACAATCAGTGTGGATCATCTCCTGGGTGTACACAACTATTCTAAGAAACTGTAAACTGACCCAGAGACCAGTCAACCTTCAATCACCAGGAGGATGTCAATTAAGTACAGTCACAAAGCATATACAACAGCCACATTACAAAGGACCACTTGGTTTCATTTCAACATGATGAACTGCTCTGGAACAACAGCAGCATGTCCTAATCTCAGCATATATAGCTGCACAACAGTCACTCAAAGCCCAATAACAGTGATGCGATTTGCTGAAAAGCGCTCTGTAATCAAGCTGAGCATCAAAGTGCAAGAAAAAAAAAATTGAAGAACTGCACCCTCATGAGAGAAGCTGGAGGAACTGCACAGTTCACGATTGAAACTCACACCTGCCTTGCCATCACAAGGCCCCATGACTAATTTTCAGCCAAAGCCTTATCTCCTTGTTTCAGACACGCAGAAAACTGAACAGGTAAAGAAACCAAATTTAATCAGGATACAATAAGCCATAATACTCCATGAGCCAGTGTTAAGTGTCGTGCTACATATACAGTTTACTGTCTCTGTAAACTGTCAGGCGCCTGCCCTTTTGCGCAAATTTCACCTGCTGCCTTCCTCTGGCATTCATCATAGTTACCGCTACCCTCTAGGATGCAAGCAGCTACCATATGAATCCCTTTCCATCTTATTACTCCTGGTCATCAGACTGGCTGATGATCCATGACCAAACTGTTGGACTGGCAATGTGCAAACCCTTGTTGCATACACAGTGCACCATGCGACTACTTGGCTACCTCACGCAGTTTCTCAAGCAGCTTTGCCAGCAACAGTCATCTGGACATTTCCTCAAGACTGTGATGTCTCTGCAATTGTGAATGCTGCACAACAGATGTAATAATTCATGCAAATCATGTACACCTCCCCCGAAATAATTTCTTTAACCCCCCCTACTTTCCTCCTCCCCCTTTCCTCACACTATATTTCTGGGCCTCAGGTTTCGGTTGGCAAGCCTCTGCAGTATGAGTACCACTGCCTCTCTGCCACCCGTGCACAAATGGAGTACCTTCCACGAATGCAGGATAAAGTATTATCATTATTATTACTTCTACTCAGGCGACCCACCAATCAGTTTCGTAACACACCAATGAGTAACATAACCAGCAGCTGATGCCTGTGAGGTTAAAGTTGAGTAAAGTAACATCAAGGTTTGCTCACATTAATTAATGCCGATGATACACAGGTACCGCAAAGATGTACCGCAAAGATGTGAAGTGTCATAGCAGAGACCCGGAATTCAGCAGCTCTCCTTCGCCACTGTCCATTACTAACTCAAGGACATGTGAAAGGGCATGGAATAGGTGCAAAGATGTGTTCAAAGCACTCTGGTAATAACGTCATATTCTTCTGCAAAAACCAAACTGCAGAAATAATTTTTTCACCTGGAGCAACCTAGACGTGGCTATGGCACCTGCAATGTCTTTGACATCCACAGTAAGAGCCCGGATCTTGCGGAAAGTCAGGAAAACCGCAAGATCGACATCTATAAAGAAAAAAAAAAAACACAGGCAAATGTCAGAGCGCGGAAACCACGCAAGAAGCGCGGGAAAAGCCTCGGAATTGGCAGGAACTGACACCTTGGACATACCAAGTTATGCCACACGTTAAGTTAAATAGCCTACAGTTCCGCCAAGTTAGCTGTGGCAAATCCACGTTAAATTTTTGTCTTCCACATTCTATTTACCCCCCCCCCCCCACACACTTCCCTTTCATTTTAGTCACCCATAACGATAACACGTCCGACTACAAAAGAAAACGCGAGCGAAAATAGAGACCTCAACTATGACTTGGATGCGATCACTTACATCCTTCCTTGTCCTTCTGAACCAGTTCGTTCATGTAACGGTCCTTGCGAAGGTTGGCGTCACTGAAATAAAACTCCATCTGCAAATCCAAAATGATGGCGAAAATTTTCCGATTGCGGCGTTATTTCGTAAACTTTATCACAGACAACATTGGAAGAGAGGCAACACACTTATATTTCACGAAGCGGCACCGCTCACAGCATCTCACCTGATCCCGTATGCTTTTGAAAAGCTTTTTCTTACGCCGGCGTACTTTCCTTTTCTCAACCTTTGCGGTTACCCGCGGCTCTTGAATTTCTTGAACAGGCGTCGACTCGCTTTCTTGTGCCACTTCGCCCATGTCTCGGAACAACAACGGTGAGAATTTGGCAATAAACACTCGTAAATCCTGCAGTGCAACTGTGCGCGCAACTCAAAAGTACCGAAAGCACGCACTGCAGCGCGGGCGCGGGACTCAGCGCATGAACAACCATGCACGGCACAAGCACAACACAACAAACAGCGCCTGATTGCGGATGGATGCGGCTGATGTCTCTATGGTGATGATGATAGTAGAAGATAAAATAACAGCATATTGTATTCGTAGTTGTACTGCTGTATTACAAAGGTTTTTGTAGGGTTTGCGGTCATTAGCAAGCATAACATTGATAATAATGGTATGCAGGTGTGTCTAGCCTGGGTGTCGGCCTGGATCGCCTGGATGTAGAGCTATGCTAGCCACCATAATACAGCTTCAAGCAGCACCATGAGCAGCACCCTGCTATAACCTCATAGAGTTTCTTACTATTACCTAGAGGGAAAGCTGGCAAGCCGTCTATGGGAGTTTGCATGGCGACCCCTCGAGACCACTTCAGCCACCATGGGCGCTCAAAGCATCATGGGGCGGTGAGCTACTTGTTGCGGAACTGCAACTTTTGGCCAAAAAATAATAGAAAAATTAAGCTGTTTGATAACTACAAACGTCCTAATATTCAATATCTTGTCTAATGATTGCAACAAACGAGCAGAAAAGCATTTAAGTGCAAAGTTTGCCCAAAATAAGAGACGACTAGCTCTCCTATTGGCCAAGTAGTGAACACTATAAAAACTAATATTTCGTAATTAACAGGCGCACTTTTAAAAGTATATATGTTTTCAAAAAATATGTTGTTGCTTAAATACTAAAAGAGGTTTTTTAATGGCATTTCGGAAAAGTGAAACCTTTTATTGGCGTCGTGTGTCTATGCGTTTTCATTACTATGGCTTTTGCACACTGCGTTCGCGCGAAAGTTGTCTGCGCACACACGGACAGCGTTTTTGGAATGAAACATCTTAGTAATGACACTCCGTGTTCCCGAAAAACTACGACTGTTCCGCAACAAGTAGCTCACCGCCCCATGATGCTTTGGGCGTCCATGGTGGCTGAAGTGCAGCGCCGCCAGCTTTCCCTCTAGGTAATAGTAAGAAACTCTATGTATAACCCTGCCGCGTTACGTTAGCTACATGGAGTGGTGTGCCTGTACTGTAAATATAAACCTTCCCGAATTTTCTGAACAAAATTTCTTTCTTTCTGCTGTATTGTTGCGACTCGCGCATCATTGCACAGCCGCTGCGGCATCAACAGTAATAGAGTGGGAAGTTGAAAACAGCGGCTTTTTACAGCAGTTTTGATTTATTCGCAGATTTCACTGTACTATGGCGGAGCATTTCAAATAGGCTTCTAGACACCCTAATTTCAAATTAGTTCGAAACAAGTCTGATCACTTTGCATCAGTGTTGTAGGCGTTACCGAAAAAAAGTAACTAAATACGTTACTCGTTACGCTATGAAAAAAAGAACGCGTTACCGCCCTACGTTACCTGCAAAAAAAGGTAACGCGTTACCGTTACCGAAAAAAAGTATCGCACGTTTCTTTGCCGTTACTCCATGGCCATAAATTTTAATCAGAGCGTCTTCGCTGTAAGAACTGAAGATAATTTTATAAAGCTCCTACTTCATATAATTCCAACTTCACAAAGAAAACATAGCTGTACTCAACAAATTTATAGTAATTCAGGTGTGCTTCTGCTTACAAAATTACGCGGAAATTGTGTATCAATAAAAAAATGCTTAAATGTCATAGTTCTGTAAAAAATATATTTGCGAACATAAACAATTTTTTTTTACTTGAACCTGCATAATTATCGCAAAAATGCGAGTGTTTACGTCAAGGTGTTCAAGGTCAGCTTCGCTCGCTTAGGAACTCAATAACCAGAAACGTAGCCGCAGTTGCAGATAAAAACAGCCGGTTGACTGCAATCCCTTTTTCCGGGCTGTACCATTGCACTCTTTCGGCGCTCTCTTGGGACCATCTTGAAGTAAACTGGCGACATTCCTGAGTTCGCTCAGAAGAGGGAACTGCTTCCACCAAGAATGCGAGAGTGTCGACTGGGAACGAGACCTTTTGGTTGAAAAACAAGCTTACGCAGAAACTGATCGACTTACAGATTTCTGCAAATGGTCCACTGGTGGCTCGGCATGGAGAGTTGTGTGTGTGAGTGGTTTGGAGAGAAGACAAGTGTGATTGCGTGTTCGTGCTTTTTTTTTAGTTGAGTGCGTTGTCAAGGGCAGGTGTTTTTTGGCATGCATGCGAGCCGCAACAAGGGTCGTCGAGAAAGCCGGTAGATTTTGCTTATTTGGAACATTATTTTCGGCGTTTTTTTTTAAAAAAGAGGCGGAGGGAAACAATTGAAATAAAAAGTAACTAGTAACGTGACACCTCACGTTACCGAAAAATGTTAACGTAAGTACGTTACCCGTTACAGTTCCGAAATGGTAACGAGTACGTTACTAAGTTACCGAAAAAAAGTAACGCGTTACCGGTAACGCCGTTACTAGTAACGCGTTACCAACAACACTGTTTTGCATGCACCGAAACCTCATTACATAATTAGGCGTTTTCGAATTTCGCTCAGCCCGCCAGGTGCCCTACTGTTGTGTAGGTCGAAAATAGTTCTGAACTGAAAGACAAGTCTTAAAACAGAAACAACCTGCTTCCCGAAAGTTCCGAAATGCGGCGAACAAAGAGGTGAGGGCACCCCCTTTCCCTAATAGATGTTGATGCGGACGGGGAGGTACGGGGAGTTTGTTTTGTCTTGGCACTACCCTGGTTCACAGAAGACATCAAGTGGTGGGGGCTGACAAACCTACAGCGTCCAATCAGGGCTGCAGGAACACAACAAATAACCCCTCAAATATCTGAACAGTGCAGAATTATTCTGGAACAATTAATACGGTAATTGAACTGGCAGTACGGACTGGTGTTTTTCAGATACAGCGAGCATTCCAATCATTGGTTAAAATAACAGAAACAGCCCGCAGGGACACATCTCCGCGGAGGTGCACAGTAGCAGTAGCGGAGGGCTGCTGGGAAGTAAGTGCTCCGCCATTCGCAAACGTGGTGTCCGCCGAGTCGAATCATGTCTCCTGCGCTCCGTCCGTCGAAAATGCACTGTTAGTTTCCCCAAGCAAGCGAAGAAGTTAACCTTGAAATTCCCCGAATCACTTCCCATCGAAAAAAAAAAGGCCTAAGAGACAGCGCAGTACGCGAGGTCTTCAAAGCGTCTATTTCAGCGATAAAACGGATAAAATGGATTTTCGACAAAAATAACGCTTTGGAGAGTTCTTTTAGCGTCAGCGTTCAATATGTCCTAACGATGCAGTTAAAAACTGGAGGGGATACTTAAGCTCAGACTTAAGAGTATGACGCAATAGCGTTAATCCCATGGGTTAATGCACTGCCCTGCGATATGTCAGGTGCTGCCTCCGGTGGGGCTTGTGAGACCCACGTTGCTCTTCCCGAGCAACCTCTCACGGCCAATCATGAATTTAAATCCCACCTGCCATGGTGGGCAGTTAGCTCACAACCGGGTGGGAAGGCCGTGATGACATCACAAGTGACCCAGGTGGCGCACCTGCCACCTGGGTTGCTTCTCAGGATTTTTCGCTCACGGCCGACGACGTCGACGACGGCGCCGGTTTTTCTGCGACACGGAACCCTTATTGTTAAAAGAGCGCTTCAGAAGATGGGTCCTATCTCCGCCATCTTTAAGACATCTTACAACGGCAGAAGTTTTGACAGGCTCATCGGCCATGTCGTGTACGGGGTAGAAAACGGGTCATGTTCCTGCCCTCTTTAAGACATATAACAGACAACAGAAACTTCTGCGGAAAGGCATCTAATTATGGAGGGCTGTTTCAGTGGGCAGTCTTCTGTTTCGACCCCTATGCCCCTGCTATGTTTGCGGCCACCCGGTGCACGTTCCTGGAATGGCGCGCTCTCTCTTAAAGGGGCATATGAAACGGTGTCCACGGAGGGTAAAATTCTGGTAGCTAGCATCGCCAATCATCCTCGCTCAAGAACTTTTCATCTAACATATTTTACCAGAGATATCGCCGATTAAAACAACCTCCACATTTTCTCTTTCAAATCATACACCGGACCGAGCAAGAAAAAAACTGACAGCAGAGGGATACCGCGGCCTCTCGTTTGCAGGCGGCTGAGGGCGGCGCGGGAGTCGCATAGCAGAGCACAAGCTGTTGTTGGAGTTGAGGCTTCAAGACGGGAGTGCCGCTGAGCAAAGAGGATCGTAGGTGGCGAAAGGAGAATATGTTTATTTTACATTATGTACAGTAGCAAGTAGACCAAAGCCAGAAAATGGGGGAGGATCCTTCATTAGGTACAAAATTGACCTCTTTGCCTTCGCAACAGATGGTCATCTCTACAGAGCTGACAGACGGACCTTCAGCTGCCCCGGAAATGAGCAGTTCGCTCCCCTGAAGGTAGTCCTCTGCAGCTGGCTTACCGCTCTCAGTGCTTTCTTCTGAAACGCACTGCTCATATATAATCGGGCTCTCGTCCTTTGTCTCAGCATGGCGTTCGATACTGCGTTCTAACCCAACAGCAGCTTCACACTCTTCATACGCCAGCCTCTCCGAGGTAACCACAACCCTGGCTTGGTCACTGGCACCACAGTGACGCCTCAAATCGGAGTTGCCACGGTTCACAATTCCTAAAGGGCTCCCCTTTGTTTCCATGTCGAAACCTCTGCCTTTGGGGAAATTATCCCTTTCACACCCGTGCCGGTTAGTTGCTTGTACAGGCCCCTTTCTAGCGTCCTCGCGCTTAACTAAATCGGCCACGGTTCTTACTTTCACTGCACAGCCTCGATTCGGAGCTCTCTCATTTCTAAACCGTCGGTGCCGGTTAGACTCTATTTCTCGGCCCTTATTCGCAGGTTTGCGACTACCTGACTGGGCGACGGTCTGTTTAGCTAGCTTGGAAAGTCTCTCTTGGCTCGGCTTTGTCCGACGCCATCCGGATCCTCCCCCATTTTCTGACTTTGGTCTCACTTCTAACCACCATGTTGTAAAAATGTAAATAAACCTATTCTCCTTTCGCCACCTACGAACCTCTTCTCTCAGCGGCACTCCCGTCTTGAAGCCTCAACCCCAACACTGTGCGGTGGCGGAGCAAGGTTGAGGAGCAAGTCGAGCCCCAAACGGATGCCCTTAAGCTCCGCCATGGTGGAGGAGCCTAGAAAGGTGACGTACAGCCTTTGTCAAAGGTTTGGAGTCCAGGTGGTTTGCTTTTGAAACGCACTGTCTGGCTCGTAATGCATCTGCAGCACTCCAAATTTTCTGAAGGTAAGAAGATTTCTACTCCTTCCTCCTCCAATAGGTACGACTTCCGCGAATGATACAGAAGTCCCACTGCGAGGCTTAGAAGCAAACCCCCTGGGCTCTAAACTTTTGACAAAGACTGTACCTTAGACGAATATTTATGTAAAATATGCCTAGTCTGGGCCCAAATGAAGACAGTTCAGCTTTTCCCAACAACAAACTGGAATAAATAAATTTTCGCACTGGTGGCGCGAAAGCCTCTATCACCCGGTGCTTCGGATGGAACGACAACCTTGACTCGCCTAGCTCTGCAAATTTCACACGCTGTGTTGGTATGACATGACACATTGGCGTTGACACCGGCGAAACATTCCACAAGTACTGCTGCCAATCCCTGAGAACGCGATCACCTGTACCCAAGAGCACATGCACCCTGTTCAATTTAACTCACCTATGGGGCAGAAACGTGGAAGCTAACAAAGAGGGTTCAGCTTAAGTTAAGGACAACGCAGCGAGCTATGGAAATGATAGGTGTAACGTTAAGAGATCGGAATAGGGCGGAGTGGGTGAGGGAACAAACGCGCGTTAATGATATCCTAGTTGAAATCAAGAAGAAGAAGTGGGCTTGGGCAGGGCATGTAATGCAAAGGCAAGATAAACGCTGGTCCTTAAGGGTAACGGAGTGGATTCCAAGAGAAGGCAAACGTAGCAGGGGGCGGCAGAAAATTAGGTGGGCAGATGAGATTAAGAAATTTGTGGGAATATGGTGGCCGTGGCTGGCGCAGGACAGGGTTAATTGGAGAGACATGGGAGAGGCCTTTGCCCTGCAGTGGGCGTAGTCATGCTGATGATGATAATGACACATCATTCTTGTCTTCGTTTTTTGCTACAAAGTTGTGGAATGAATTACCACAAACTGTTACGTCAGATATGTCGTTTCATGTTTACAAACAACCGCTTAGAACACTTGAACCCCAGCAGAATAACAAAAAACTCTAGTAGGATACAACTTAAAAAAAAACAGCAGTTGCTAACAGTGTGCCATGGTCCGCCGCGTACTGTATTACTCCGCAGGCCAATCGCAACAGTGAACGAAATCAACTTTTTAATGCTCGACTATACTAAACAAGCCAGGTATCAAAATTCTAGAACTTACCATTTTTTTTCTTGTGATAAGCTTCTTGTTTAGGTAGCAAGAAAAGTTTCAGCGACGGACTACCTTTTCGACGTGGAGGAATTCTGTGCGGCATACCTGAATATGGGTGAAGCTTCACTGCAGAATTAAGTTGTATCTGACTATACACATAATTGCACGTATTTTTTATTTCATTGTTCTCAGTTCTTGCATAATACTTTTCGTATGTACTTTGTTTAATTTATGGACCCCTCACACAACCCCTTTGCTCCGACATCGACTTTCTTTGGCTGGCCTGCCCTTGCCTGGACGCCGCGGAGACTGCCAGTGAACCTCGGTCGCTCTTCCGTGACGACCACTTCACGGCAGTGACAGAGCTTTTTCAACACAAGTGCGTACATCCTGTTGAAGCCAGGCGCAGATCTTATTGGCCCAGCGCCGTTGCCTGGGGCCAGCGCGGACCGCCGCTGATGAGTCACCCTCCTGGCGCAGCGGGTAAAGGAGCACGTGGAACAGCGCTGCAACCGTCGGTTAAGTTGGCGAGAGGACAAGACGCAGCGAGGCCGTCTGACGTGACCGTCGCTTTATGTCGTCACGGATTGCGAGCGTGCCAGTGCTGCCTCACTGGCACACGGTTCAGAACTTTAAAAATTCAATTACAAAGTACTCGCTGCGCCAAAGGAGCTCCCATTTTTCCCACTTGTTCCGAGAGGCATTGCGAACAAAATGCAATAAACAGCTTGAGTCTGAAAAATGGTGTCATGACGCCTTTGAGAGCACAACCAGAACTCGGTATGCATTACAAAGCTGCTCCTAGTAACAGAACCATTAAAGGTGCACTAAACAGGAATCTGTCTTTTTACCGCGGGAACTCGATCTACACGTTCCCAGCAGTCTTAGACACTTCGAATTATTGTCCTGTGCGGCCGATTTCCATAATTTAAATCGGACTAAACGTCCTGGCTCCCGCCTTCCCAAGCAGCACAGGCAATTGGCCCAATATTGCAAATGGATGGTTTCACCCTGGTCCTTTGTATACGACCGGCCTTTGCCAACACATTTCAAATATTGGGCCAATTACCTGCGTTGCTTGGGAAAATTATTGAACTAACCGCAGACGGTATGGGGAATCAACTAACGCGTAGAGTGCCTTTCAGGTAGTCGCGTGGCGGATTTGCTTTCGCTTTTATTTTGTTTTTTTTAGGTTTGCGCGAATTTAGATTCAGTCAGAGGCTACATAGCCGCAAATTAGGCCCACGGAAATAAAAACACGCGCGGACTCTTTGTTTTCGCCGATCGCTGAGCATAACTCTGCCGATGGAAGAGCGGCAAGCCGCGACGGGATTGGCTGAAAGGTTGGTTGACTCCTCCTACCGTCTGCGGTGAGTTCAAAAAAAGGCGGGAGCCGGGACGTTTAATCCGATTTAAATTATGGAAATCGGCCGCACAGGACAATAGTTCGAAGTTTCAAAGAATGCTCGGAACGTGTAGATCGAGTTCCCGCGGAAAAGATACAAGTTCATATTCCTCTTTAGTGCACCTTTAAAGGATGCTGCCACTAACTTGTAGGAAGAAATGTGCATGCACGCCAATTAACTGGAAGTCATTTGTTGCATTATTAGTAGTAACCACACAACGAAACGCATGTCTGCGTGCTTTCTGCACAATAACACTGTATTGCAATATATCAGGAGGAATGAGCAGCCAAATGAAGTTCATTTTGCATAAACAATACCACATGCAGTGCTTATTGCAGGGGTTGGCAGGTCAGCCCACAGAAGTGCTCCAGCGCTAGAAAGAGCTTCTTCTTTTTCAAGAAATATCTGATATACAATATTCAGTAGATCTCTAAGGCAGTCGATCGTTTAATTCGATAAATGCCGGAAAAATCAATCTCCAGGCTTTCGAACAGGACGCAAATGTCAGCGGACTCGTGTAGCTTGTATTCTTCAATAGCCAGTGTAGGGTGTTCATCCTGTGAGATTTGCATTTACGAAGATAATGTCAAAGACAATGGCGACCACAATGAACTCACAAAACATTTCTTGCTGGCTCCTTCAGGAAGCATAGCTTATCTTTAACATTGTTGGTTATAATCGCAGGGCGCCAATCTGTGGATGAAAAGAGCGCTATTTCAGCAACCAGTGCAGCAACAAGTATATTTACAGCCTGGTATAGTGTTCAGAGACATCTATCGGCCACATATATTTCTTTGTGTAGCCTTCCAGTGCTCCAATGTCCTCAGCTTCTTTTGCACAGCGGTACTATTTCAACAAATAAACGCACCGCTCTTCATGGTTGGACGCCTCTAAAATGGAGAAGCTTTAATCAGTTTTCTTCCCCGCAGAAGGTGCTTTTCGTGAAATGAACGCTTTTGAGAGAGTTTGTAAGACGACTTGCACCAGCGCACAGGTACATACTTCTGTATAATTCAGGTGGACGTCTACTGGTATTTTTAAACTTTTTTTTCAAACCAAATGTTCATAATCGAGCTGATGTTCATACATGAACACTTATCAACACTCTCAGTTTTGCCCTCTTAATGAATTCAGTTATGCAGAGAGAAGAGAAAGTTCGTTAATCCGAGAGTGCTCCGACGGGCCTTCCAAATAATGCGAACTCCACCATTGAGATGTCCCGTTCTTGCTTCTCAAAGAAAACTTGTGCAGGTTTTTTGTAGTCGCTGTTGTGTTCACCACCTGTGCATCCGAAGCGCAGTTTTGCCTCAGCACACAGCTGTGGTAGAACCACGGTGCTTACACCTTGGGTAGAACCAAAAAAACAGAGAATTAAAGCGGCTTAATTTTCACTTCAGTGCACAGCTCCCTGACATTATTCACGAATTGTAGATACATGCAGAGTTCGATCTCCGCTTCCCAAGAGAATATGGCAGACACATGTTTATTCTTAGCTGAAGAAAGGGACAATGCTCGCCACAAGCACTCCGCCCTTATCGCAACTTTCACAGATGGTGTCGCCGCCCCGCGGCGATCGCTCGAAACGTTGAGCCGGTGATCAACGCTGTGTGTTGACTGCGGGAACTAACTCCTGAGAGCTCGGGGCTTTCGTGCTGTTTGCCGCGTTTTGTGCTTCTTGTTTCTTTGCTCTAGCACCTGTAATATTGTGTAAAAATGAGCAAAACTACATACAACAGCAACCGGATGTGCTCGGTACCTCGGTGCACGAATCGTGCTGTGAGGGGCAAGATAAGCTCTAACGCGTTTCCTTCGGACTGGCGTAGGCGGAAGACATGGGCGACGTCACTGAAGCAATGACAGTATGCAGTGAACATTTCGTGCTGGTTGACATCTTCTGGGGCACAATAGGTACGTGAGCTTTTTTGCGGCCTTTCTAACGGAAACCGTACTTCAGGAACGACGTACAGAGTCGATGATACTTGTACAGAGCGCTCGAGCGTGTTGCTACGGGGCAAATAAACTCAAATTTTATTAAAGATACTTCGCTAAGAGCTGTAAAGCATGGCGAAGATAGTTATGAAGTGCATTCTCCTGTCCGTGGGCTCAAATGTCACAGTATAGCAGTAACAGAGACGGGCCTTACGGTTACCGAAGGCTGGACTCCGTGACACCCCTTTATGCGAAAGCTGATTTGCATTTCCTTTCTCAGAGGCGAGAAGAAAAAAGAATAAACCTTTTTTATTGTGTCATTAATAGTTTAGTGCATGTGAGAAAAGAGCGATACATAAACGAAACAAGAACACGCATAAGCAGTAATAAACATAGTATACATGTCCAAGTAGAGAAATTTCACAAGGACTGTTTAAGATATTCCTTTTTTCCTGTAACAGCGCTCGAATGTAATGGGCTGCCAAATAAAGTTGTAAATGCACAATCTCGAGAACAATTTTCCGTCCCTCTTGCTGAACATATAAGGCAATAAAGTATATAAAGGGAATCTTTTATTACCAGGCATTTTCACCGGTATTTTATGACTGTACTTTATTAACACTGTTTTATTGTTTATACTGTATTGACTTCATCTTGCTCCTGGTGGTCTGCGTATGCCACAAGTTTGATGTTGTGTCCACTCCTATCTTGGTCCAGGTTGGACCGATAGTATGTACAAATAAATAAATAAAATAAAAACTCAGTGACTGCTTCGGAATTGCACTTTATTTCCTCTGCAAAACACATCTCGAGCGCTCTATAGAAGTGTGATCGACTCTGTATACTAAGAACGTGACCAGCTGCAACGTATCGTTTGAAGAATACGTTTTAAGATCTGCTTGAGCGTACACTTGTGTTTATTTTTGGCGCGTTCTGAAAGCGCTTCAGCAACGACGAACACTCAGCGAACGCTGTGCATAACACAGGTTGGTGTACTGAACTCTAGTATTGGAAACGGAGGAGCGTTTCTTTTTTTTTTTTTGGTTGGCGGCCTTTGTGCTGACGTCGCGGTTAATTCTATAATTCTTGTGCATATCTGAAAAAAAAAAAAAACTGATGCGCGGTGGCAAAGACGTTTGGCGCTGTCACATGGAGCGCGATCCTAGCATATGTTACGCGAGCAAAAATGTGTGGTCTTCCGGCATAATTAATGAATCCGCGTATTTCCATTTCTCGGACAAAGAGTATGCTATTGATACACCTTCTGTTAACAGGCACATGGAATCCATCCAAAAGGCGCCTCAAGAAGACGGCCGTTCCTTCTAAGCGCCTGCCCGTCCGCAGTCATGACCTTCGGAATGAAGGTGCTAATCAAGCCCCAGAGATAACGAGTTCGAAAATGGGAAAGCCATCTGTAAATGACACACTTCACACCAAATACGACGACTGCCTGTCTCTGCTGCCTTCACAGCCACCGCGTTTTCTCTCGGGCCACAGCTACCCTGCCTACCTTACCATCGCATGACCACCGTTTCGCAGCCATATTGGTATTGCGGTGGCGCCCCCAATAGGTCGTGAAAGTTGCGTGGATAGTCATCGCGAACTGCATGACCGTGCTTTTTTAGAGAAATAAAGCAGACTAATGTGAATCTGTGCTCATGATTCTGCTTTATTTCTCCAAAAAAGCGCCGGCAGCGCCGTCAGCTCGAAATGGGTGCCACAGGCACTGACTGCTACACATCGCCAGCGGACGCTGCGTTTGCACAGAACATCCCGTGCCCTTCGCACGCTTCGTTTCCGCTTTGTGCGGGAAATAGCTCCGGAAACATGTATACTACACGCGGAAATTAAGCACGCGGGCTTTTTAAACGGGAAGTTGCTTGCTATCGCAACCAGAATTTTTGAATATAGCATATGTGTTTCAACAATTTCAAGTTTTTAAGATGTGGTGTTCTAAATGAAAAGAAGGTAATTTGGGCCTCGCGCGGTGGCTCAGTGGTTATGGCGCTCGGCTGCTGACCCAAAAGAAGCGGGTTCGATCCCTGCCGCGGTGGTGAAATTTCGACGGAGGCGAAATTCTAGAGACCCGTGTACTGTGCGATGTCAGTGCACGTTAAGGAACCCCGGGTGGTCGAAATTTCTGGAACTCTTCACTACGGCGTCCCTCATGGCCTGGGTAGCTTTGGGACGTTAAACCCCTATCAACCAAACAAAACCAACCAAAGAAGGTAATTTAAGGAGCAAACCCTGAGATGCGCTGGGATGCAGTTATTTAGAACAGCACATTAGTTGTCAAGCTAATATTCTATACTATATTAATTATTTGTTACTTTAGCACCCTGCGGTGGTTTGGCCCAGTGGTGCTCGAGTTCGGAGCCACGCACAAGTCTTGCCATATTAGTGTTTGCGACGAAGAAAAACTCGTTCTCTAAAGCCGTGCAGTACTAGAAAATCTGGCAATTTTTTTTTTTACACAAAACCGAAACGAAGTGCACGAAAAGCCCCTGATGTTCAGAGTAACGCAGCTAACGCTAGTGATAATGTTCCAGCGCTGATGGCACCCAAATGATTGTAATTTAAAGGCTCCAGAAACTACACGTACAAGAGAGGAGAGCGCCATTAAATTACAATGGTAAGTTACCAACTTGCCGAAAAAGAAGTTCTCTTAGGCACCCAATTCAGACTGCTTCCGCTATTGATACCATGGTATGCACATTAGTTTGTTTATCGATTGATTAATTGGTATTCATGCCGTTGGCGACGACAGCCTGTTTCACTGCACCAAAGGACGACGAAAAATAACATGCATGCCGCGATACCGCATCGCAGGCGTTTCCTGAGCACTTCATGGGCTCGATATCAGTTTAAAATATCCCATTTCCTAGCGTTTTAGTGCTTCAGAGAACGGATTTTTCTTCGTTTTACAAACTGATATCCATCACATCGTCTTGTCCGTGGCTACGCACTCGCCAGTAGCCCTTACCACCCATAGAGTTTCTTACTATTACCTAGAGGGAAAGCTGGCGGCGCTGCACTTCAGCCGCCATGGACGCTCAAAGCATCATGGGGTGGTGAGCTACTTGTTGCGGGACAGTCGTATTTTTTCGGGAACACGGAGTGTCATTACTAAAACGTATAATTCCGAAAACGCGAAGACGACTTTCGCGCAAACGCAGTGTGCAAAAGCCACAGTAGTAACAATGCAACGACACTCGACGCCAATAAAAGGTTTCTTTTTTCCAAAATGCCATTAAAAAACCTCTTAAAGTATCTAAGCAACAAAATTTTTTTGAAAACATATTTACTTTTGAAAATGCGCCTGTTAATTACGAAATATTAGTTTTTGTAGTGTTCATTACTTGGCCAATAGGAAAGCTAGCCATCTCATAATTTGGGCAAACTTTGCATTTACGTGCTTTTCTCCTCGTTTGTTGCAATTTACAGGCAGGATATAGAATGGTAGGACATTTGTAGTTATCGAACAGCTTTATTTTGCTATTATTTTTTGGCCAAAATTTGTAGTTCTGCAGTCGGTAGCTCACCGCCCCTTGATGCTTTGAGCGCCAATGGTAGCTGAAGAGGTCTCGAGGGGTCTCCATGCAAACTCCCATAGAGGGGTTGCCAGCTTTCCCTCTAGGTAATAGTAAGAAACTCTATGCTTACCACCAGTGCGGGCTAATTTAAAGTTAGCAAATATTATTTGGCTAATAACCACGAATTTCTAAGTAACTGACGCTTGCCAAGGATAACAGTTTCTTTCTGACAATATTTTGTTTCTAGACAACCTCATTCTTGTCAACTTTCGAAATTTCGCTGAAACACACTGTGTGTTGGTGCTTACCCAAAGCTATGAGGCCCACCTAAAGTTTCTGCCAAGAGCAACAAAGGGTAGAAGCATTTACGCTTCAGCATTGAAAAAATATAGATATATATCTTGACCATGCCTTATAAAGGAAAACATTTCGGACGGTAGTTCTCTGCTATTTACCAAGGGGCTTTATTAGTGGCCACAAGTGTCAGCTGACAGGACAGGATCAGCAGTAAGCTTAAGGCGCTGAGCAAGCGGTTGGAACTCATAAGACTGGTGGCTGGAAGAAAACTGCGGCCCATTGACTCTCTTTCGCTCCCAAAACAAGACAGCACTGAAGCAATGATGTTATAGAGCACTGTCAAGATTGACGAGGTTGCCGCCAGGTGATGGACAGGGGGATGTGTGAACAAGAGACGTGGCTTCACGCCCTGCACCGCCTCCGGCCCGAAGGCTGCAAAGCACCTGCATGAGGGGGGGGCATCCAGACACCACGTCGACCTCTGCTTCTAGGGTCTCGTGGGCATTCTGCAGCATGGCGTTTATCCTGAGGTTCTCTTCCATGGCAGCCTTGTAGGTCTTCTCCGAGGTGTTAAGGGAGCGCTGGAACCTTTCGTTCAGCGATCGCAGCTCCTCCTCCTTCAGCAGCAGTCGTTTGCGCAGACTCTCTACATCCGACTGTAGCTCTAGGTTGACGCAAATGGCATCCCTCAGGGAGGAACGGTCGCCTCTTGCTAGTTCCTCCTGCATGTGACGCATATGCTCTTCCTGGAGGGCTGAGATCCTCCGGTGCTCCGCTTTCACCTTTCCGAGCATCCCGAGGATGCCATCGATATTCCTCTGATATGTATGCTTCAACATGTCGGCGTGGTCCTCAAGGCACCGCGCCAGCTCGTAAGCCTCTTCCCTCTGCCGACGCAGCTTCACTCTCTCCTGGCCACACCGCGTATTCTCTTCGCATACTGGGTCAAGGTTGTGCTTCATTTCTTTATTCTCGTTGTGGTTGGTGCGCAAATGTCCCTGGACGTTTTCCTTTCTTTCAGCCAGTTTCTCCCCGAGCTCGTTGCTACCACTGACGGCCAAGGGACGGTCTCTACCGTCACTATCGTCAACTGCAACCCGAGAGGTCCCAGCTGGCTGCAGAATGTCATGGCTGCAATCCAGCTCGCTGTCTCCACTTTCAGTGGCGGCGGCTGCGTCCAGCATTGGCGGCGGTTCAGCGAGTGTGACGTGGTCCTTGCGCGGTGGGGAGGTGGCTGGAGGCGAATGGTCATCGCCTAATCCTTCACCGCTGTCCATGATTTCGGAGAAGAGTTCAGAGCAAAGCTGCAATTGCGACGCACCAAAGAGAGCATTAGTTTTGAGGAAGGCTTGGAAATTTATTGCATGCTGTGTCAGGGCTTACCGGCTGCACTTGAGCTAAGCTTCCACCAAGGGCACCTGGAACACCAGCTGGAACACGAGCTGAGGGAGGAGCAGCTTTTCCAGCGGGGTACAAGCGATGCGCTCTGAAAATGTTTGAGCAAAGAGACTTAATTCACGCAAAGACAAATGACATTCCTGGCCTTAAAGTACTGGGTATGCATATTTCGCTTGTGAGTAGTTAACAGTGGTGTGTTTGGGGCCTTATCTTGCTTAATAAGGCTCTCACTATCTGAAACTGTATCTGCGGCTTCGTGAGCAAAATCTGAGAAGAAATGCTCGCGCTAGAAATGAATGAGGTGCCCCACCTGTCAAGAGCTGGGGGTAGCCGCTGTCTGGGGGTTTCGGGCTGCCGCCACAGATGGTCGACTTGAGCACGCAGGAACTGCTCGTGGTGTTAGAAGTCCTCTTGATGGCCCTCAGTTATTCAGCACCAGGAGGCCACCTTGAAAGGACCGGCAAATAGAAGATCCCAACAACGGTTAAAGCAACGTTGCGCTAACATCAGCGTTCGAGCACGCGCCTCACTACCGTCTTCGTTTTCTTCTCATTCCTGACTGCATGCTGCAAAATTCAATCTGGCGCTTAGCTGCAACCGGAGACCGCGAAGGCAATTATGTTGCTGAACTTCTGCTTTCAGAAGTAGGAGTTTCAATTCTTTTAACACTTATTAAAGGTATATATATAAAAAGGTATATAAAGGTATATAATGAAGTGGAAATGAGGCTTCTCTGCCCACTTTCTTTCCCACCCCAAATCTTTTTTGAAGCGAAAGCTTTACTAGCCTAGAGGCGCTGATTTCGCTGTCTCTGCATGAATAACCTTAAACAGGAGGAGCGGAGCTGCGTAAATAACCACGTGATGTACCAGGTGCCTCGCAGCAGCTGCAGCCGCGTGCTCCGCCGTCGCCGCGGCCACTGCCCGCTGCCTATCCAGTGTCTCGCTATGGGCGAAGCAAGTCAGCCGGAGTCGACGTCCTCGAGAGTGGGTACTCGCAGACGTCGGGCCGAGTCTGATCATCCGGTCGACATTGCCAACCGTGCGAGGCATTCAGCAATCGATGGGGAACGTAAACGCTCTAAACGGGCAGCCGAAACCGATGAAGAGCGGGAGCTTCGAAAGCAAAGGAAAGGCGCGTAACTGGCCCCCTACGATAGTGGACACCCGAGTCGCGCTTTAGGATGCGTGGTCGTAGTGACAAATGTGCGCAGCATGCGTTGGCATTCACAGTTTTGAGGCAGAAACGCAGCGCTGAAGGTATAGGCCGTTGGCGTTCATTCTGCTCATTCATTCTGTTGGCGTGACAACGTTCTAAACTAAAGGAATGGCGCATAACTGGCTCCCTGAGTCAGTGCGTGCCTCAGTCAATGCTCAAATGCGCTTTGAGGTACCTGGCGCTGAAGAGAGGGTGATGTGGGCTGAACGCACTAGCGCTGACAGCGTCGTAGCAGACACGCGGCAGGCCGCAGCGTGCCTTCACGCTGGTTATGCAAGCGTGACTTTCGCTTATATAATCAGTGTTAGCTGAGCTAAGCAGCAGGCATTCTATTCTTCAATATTGGTTGAAAGGTGAGAACCTACATAAAGGAAAGAGATGACAGCATCGAGTGACGCGCTGCCTTCCCAGTGGGTCCACTTAATTTTTGATGCAAACAAAGTTACGTAGGACACTTAATACGTGTACTACATAAGTGCTCTCAATGCGAAGGCATCGTTTTTTATTTCTTATTTACTTTTTATTTCTTCATTTTTTATTTATTCTTCAATCTCCGTCTTCCTTTCCAGGCAACGCATAAATTATGTTCACCTTTGTCCTCCAAGAACCTACCCCGGTTTGTTGTCGGGTTGCGTGCGCGCCTTGCAACCTGAAAGTCCTGGGTTCCATTCCCCGCACCTTATGAAGAAACTTGATTTTAATTTGATATCACGGTGAGCTCATGAGGGATTTTTTTTACCACTGCTGCGGGCCAACGCCGACGCCGGTTTTCGTTGCCGACGAGCCATATGGGACGCCTCGAGAAACTGACGATAGAGTCTTCCGCCAACCAGTTTCTGCGCGTAGACCAGCGATGAACGTCTGACCGACCAGCAGTTGGCGCAGGCAGTGTGCTGAACGAACTGGTCACGGACGGGG
This sequence comes from Amblyomma mixtum, assembly GCF_055824585.1. Taxonomy (NCBI): domain Eukaryota; kingdom Metazoa; phylum Arthropoda; class Arachnida; order Ixodida; family Ixodidae; genus Amblyomma; species Amblyomma mixtum. Next base: position 240,347,547 of record NC_143014.1, on the reverse strand, counting down.
TCTTCTCGCTCCTAATGAATAGAACACAGCTGGATGGCACTGCTGTGTAAGATTTGACCGTCTTGGCTCGCTCTGTGCAGGTGATGCACTGTTACCTTCGCCCAGTTGTGCCTATTGCCAGATTTTGCTAACAAACAGAGGGCTTGAAAATCAGCTTTCAGCTATGTTTTTACAGCAGCGAGTTTTGTTGCAGTGATCCAGATTTAGGCAGGCATGTAGGAGCCAGCGGTCAGCAAGCTCGCAGTAGCCATCTTGAACTGTAATCTTACAGATATTCTTGAATATCTTGCTTTACACAGTGTGTCTCACGTAACGTGAACCAAGGATGGCCTGCTTATCGCAGGTCATCGACCGCCAATCCAGACGGAGATTCTATTTAGCCATTACGTAGGCAAAAGAGAAAAGGAAAGCAGTGAACTCTGGTATTTCAAGGTAGATTCCATTTTTTTTTAAACTTTTATCATTCTGCCGCTCGTCGAACTGATCGGCGGCGGCTAACAGGGCACGGTCAGCGCGCATGTTTCGTTCGATCAAAACACGGTTGGGAGCGCTGCAGTACCGCATGAGCGCAGTCAGGGGCTTTTTTGATATTTTGCGGGCTCTCTTTCCGAAAAGAAAAATACCACGCAGGAAGTACGTCGCTAGGAAAAACTGGACGAGCTCTTCCTAAACCCCCTCTACAACTTTAGAGACGCACGTGACCTTAAAATGAAAATATAAAATTTACATAACTATTGTCAGGTAAATTACGTGATTTAAAAATACTCCGTGGAGTGGCAAAAGACAGGAATCATTACGCCGGTGGTTTCACCCAGCTCAGGTGAGTCACTTTTCTAAAATTCTTGGTCCATGTTACGTGAAACACCCTGTATATGATTAATTTGAGCATAGTGACAGAGGATGAGATAATAGCGAACAGTTTCGCAATTTCGGCCAGAGGTGTCGCTGTATTTCGTAAGAGTTTGTTTCACTGATAGAAAAAAAAAATTGTAGATCTAGGGTTACCGGCTTATAGCATAAATCAGCAAAAGCTCTTGCAATTTTTGTTCAGCCATATAGTCCTAAATTATGCTGTGGGAGCACCCTGAGGCTGCGCTTTCCTCCGCCCTCGTCATTGAATTGAATTGAATTGGCTTTTTATTTGCAGGAAACAATACAGATAAATCGCTGCGGGTGGCGTAAGGCTAAAGGCTTGGAAGCCTGACGAGGCCTTAGCCCCCTCACATCAGTTACAGCTTGCAGCAGGAGACACACATTTTCTGAATTTAAGCATGTACGCGGTTGCAATAGGATAACTTGTTCACGCTTTTCAATTACAACACAATGAATACGAGAAATACACAGTACAATGCAGCAATATAACTAAAGTGCAGTTCAAAAGTTTTGAGCAAGAATGACGGTACATAGGCATTCATGTACAAATGAAAAGAAACTAAGCCATAACTTGCGTACGTTGCGTACAAACTGCAAGTTTCTAATAACACAATTGAACAGAAGTGAGTATTAGCGTATATCACAGTCTAACAAAGAGCAGTACGAAAGGGAAACAAAAGAACAAACTTAGAATAATAGTTGCAAATGCATGATAACCATGTAGAAGATGTTTACTGTGTTTGCAATGCGTTTATGGTTCTAAAATTATGGCATCCGACTTCGACAGTAGCCGCCCTCTGGATTCTTCCCGTGGCAACAACCTTCCGACAACGCTCTCCTCCCATTTCCCCGCAACCTGCCAAGTCTCGAAGCCACCTTTGCCTCCCACCCTCTCTCTTTCCATCTCCCTTCTATCTCTCAAATGTGGATAGGGGAATTTCCTCCCTGCACTCTGCCACCTGCCATGGTTGGTAGGTCCTGCAGCGGGAGGAAATGTCATTTTTTGAACCTGAAACCAAGTTCGTGCAAACGTAGCGCCCGCTGGTGACGTACTGCAGTGGACAGGCACCCAGTTCGAAATGACTGCGATGCTGTATCGCGGCACGCACGCTCTTTTGAATCATATATTAGGACGAAATGTCGCCAGAACGTTATGACAGCTAGTGGCGCCAATGTTTTATAGTGTTGTGGTACATACTCCAACGTTGCAGCAGCGTGCCCATAAGTTGGTCAGGATGACACTGTCTGCTAACATTGCAGCCACATGCTCAGAAATTGGCTAGGATAACATACCATCTGTCATCGTTGGAACAACGTCGAGAAGCAACGTTGAGGCAATATAGCCTGGTGAACCGCAACACTATAAAACATTGGCGCCACTAGCTGTCATAACGTTCTGCCCTCATGTGGTACTGCAGCGCTCCCAACCGTGTTTTGATCGAACGAAAGATGCGCGCTGACCGTGCCCTGTTAGCCTCCGCCGATCAGTTCGACGAGCGGCAGAATGATAAAAGTTAAAAAAAATGGAATCTACCTTGAAATACCAGAGTTCACTGCTTTCCTTTTCTCTTTTGCCTACGTAATGGCTAAATAGAATCTCCGTCTGGATTGGCGGTCGATGACCTGCGATAAGCAGGCCATCCTTGGTTCACGTTACGTGAGACACACTGTGTAAAGCAAGATATTCAAGAATATCTGTAAGATTACAGTTCAAGATGGCTACTGCGAGCTTGCTGACCGCTGGCTCCTACATGCCTGCCTAAATATGGATCACTGCAACAAAATTCGCTGCTGTAAAAACATAGCTGAAAGCTGATTTTCAAGCCCTCTGTTTGTTAGCAAAATCTGGCAATAGGCACAACTGGGCGAAGGTAACAGTGCATCACCTGCACAGAGCGAGCCAAGACGGTCAAATCTTACACAGCAGTGCCATCCAGCTGTGTTCTATTCATTAGGAGCGAGAAGACCCCGTCCGTGACCAGTTCGTTCAGCACACGGCCTGCGCCAACTGCTGGTCGTTCAGACGTTCACCGCTGGTCTACGCGCAGCAACTGGTTGGCGGAAAACTCTATCGTCAGTTTCTCGAGGCGTCCCATATGGCTCGTCGGCAACGAAAACCGGCGTCGGCGTTGGCCCGCAGCAGTGGTAAAAAAAATCCCTCATGAGCTCACCGTGATATCAAATTAAAATCAAGTTTCTTCATAAGGTGCGGGGAATGGAACCCAGGACTTTCAGGTTGCAAGGCGCGCACGCAACCCGACAACAAACCGGGGTAGGTTCTTGGAGGACAAAGGTGAACATAATTTATGCGTTGCCTGGAAAGGAAGACGGAGATTGAAGAACAAAAAAAAAATGAAGAAATACAAAGTAAATAAGAAATAAAAACGATGCCTTCGCATTGAGAGCACTTATGTAGTACACGCATTAAGTGTCCTACGTAACTTTGTTTGCATCAAAAATTAAGTGGACCCACTGTGAAGGCAGCGCGTCACTCGATGCTGTCATCTGTTTCCTTTATGTAGGTTCTCACTGTTCAACCAATATTGAAGAAAAAAATGCCTGCTGCTTAGCTCAGCTAACACTGATTATATAAGCGAAAGTCACGCTTGCATAACCAGCGTGAAGGCACGCTGCGGCCTGCCGCATGTCTGCCACAAAGTTGTCAGCGCTCATGCGTTCAGCCCACATTTATCTCTCACCCCCGCCACGTACCTCAAAGCGCGTTTGATTGACTGAGGCACCCACTGAGCCAGGGAGCCAGTTATGCGCCCTTCCGTTCCACCAAATCATCGGAGTCTATAGAACGTTGTCACGCCAACGCCAATGAACACAATGAAAGCCGACGGCCTATAGCTTCAGTGCTGCGTTTCTGCCGCAAAACTGTGCATGCCAAAGCATGCTGCGCACATTTGTCACTACGACCACGCACCCTAAAGCGCGACTCGGGTGTCCACTGTCGTAGGGGGCCAGTTACGCGCCTTTCCTTTGCTTTTGAAGCTCCCGCTCTTCATCGGTTTCGGCTGCCCGTTTAGAGCGTTTACGTTCCCCATCGATTGCTGAATGCCTCGCACGGTTGGCAATGTCAACCGGATGATCAGACTCGGCCCGACGTCTGCGAGTACCCACTCTCGAGGACGTCGACTCCGGCTGACTTGCTTCGCCCATAGCGAGACACTGGATAGGCAGCGGGCAGTGGCCGCGGCGACGGCGGAGCACGCGGCTGCAGCTGCTGCGAGGCACCTGGTACATCACGTGGTTATTTACGCAGCTCCGCTCCTCCTGTTTAAGGTTATTCATGCAGAGACAGCGAAATCAGCGCCTCTAGGCTAGTAAAGCTTTCGCTTCAAAAAAGATTTGGGGTGGGAAAGAAAGTGGGCAGAGAAGCCTCATTTCCACTTCATTATTAGTAGTTTTATATACCTTTAATAAGTGTTAAAAGAATTGAAACTCCTACTTCTGAAAGCAGAAGTTCAGCAACATAATTGCCTTCGCGGTCTCCGGTTGCAGCTAAGCGCCAGATTGAATTTTGCAGCATGCAGTCAGGAATGAGAAGAAAACGAAGACGGTAGTGAGGCGCGTGCTCGAACGCTGATGTTAGCGCAACGTTGCTTTAAACGTTGTTGGGATCTTCTATTTACCGGTCCTTTCAAGGTGGCTTCCTGGTGCTGAATAACTGAGGGCCATCAAGAGGACTTCTAACACCACGAGCAGTTCCTGCGTGCTCAAGTCGACCATCTGTGGCGGCAGCCCGAAACCCCCAGACAGCGGCTACCCCCAGCTCTTGACAGGTGGGGCACCTCATTCATTTCTAGCGCGAGCATTTCTTCTCAGATTTTGCTCACGAAGCCGCAGATACAGTTTCAGATAGTGAGAGCCTTATTAAGCAAGATAAGGCCCCAAACACACCACTGTTAACTACTCACAAGCGAAATATGCATACCCAGTACTTTAAGGCCAGGAATGTCATTTGTCTTTGCGTGAATTAAGTCTCTTTGCTCAAACATTTTCAGAGCGCATCGCTTGTACCCCGCTGGAAAAGCTGCTCCTCCCTCAGCTCGTGTTCCAGCTGGTGTTCCAGGTGCCCTTGGTGGAAGCTTAGCTCAAGTGCAGCCGGTAAGCCCTGACACAGCATGCAATAAATTTCCAAGCCTTCCTCAAAACTAATGCTCTCTTTGGTGCGTCGCAATTGCAGCTTTAGTCCGAACTCTTGTCCGAAATCATGGACAGCGGTGAAGGATTGGGCGATGACCATTCGCCCCCAGCCGCCTCCCCACCGCGCAAGGACCGCGTCACACTCGCTGAACCGCCGCGAATGCTGGACGCAGCCGCCTCCATTGAAAGTGAAGACAGCGAGCTGGATTGCAGCCATGACGTTCTGCAGCCAGGTGGGACCTCTTGGGTTGCAGTTGACAATAGTGACGGTAGAGACCGTCCCTTAGCCGTCATTGGTAGCAACTAGCTCGGGGATAAATTGGCTGAAAGAAAGGAACACGTCCAGGGACGTCGGCGCACCGACCACAAAGACAGTGGAGAAATGGAGCATAACCTTGACCCGGTATGCGAAGAGAATACGCGGTGTGGCCAGGAGAGAGTGATGCTGCGTCGGCAGAGGGAAGAGGCTTACGAGCAGGCGCGGCGCCTTGAGGACAATATCGACTTGGTGGAGCGTACATATGAAAGGTATATCGATCGCCTCCTCGAGATACTCGGAAGGATGAAAGCGGAGCACCGGAGGCTCTCAGCCCTCCAGGAAGAGCATATGCGTCACATGGAGGAGGAACTAGCAAGAGGCGGCCGCTCCTCTCTGAGGGATGCCATATGCGTCAACCTGGAGCTGCAGCTGGATGCAGTGCTGCTGCGCAAAGAACTGCTGCTGAAGGAAGAGGAGCTGCTATCGCTGGACGAAAGGTTCCACCGCTTCCTTAAGACCTCGGAGAAGACATACATGGCTGCCATGGACGAGAACCTCAGGATTTACGGCATGCTGCAGAATGCCCGCCAGACCCTAAACGCAGAGGTCGACGTGGTGTCTGGATGCCCCCCTCTCATGCAGCTGCTTTGCAGCCTTCGGGCCGGAGGCGGTGCAGGACTTGAAGCCACGTCTCTTGTTCAGACAACCCCCTGTGCATCACCTGGCGGCAACCTCGTCAAACTTGACAGTGCTCTCTAACATCATTGCTTCAATGCTGTCTTGTGTTTTCCAAAAACACACAGGTGGTCCAAAAAGAAAATATTGTCAGAAAGAAATTGTGATAGTTGGCAAGCGTCAGTTATTTAGAAATTTGTGGTTATTAGCCAAATAATATTTTCTAGGTTTAAATTAGCACCCACTGGTGGTAAGGGCTACTGGCGAGTGCGTAGCCACGGACAAGACGATGTGATGGATGTCAGTTTATAAAACGAAGAAAAATCCGTTCTCTGAAGCACTAAAACGCGAGGAAATGGGATTTTTTAAACTGACATCGAGCCCATGAAGTGCTCAGGAAACGCCTGGGATGCGGTATCACGGCATTCATGTTCTTTTTGGTTGTCCTTTGGTGCAGTGAAAAAGATTGTCGTCGCCAACGGCTTGAATACAAATTAATAAATCGATAAAGAAACTAATGTGCATACCTAGGTATCAATAGCGGAGGCAGACTGAATTGGGTGCCTAAGAGAACTTTTTTGGCAATTTGGTAACTGACCATTGTAATTTAAAGGCGTTCTCCTCTCTTGTGTGTGCAGTTTTTGGCGCTTTTAAATTACTATCATTTGGGTGCCGTCAGCGCTGCAACATTATCACTAGCGTAAAATGCCTTACACTGAACATCAGGTGCTTTTCGTGCGCTTCGTTTAGGTTTTGTGTAAAAAAAATTGCCAGATTTTCTAGCACTACACGGCTTTCGAGAACGAGTTTTTCTTCGTAGTTTTTTCGTTTCTTCTCGGTGTTAATCTGCTCAAGCAGGCGGATGACACCACTGTTATCATTATCATGTCTTGTCGCGCTTTTTTTTCTTCACAATGTATGCTCACTCCTGCCAAAGGCCTTCTGCGAAGGCTGGCAGTACCTCTGAAATAAATAAATAAATAAATAAATAAATAAATAAATAAATAAATAAATACTAATATGGCAATTCTTGTGCGTGGCTCCGAACTCGAGCACCATTGGGCCAAACCACCGGAGGGTGCTAAAGAGACAGGTAATTATTAAAGCATAGAATACTAGCTTGATAACTATTGTGCTGTTCTAAATAACTGCAGCTCAGCGCATCTCAGGGTTCGCTCCTTAGATTACCTTCTTTAGTTGGTTTTGTTTGGTTTATAGGGGTTACTTGGCTACATATGCGTTGGCTACTTCCTGCCAACGCATATGTAGTTCTCCTTGTCTAGGACACTGCAGAGTGCAGAAAGGCGTCGAATCAGACGGATTCCTCCCAAACGCCCTCCAGCGTCTCCAGAATTTAAGATTCACAAACAAATGTGGGCTTAATTAACATCTTAAGCACACATTAGTGACACAAGCAGCAACACCGCGCTTAAGGCTTCCGCCTCACTGCACTTTAGGTCAACAAAGTGCCCCCCTAAATTTTTTGAAATCGTGCGCTGAAAAACCCAGTGCACACAAAAACACATATCCTATATTCAGAAATTCTGAGCAAAGGTTTTTTTTTCAATGGAGAATCATCGAATCTTCGATGCATGCGGACTCCAAACGGCAGTGTGAATGCGGCACGCGAAGAAAACATGCGTGATATCGATGGACGCAATAGCAAACTCCCGCGATAGCAAGCGACTTCCAGTTGAAACAAGCCCGCGTGCTGAATTTCCGGGTGTAGTATACATGTTTCCGGAGCTTTTTCCCGCACAAAACCGAAACGAAACGTGCGAAGGGCACGGGATGTTCTGTGCAAACGCAACGTCCGCTGGCGATATGTAGCAGTGCTTGTGGTACCCATTCCAAGCTGCCAGCGCTGCCAACGCTTTTAGAGAATTAGAGAAATAAAGTAGAGTTTGTGCACAGCATTCACATTAGTCTGCTTTACTTCTCTAAAAAAGCACGGTCATGCAGTTGGCGATGACTATCCTTCTTGCTGCACCAGCTAGGGTGGTTACATTTGCGCCTTGACAAGCTGTGTTTTGTGTCTAATAATTTCTTAACTAGGCAAAGAAAGAAAACACATGTGAACTCAGGATCCTCACGTGGACAGCTACTTCTATCCCTTTGGAAAAACGTCCCACATTAGCTCACAAATAAAAAAAAAACAACGAAAGCAATCGCTCTTTCCAAATGTGTCAAGTCTACGCCGAGTCCCTCGTGTCTGTTTGTCGGTCTGCGATAATATGAACAGGCGACTGCGCACGGTTCGCGCACGGCAACTCTTGCGAACTCTTCTCGTCCAAGCAAAACCACATTACACGCTGGCAGAAGTTCAGCTTACGCTCAACGTCTCAGCAGAGGTATTAGCGAGGTATACAGAGCGGTATCTACAGCCAGCCACCAGCCCATGTGACCCTAGGCGACTTCCTGTCAGAAGCGAATTTTTTGGCAGCCAGGGGGCTGCCCGAGTTTGGTAAATCGAAGAAGCCCAGTGGCAGTTCTCTTCCGCTTTCAAGTTTACGCAAACTAAAACTTTGTGTCCAGGAGAGGTAACCAAGTCTTGCTGCTAAGACCCTATTGAACATCGGGTGCGCTTGGACGTAATACGAACTTAAAGACCAGTGCAAAAAACTTTTAAAAATCTCGCTATTTTTTCTTTTCTTTGATCCGCCTACCTGGACATCTTCCTCTTCGTCACCCAGACCGGCAGGCAAGAAATATATTGCATCGTCGCTACGCCGGACTCCGAAAAGTATTATGGTCCGGCTTTTATAACAGCCTCCATTGCGCTTAGAAAGAATAGAAGCAATTCTTCCGGAAGAAAATAACAGGAACTTGAGTCCGGCCCTGGGGTCGTTTCTTTCGTTGTTAATTAGCTCTCCGGACGTCTGCCTATCACGCAGGTCGCGGCGCATGATTTGATCAACGAACCTGGAAAACAAAGCTTTTCACTCAAACTAGCCTTTCTGGCCGAAGATTTTGTGCGTAAAACTCCTCCGGCACTCTTACCGATGCAGGTAACACCCCTTTTTGTCGGCTTCCGGTGGCGGCCCGGTAGACCGCGCGTTCGCCCTCGGGCCCTGCCACGTGCACCGCCAAGCTCTAACACGAACCCAGCGAAAGCTGCATCCAGGGTGCCCAAAACGGCTGCGATGCAGGACCACCGAGGACCAGCCGGGTTCGCTCAGGGTAATGAGCCGGCTCTGCCCTCGTCTGCGCCCCCGCAACGATCGGACGCGCAGGCCACCCAGGAGCCGCAGGCCCCCCAGGAGCGGGCGGTTCCAGAGGGGCCACAGCTACGTTCCTCCGCCCCCGCCATTGGCACCAACACGGCCGCCACTAACGGCGACACCGACACCAGGCCCTCTGCCACCACAGTGGAAGGAGCCACCAACAGCTTTCCTGGACGCCGACGCGGAAGTTTGTCGTTGGCATAGCCCCCTCCCCTGCCTGTCCAACGTGCGGTGATGCGGGCACCCTGGGACACTTGTTGCGTGCGTGCCCAACATTTGACCCGCATCGCTGCCGCCTCTTTGCAGGTTACCGAGCCCTCAGCCTTCCAGCAGACACGGAGGACCAGCTGCTGTTCCCGGCCAGAAACCAACTGTGCGCCTGCCGCGTCCTGCTGGCCTACCTGAAGAAGACCGGCCTGGACAACCTCCTCTAGGCCTGCGGATGCCTCGGCCCACAGCCACTATGGACCTGTGACCTCTGGGACATTCGGCGCCTCCCACCGTGTCCTGCTAGCCTGCATCAAGGAGACCGGCCTGGACACCCTCCTCGAGGCCTGCGGATCCCTGGACCTGCAGCCCCTAGGACCTGGAACCTCCTAGACATCCGGCACCTCCCACGGCGCCTCACAGCCACATGGAGGTCTAGAAGATCGACTTCTCCCAGCCAGATGCTTGCACACACCTCCAGTGCATCGTGGCTCTTCCCCCTTCCCCTGCCTGGCGTTTGCACACACACACTCCCAGTGCGCCTAGGCTCCTTCCCCCAGCCCGGTGCTTGCACACATTCCCAGTGCGCCGAGGCTCCCCCCTGAGCTGTTGTTGCGGCGGCGGCGGTGCGACTTCAAGATCCTCCCTCGCAAGGTCATGGACCTCACCCGACGCGGCGGCGACCACCTTCCCCCTCCTTCCCCTCCCCTTTCCCCTGGTCCCCAAGATTGATGCCACTAACTGGCCAACATATGTTGGCACCAGTATCCTCTCCCGAGAATATTTCGTAGTATCCACGACCACCACCACCAACAGCAACGGGGGCAACGCAGCCAGTGTTCACGGGGTTGGCATCGGAGCTACCGGGGGCGCAGTGCCCACGGCCGCCTCCCCACCGATGGCCCCCTACTGGGACGACGCCATCGTAAAGGTTGAGACGGAGCTCGATGAAACGACGGAACAGCACTCTTTAGAGCTAATGCAAGAGTCTGACTCTGGTGAAGACCTCTATCATACCCTTCGAGACTTCGAAAACATGCTGGAAGGCCAAGGTGAATTGTGGCGTTATCAGCGTTAAACCTACATGACCCACCGTTTCTGAGAGGACAGAGACAGTCGAGAAAACAAGGAAGAAATGACAGAGCCAGCCGCCTCGTCTCGCCAGAAAGCACGAAGCGCTCCTTCGCTGACATGAAGCGCAGGTTTCTTTCAATAAACTCCTCTCACTGCCCTTGTGCGTGTATTTGATGCGCACCTTGTGCGTGGGCCTGTGTCCCCACCGGTGGTGTGCTGTGCTTTTACAGCGACAGTTTGTTACTGCCTCCACTCTCGAGATCGTGCTCTCGCCGCCGCCGGCGCCCGTAAGGTGAAGAATGGAAAAAAAGAATCGTGAAAAATTACGCGGCGCTTCCACAAAAGACACGCGCATAAGGTGGCCTGCGTGTACCGTAGTTAACTTGAAACTCTGATCATCCTGGTTACGGCACCAGTTAAGTTTCTCCTCCTGGATCGTCGTTCGGAATGGCCGGTTTGGTCTGGTCGGACGTTCATCGATGGCGACGAATAACGATGGCACGTTGGCCGATGATCGTATAGCACTTCACGTCTTCGTACGCTCGTCCGGCGACACATTGCCGGTTGGGGCAGCAACTCCAAACTTCTTGAGAAGCAAAACTTGCTTATTGAAGACGGGAAGACTTATAGAAAAAGGCGGTTTAAAAAAAGGCTTTTTAAAAGGAGGGCTGTAGAAAAGCGGCCGAGACTTAGACTCGGCGCGCTCCCTCCGCTCTTTGATGCAGCGGGTTTTAATACTTTCGATAAATGGGCGGAGCTTTATTAAATCTGCTCTCGCCCAATTTCAACCAATACTGCTGCGATGACACTGTACATACAAGTGGGCGGGGCCCAGTGCTCGCCAGAGCCCGACTCGGCGCGCCGCGCACTTTTCCTGGAACTTTCGCAAAACCGAACTCCACCGCTTAAGGCCATTGTACGATCGTTTTTTAGGCGGATCCGCCAGGGAGCTGACCTCTCGCTTTCAGCCTCCGCCCGGGCGTGGGGCGGAATGGTGTTGTACGATCACTTTGCTGCTGGCGGACGAGACGGATGGTTCGAACGCTCCGATTGGCGCTCCCGGCACTGCCGTCCGTCTAATCGCATGCGGCGGTACATGCATGTGTTTGTAGCGAAACACGCAGATATCTTGCGGTAGAAATTACCCCTATTAATTGCGGCGTATTCAAGACAATATCCGTTGCGTCAACGTTTCTTTTGCTGCGGGATTTTCGTCGGAGGTAGAATCGTGGTCGGCTGTGATTCGGGCTGGGACGGCACGGATCTCGGTTCAGTTGGCCCCGACGGCCGCGAACCAATTCGCGACAAAACTTCGCAAGATCGAAGGCGAGTCTGCTCATTTGAAGCGATTTCGTCGGAAACGATACGTGTTTGGACCATTTCTACCCAAGAGGATAAAAAACGCGTCACATCGCAATCGAGTACTCCTCGTTCGATGACAACGGCCCGTGATTTCAGCCCCAAAATAACAGAATGCTGCCTGCTCTGAAAGTTACGCAGCCCCGACGATTTCTCAAAGACGACGCGATTTTTACTGCGAATTCTCGATCGGACCAGGCTGCAGTACAGGCTGCTAACAACCGTCCGTAATTACAATCGGTACAATCACATTTTTTAAATAGTTAAGATTACATGCTTAAAATTTTTAGTCATTCAAAATAGCACTGCAGTGTTTTTGCATTGCTGACAGAGAAAAAAAAATAATTGCACTTGCGGCCTTTCCCAAGCATTTCGCATAGTCACTGTAATACGTAAACGGTCTTCTCCTTGTCTCCCTATACTGTCACTGCAAAAGACATGCTTCTTATTCAATATATAAGGTGTGTGTGTCTGAACTGCGCATGCATTTAACATTCACAATTTAGCACAACACTGCTGTCAAACATAAATGCCAATGGACATGAGAAATTATGTTTCCAGCTAATTGGAACAGGTAAAATCAGTAGTAATTAAAGCAGTTCTGCATTTCACAGAACAGTGACACTGCAACAATAGTGATTTATTTTTGTCATGTTTTTCAGGCCATTATTAAAGCCAAAATAAAAATAGCACTATGTGGCTGCTAAAAGTGTATGGCTTTGTTCTGCACAGTGACAGCGGGCCACCAAGTTGTGGTTTAGCATTCCTTCCTGAGCCCATATTGCAGTTGCACAAGCCTGAATGCAGTGTTGAAAACAAGCATGGGAAGTTCTGCTAAAGGCCATGTCATTGTTTCTATGTACAAAACAAGCTGGCATATACTCTGTGCAACTCCAAAGCATTCTCCAATGTCGCTGTGAATGCAAAACAGAGTGGGTGCCTTTGTATTGCGTAAAACTCTGTACATGCCATTCTCATTAATATAAATATAATGAGATGTCGGAGCCAGTAAACTGGATTACAGGTAGAGTAAATGCAAGAACCAATTTGGAGGGTTTACATGGCCACGGCTCTGCTTAGGCTGAGAAAGAATACTTGTATAGTCAGGGAAACACGGTACGATAACCATATTGTCTGGTTATCTCGAGCAAACACTAACATCTCAAGCAGAATTTGTAAAACTGGATTTCCAGTAAGGGAGATATGATGTCGTGCAATAAAATGAAACTACAAATAAGCCGTTTAAGTATGTGACGGGTATATATGCATATGTTATCTGATACAGCCTTAAAGCAATGTCTAAAGTTATTTTCACTGATAAGTAAAATGTAGAATGGCTGAATGTAACGATGACCAGTTCCTAAGGTAGCAAGCAAAAGTGAGCATTGCTAACTGTTAACTGATGTTCATACCACTTAACATATGCTGAATTTTAGAGTGTATTAGTTGCTGACTATCAACATGTTCAGCAAAATATACCTATATCATTGCCAGTCTGCTTTCAAAGAAAGAAATTAACTGAGGTATTGACAGGCAACAGAAATTTGGAAAAGACCAATATGAAGTTAGGCCGAAGAAAAACAGAAAAGCTGTGATGGCTTATGTCGTTTCTGGCATCTCTATACTGCAACTTGAAGTTGACGGCTTTTGTATTTAAGAGAACCAGCAGTCCTGTTAACACTATCCTGGATATATAAAAGTCATATGCATAAGTATGCATTTGGAGCATTCTCACTGAGCCATGTTATGAAGTCGATGTCTTGCTTAGCTGAAGAGACGATAAGAGAGAAGCGCCAAGGAAAGTCTGACACAGATAGGCACAGTAATGCATGCTTAGCTTTTTAGTGCACGAGTTTAGCTGGCTAGACCTAGCTTGTGCAGCGTGTAAGTCAGCCTAAATACAACTGTATACTGTCCGACAAAACTATTGTGTAAATGTGCCCTGATATTACTTGAAATAGATTGTGAGGAAAGTTCTTACGCATAAGATAGCATTGTATTGGTTTGCTGATCTGAGCAAGCGGCTAAGCATTTCATTAAAACAACTTATTTCTACATTTATTATATCTAAACAATACTAAATGACAATACTTGAGTGGTGAGCTAACATGATACGCCAAGTAGGAACTTGATGAGTTTGTAATCTACTAATAAGTAATTAACCATTAGCATCCAAGTACAGCCATACCGCTACAAAGGAAAGCTTTGTAGGTTTCCTTTGTAGCCTTATGGCTTCACTTGAGTTGATGCTAATGAATAATTACTCCCTTATCACAAATTTTCACCTTGGGGGATTTACCTAATTCAGTGGATGAACATCATCATTTACTGCATGAATTTCTGCAGTGACTAGCGCGAAGGTCAAGAGGTTAGTAAGCCCTGTGAGTTGGAAGGCCATTCCAGCCTTTTGTGGCAAAAACAAAAATGAATCTTGAAATGCAGTGGCATGAGCTAACTGAGGCACAACACTGCTTGTGCGACTAGTGCAGAAGGAACCATAAGTCGGAACAGATTAGTTGGTTACATGACGATAAACAGTTAAAAAAACTGCAGTTTCTGCATGACGTGCAGAAATTTGAAGATTGACCTTTAGTGCTGTTACACTGGAGCTTCAAAAATAGTCTGAGAGAATAAAACAAGCGGCTCAGGTCTGAACTCATTCCAGGATTCTAGTTAAGTTAGACTTGTGCCATGTGCCATTAGAATACCCAAGTTGATGCCACACAGGGGATCTGAACGCAAGTAACTTGGAAGACGGTGATACCAAGGACACGTCGTGGTGTAAATATCATAGGTTGTTGGTGGGTGTATGAGGATTATTGGGTGAGTATTTGAATCAGTATACAGTGACTATACCTTTATCGGAAGGCCTTATAAGTTGGCAAATTGTAATGCTGACAATAAAAAAAAATTAGTGCATTCTTAGTAACATTAGCAAACAGGCCAATCCAGAGTACGTAAAATGTTGTTTGGAGAACTGAAATGCTGGTATTGATTGCAATATGGCAGACCCCATACAGCTGTCAGTGAAGGCATGTGACAAAACACTGAAGGGAAGGTAATAATGCAAGCAATAAAAAACTGAGGCCAAAGGGAGTGCCTTGGGGGACGTACGAGACTGCAGGAAAATGCAGGATGCATAAGAATTGGCAAGGGACATCTGCAGACGACTGGGTGTTTAAGCTTGGATCTAGTTTAGAGCTATTGGATGCAAGATAAAGCACGAGAAAACGAGCCTTACATAAATAAGGGCTTTTTGAAAGCAAACAAAAAAAAAGCATGATAGGGGGATGTTGCTGACAAGGTGCATGTCGTGAAGAACAAGAGAAAGTTGGCAATTGCAGAAATGTTTTCTAAAAGCTTGCCAATTTGGATGAAACAACCTAGCTCTGACAGCAGCACCCCGACCCACGCATCTCACGAGGGGAGCGCATCCACAGCATCAGTGACCGCTCCCTGACACGGCAGCAGCGCGCGATGGTCCTCCGTGCGCGTGTAGGATGCTATATACTAGGAAAAAGCGAACTAGCACAATCACGAGGGAAGAAGGGACGAGACACAGCGCTGCATAACAACTGAAGGTTTTATTCAGAGTGCCTCTGTTTAAGTACAATTAGCTACATCTGATAAAACACAGGAAATCAAGACAATAAAATTCACGATGACACAAGAAACTCGTGTTCTTTTTTTTATATGGCGATGGATGGAGTGCTAACGCATGCCGGACCTAGCCTCGCAATCTCTGAAGCTTCAATGATCTCTCTTGTGGCCGTATCTTTGTGATATGCTAAAACTCCACATTTCTCGACCTGCGGATGATAAGCACAGTCATGGCAATGAATTCCGATGGTGCGAACAGCATTTTTTACATTATTGCAGTGTTCCCTCAACCTGTCGTTAAGACAACGACTAGTTTGACCAACATAGTAGTTGCCACAGGACAGAGGGAGAGAGTAGACAATGTTGCCTTTGCAGGGTGCAAACTTGTTTCGATGCTTCATGCTGACGGGGTCAGTTTTTAAGTGCTTTTCCGGTGCATTTACACGTGAGCACAAGCTACCCAATCGTAGCGGAGCCGAAAATACAACGTCCATTACCGCCTTTTTCCCAATCCTTTTCAAATTGTGAGACACGGCACGAAGGTACGGAATGACCGCCACATTTGTTTTACTGCTAGGAGAGGAAGTGCCACATTTCAACTTTTTTTAACATCCCCTCAGCTACAGAGGCGAAAAGATTGAGGGGATTACCAGAAGCGGTGAGCCTGTCAGCCTGGATTGAAAAACTGCGACCAAGTGTATGCAAACACGAGTTCTTGAGGGCATCGTTAAAACACGACGCAGCAATGCCTCGTTTTACAAATTTGGAGTGGCTGGAACAGTACGGAAGGAACGACTTACCTCCCCTAGGTTCGAAGGACCAGCACACATGTTGAGTAGTGAAATAAAGAGTCAAATAAAGGAACTTGATGCAATCATTAACAGGTACTTCATGTGTAATAACAAGTGGCTGAAGGACATCAGAGAAAACAGAACAGATCGAATTCACTGCAGGGTCACATTCAATTAAAACCAAGTAATCATCAACAAAACGGAAAATCTTTGTGACGTTGGAACCCAGGAAACAATCTTTAAGTTTTCTATCATGTATCGCTAGATACGAGTCACTGAGCAATGGTGCGATGCACGGTCCTATGCAGATGCCTTCTTTTTGGATGAAAATGCGGTCATCCCATTCTGCATAGGTGGATTCAAGATAGGTTTGCAGCAAGTTCAAAAAGTTATTCACGGAGAGCCCTGAAGCATTGTGAAAAACTACAGCTCCGTGACTGTCAATCGCGTCACTACTGCAAGTCATAAGTTTGTCATGCTGAATAGAGTCAACATAAATCTTTTACGTCAGTGGAAAAAGCACGCAACCGCTTGTCTTGGTTATCTTTTAGAAAATAAACTGCATCGCCAGATTTCTTGACCTGGAAGGGATCGTCAATAGTTAGCAAAGAAAATTTCTCTTGTAGAAATTTCCCCAAGCACTTCTGCCACGCACCATTCTCAGAAACAGTGACGCGTAAGGGGACGTCAATTTTGCGAGTTATTGCCGCAAAGAACATATTAAGGCTTAGTTTTTGACACTTGTCAATTGAAGATGACAACTTCTCTAAATTGGAACTTGAACATAGTTTTTTATCTCTCTTTTTAGCTGTTACGAGGCAGTCCCGTTCACATTCTTTGAAAACAGAAGACACTGCTTCGTATGGTTTTTTTCTTGAAGCCATCCTTAGAGAGTACAACAAATCTCCATTCCTTAATTGTCAGCTGTCAAGAGAACCAAGGAATTGTCTCGCAGATACCTGATGGAATGTTCAATTGGCAGGTCCTTGTCCCGTTTCCTCGGTCTCGATACAACGTCGACTCCCTCAGTGATACACCTGCTTTCTTCGGATTCAGGGGCACGTCGGGATATGCGCCTTACCACAGCCAACAGTTCAGGAGGACGCAAATTTGGCTCAACCGCAAACTTTGGCCCGAGGCGTAGGACCAGCTGAACGACCTCCGGGATGGGTACACCTTCAATGTTGTGAATCTTGTTGAGGTTCCCTGCTGCTTTCCGGGGTACGCACCTTCGAAGGAGAGGAAGCTGTTGCTGCCACAAAAACTCGGTGATGCTTTCTATGAGGCGGCTGATCTCGTCCTTCGTGTTTGTGCTAGTGCGCTGCTTTTTCCTAGAATGTCGTACCAACTCACCCACCAGTATACGCTGTTGTGTAGGATGCGTGTGGCCCGAGGAAAGAAGGGTGCGCCACGGACTAGCTTAGGGCTGCTGGGTCCGCTCATGAGGGTGTCCGCTCTATGAATCTCTATGGTTAGGGTGTGAGGTGCGTTCTTTTTAAGGTGAAAGCCTTTAATACCTCATACTGTCGTTAGCAGTCGTGGGCGCAGATGTGTCCGCGTTTCGGTTACGTGCATTATATGGGCATATGCCAATCATTACTTAATCGATACTTAATCTATGACATGATACCGGGACGCGATTTAAGACATTATATGATATTTGCATGACAATTAATTACTAATTGAGCAATAATACTTAAGCAATTAGCCTAACTGACCTTTCTAGTCAGACCAGATAAATAAATAAAACCGAGTAGGAAATTGGTCGAGTTGGGGAATCGAACCAGGGTCTCCGGAGCGCGAGACGAGCACGGTAACCACTCCGCCATGCCAGCTTGATGATTTGGAATGAACAAAGGAGCGTCTAGTGAACACGGTGTCTTCGTTCACTCCCATCTTCCTCCCCCGAGATACGCGAGACAGATACATTTCCCTTCCTCAAAAACCAATTTACCGACGAGCAAGGCGTTGAACCGAACGGGCGATGGCGTTCTGTGGACTCCCTGGCAGCGTTGCAAGACGCTGTCGCATTACACTCTTACAGGCGAAGCTTAACATCTTGACCTCACATCAGTGACACAAGCAGCAACACCGCGCTTAGAGGGCAACTGAAGCGGTTTTAGAATTCGATGAGTTTAAGGTTGCCGAATGTGCGAAATGTGCTAGTAAAGCCTGCAAAATCGTTTTGCTTTAGCATTTGAAATGGCGCCGAAATTGCCGAATAAAGTTTTTGTCGGTGTTCAGGCTTCTCTGAAGTGCACAGCGACGGGCAGAGACCCTGATAATGACGTCACGTATGACGGCACTACGTTTCCAGCGAAGAAATGGTTATTCCATGGAAGAAAACCGACGCCATTGAAGGTGAAGCTCACAATGCATTGTTTGACGCCATCTGACGACGCACAGCAGCATGCAGGCGTAAGCAGCGGACACTGAAATTTCGGAAACAGTGACGTCACTGCCGAGTTTCCTCGCACTCCTCCAACGTAGTGATGAGAAGCCTAAACATCGGCGCGGTTTTAATCGACGATTATGTCACCATTTTAAATGTTAGTGCAAAAATACCCTGCATGGTTTATCTAGAAGCTTGATAGATGCGAATTCTTGAATAACCTCGAATTCTCAAAAAACCGTTTCAGCTTCCCTTTAAGGCTTTCGCCTCACCGCACTTTAGGCCAGCAAAGTACCCCCTGAATTTTTTGCTATTGTACTGCTGTATTGACGCACTCTTTGTGCCTTGCAGAGTTCATGTCAGATTAATTGCAGCTGTTCATATTTAAGAGTACCGTGGTGTCAAGATTTCCGATTGCCTGCCTGCAGGATTACGTCACCGTTTTTGAGGAAATTTTATGCATGTTAATTGTTCCCTGGGTGTTCAGATAATGCCAAGGAATTACTACTTTCAACCTTATTTGTTTTAACAGCTGCCACAAAATGGTCCAGATAATGTCCGTTTCCGGACGTCCGGAAGATGAAAGGGTAGAAATTGGGTTTTTGACAGATGCCTGGGCATCCGAACTGTGGTGGCTAGCGGATGTCATACGCACATCAAACGCGATGTGGAACGTTCTATGAAAGTCTCTTGGAACTTGTTCTAATTTTGGCATCTGAAGTACGTCGGAATGTCCGGCGTGGAAGTACGTGGTACGTTCATTCGTCCTTCCTTCTTTTTTTTTTTGCACCGGACGGTCTAAGGGATGTTCGCAGTTCGTATTCGGGATCAAACTCGACGTACATCGAACATCCGGTAGCGGACGTCCATCGTACATTCATTGGGAAGCGCTCTCTACACTGTCGGGCTCGCTTTGCCGTTAGCCCGCCACATCCGTACAGTGCAAATATAAAATGTACCAAGCACTGAAATTACCAGTAAGAAACAACATTCCGGTCACTAGAGATAAATATAAACGAATGAAACAGAGCAATAAAACAATATAGGAAGTTTTTAATTTAGCAACTGAAATGCGAGTCACTTTGGCCCCTCTTTCATAGTGAGGGTAATTATTTTGTACATTTTCATGATAAACCGTAACCATATGAAGCGGTGCATGACGAAATACGCATGAAGCTACAGCAATAAAAAGTGATGCCTCGCAAGGTATTATTATCGCGCCATTGAGAATATGACATGTGGGCACCGCCAGCATTCCGTAAGCTGCCTTACTTTCCACCGGTCCGCACAGAACTGCACAAGGCCGCTTGCATTAGCAGTATTATTTTTACAACTCTTCGCTCAGAAGACTCCATTGAAGCAACCTTGCCAATTTTTACAGCTGCGCTGGTAATCTTTCCAGACGATCAGTAGGAAATCGCGAACTGCAGGAAAATGCGCGTCCGACGTGGCAGCAGGGCACACGTGGAAACCGACGCAGTACTCGGCTGGCGTTATCCGTCATCGAGCGTTTTGACGAACCAACTGTGTGCCTGCGATAAGACACCGACAGGACAGATCCTATTTTATTGGCGCCTGATTCCTTTTCAGGATGCAAGTGAGCTCTCAATAGTGCAATACGAAAAGAAGATTAAATAATCGGGGACTTGGACGGCTTAGCTCGGCTCGTGACCGACTGATGTCTTTCTTCGGTATTTTCGGCCAAAATGAGAGATAATTGAGAGGAGAAAAAGTCACCGTGATAAAGATTGTTTTTTTTTTCTCTATAGTACCTAGCGTTGCGACGCGAAAGCAGCGAACAGCGCCACACAAAGGGATAGCGTCAGGGAAGAAGACAGCGAGACGCCGCTGCCCTTGGGCGGCTTCGCAGGCGGGACCCCGGTAGTAGGGGAAACGACGTCGCCGCCGCCCCGAACTTCTTCGGGCTGGCATCCGAAGGCTTCCAAGAATGTCGGCGGAAGTTTCTTCAGAATTGAGGCATCGGCATCTTTAGCGCAGTTCTTGCGGCTTTTGTCGATGCAGCCGTTGGTCGTCTCCAGGATGTGGCTGTCCAAAGAGAAGGCGTAACGTGTTGAGAGGAAATAAATTATTTGCTGTGCCGCTGTAGATCGCCCCCCTCCCCCCCCCCCCCCCCCCCCCCCCCCTGACTTTTGCACGCACTGAAGAATGGTGCTACATGCCTACACAACGACACGCGAAATGACGAAGAGCAGCCGCCGCGGTGGCTCAGTGGCTATGGTGCTCGGCTGCTGGCCCGAAAGACGCGGGTTCGATCCCGGCCGCGGCGGTTGAATTTCTTTGGAGGAGAAATTCGAGGCCCGTGTACTGTGCGATGTCAGTGCACGTTAAAGAACCCCAGGTGGTCGAAATTTCCGGAGCCCTCCACTACGGCGTCTATCATAGCCTTAGTCGCTTTGGGACGTTAAACCCCATAAACCAACCGAAATGACGAAGAGCAAGAAAATCGAATTACAAGTTTCAATGGCTGAACTTGTGCCCGCGATGTAAGGAAAGAAATGGTTGCGAAGAAGCCAGAACCGGATTAAAACGCGAACACTGCGTCATTTCTCTAGAGTGTGGTACGTCATCGGTTTGTAACAGCTACACTACGCACAGTGCTTTTGAAACAAACCGCGTTAATGCTTGTCACGGTACGAGGGATGTGCCGTAAGTTTTGCCTTCTGGGTTGTCATTTTTTTTTATTAGAAGGTGAAATAGGAAGACGTTACCTTGAAACGAAAGCCTGGAATATCTTATTCTCCAGAAACACATTATATTTAAATATAATCCATACCAGTGACGGCGCACTTTCGATACCGGTGCACAGTACCAGGTGTCTCAGGGAAACCCGCCGTTAATTAAAAAAATTAGTGGCACGGAGTGCCTATGCCGCTCTTTTTAGCTATTTAGCATAGCGCGTACCGCTACCGCGTACTGCCTCTGCGCTGATCGCACCCAACACAGCAGTCGTGCTCGCTAGATGGTGGATGGAAGATAGGCGCCCCCCCCCCCCCCCCCCCCCTTTGAAACAGGGTGGTGGCAGTAGCCGCCATGTTCGTTTTTTTCTTGTGATTTTTCTTTTTCACTCATTTTTTTCTTTATATTTCTTTAATGGTGTTATAAATCGGTCTATATATTTGCCATTTTCCTTAATACATGTTTAATCCTACACATATAACCCTATGTCACATCTCCGCTTTTCAGCCACCAATCTTCCAATCGCTTTTTGCTCACTTCCACCGCAGATTCATTCACATGGCCATTGTTATCTCTAAACCCCAGGGCCTCAGGGAGAGTGACTGTCTGCATTGACATCCGGATGGATGCCATCGCATTCGAGAATAAGACATTTAATTGTTGCTACATATTTACCACACACTGCCCATGCGTCATCTTGGCTATATTTCTTTTTGTAGTTGCGCGTTCTAAGACACCCCGATCTATAACTTAATAGAGTAGGGCACTACCTCTTGAGTTTTCATGGAACGATTCCTTCCTGACCTGCCTTTTCCAGTTTCGATATAGTTCTATACCCTGCTTCGTTTTCATTGAACTAATCCAGTTTTACCTTCTGCGTTTTAAACCTAGGTTTAAACGTGACCTCACGTTTAAAGCTGTTTACCTCTCCGTCCTTGTGTCTTGCATACTTAATAGTTAGTTACCCAGTCCTTTTCCGCCATTTTGAGTCAACGCCCTTTCTGTATAAGTATTTAGTACCTTAGCTGTCCACCCGTTATCGTTCAATTTCCTCAGGCTTTCTTCATATAATGTTTTACTCTGGGCTTCCCGCTCTTCGAACGATGCCCAGCCCATATCCCCATGTACTGCCTCGTTTGTGGTTTTGCCGTGGGCACGTAGTGCTAATCTTCCAACAGCTCTCAGATTTATTTCAAATCTCGACTGAACTTCTGCCCTTAAGCGCCAACTTCTGCCCACTCTTCTGCCTCCGAACGCGACTAGCGAGATCAGCCGCTTGACATAGGCATAATTCACGTGCTCAAAGTCTGGGCGCGTCACCAGCGCGTACTGATAGCAGTTGCTGATAGTTGATACTGATAGCTCCCCACTGGAAAACGAAAGGCCCTGCGCAGCGCACCAAGAACTACTTCCGTAAGGCAACGTATAGGGACCCAGGAACGTTTGGAAGATGCTTTAGAAAACTCGCTTTATCGGACCCATGTGCATTTGTGGCAACGCGTCGTCGATGCGCAACTGGCCCAAAATGATGTCGCCTGGGATGACTTCGTTGGAGTGGATAATGACGCCAACATCCGAAAACTATACACTGACGAAAATAATAGTACGCGAAGTACGGTAACTCTCGCACTGCCAGTTATCTGACGAACACGATGACGAGGAGGCCGACCTACCACCTGCGACTGTGAGTGATTCCACCGCGATTAGTTATATCGCGTCACTAAAGCAGCTTATTAGTAGCATAGGTATTGGCGAGGAGCATGTGGCTGCACTGCAGAGCTTGGAAAATGCCGTAATATAGTCTAGTTTGAATAGGCGGACATGCATAAAAGATTTACACAGTTCGACTTTGTGTTTCTGGCCGCAATATTGGCAGTCCACTTACTACGAACCTCGGATGCAACGAATGCAGATTCGTTCAGGTTCGTTATAAGCGGGCTCGACTGTATATGTGCTTCCTATCGGCACGGAAGCTGGCCGTGCGCTGATACTTCCGCCGTGACTGAAGAACAAGGCCATTCCAAGACAGAACGCGCTAACTGTGCGGCTGCTCTCTTCGGATGGCCAGTGCGTCCGACAGAGCCACGCATTGAAGCAAAGTTGTGCAGGCGAAAAACACCTATAGTTGGTGCTTCTCGTCGTCTCACATTACGCTTTTATGCGCACATGCAACGAACACACTGGCGCTCTGAAGAGCGCAGCAATGCCGCTCGCGTGTTCAAGCTAGGAGTGGGTGACCCTGTAGCTTGGAAAAGTTGCCGCAAGTAACGACAGGCTCCTCGCACGTCCGTCATTTTCTTCTAAACTTCGCCGGTCGGAAGGCCATGCTCAACGCCGCTGTAATAGCTTTTGTTCAGCAGCAAACGCTCCCGCGTCGCCTCTGCGGTCTACTTTTCATTCTTGCGAAACGCTTACACTTTGTGCCAAAGTGCATACGGCACGAAGGTTGTCACCACATTAATTCTTTCACAGCGCTAGCTCTTAACGCGAAAGTTACCGGGCAAAGGGTGTTTGTAGTCGTCGTCGTCATCGTCGCAATAGTGGACAAAAAGCGTCCTTGCAGTCGAGCCTGACCGGAAGGCGGGGCACCCCGCACGGGCTTCCACCCCACGGGGGCGCGATCACGTGACCACCCCATGCACACAGCCAGTGTCTTGCGCCTGTGTGTGTGCGCGCGTGCGTTGTTCTTTTGTCTTCGTATTCGGATCGTTTACTCGAAAGGAAAATGCCCCGCCGCGGTGGCTCAGTGGTTACGGCGCTCGGCTGCTGACCCGAGAGACACGGGTTCGATCCCGGCCGCGGCGGCTGAATTTCTTGAAGGCGAAATTCTAGAGGCCCGTGTGCTGTGCGATGTCAGTGCACGTTAAAGAACCCCAGGTGGTCGAAATTTCCCGAGCCCTTCACTACGGCGTCTCCCATAGCCTCAATCGCTTTGGGACGTTAAACCCCCAAAAAATCAAACCAAACCAATCGAAAGGAAAACGCTAGGGAAGGAATCCTCCGCGATGAATCGATTTTCTTTCCGCACACTCACCGGCACTGCTCAGGCGTGAGCATATTTCCCACGATGTGGACGTTGCTGGTGTCCATGCACTGCTCAAAGGCTACCAAATCATAACAGGACGCCACGCTGCGAATTTCTGTGGAGAGAAGAGCAGCCTCAGGTTCCATATCTCAAAGCACCCACAGTACACGGTTAATAAATATGCCTATATTTCCACTGGACGTTCCGTATACAACTGATACCGGAAAGAGGAAGAATCCTAGGGCTCTTTTTGAACTCAAGGGCTAACTTACTGTTCAGGCATTGCCCCTGTACAACAGACGTATTCAGTTTCATTTCACAATATTTCTTATCGGAAAAACGCATCTGTCTCAGGGACGGTTTTGTAGGGGGGGGGGGGGGGATCCCCCTTCCACCAAACCGCGGCCCTTCCAAGACGGACCCATAGATCCACCTCTGATCTGTCTACTTTTTCTCTGCCGAAAAGTATGTTGACGATGATCCGACGGAACGAAGCGTGTGCGTTGTGAAGCGCCAGAAATCACCCGCTTATGGTGCGGGTTGTGGGCACCTCTCAACGCAAAGCGCCTCCTGCTTCCCTTTTTGCTTCAGTTACTCGATGACAGCCCTGCGTCCTGCTGCTTTTTTTCTCTGGTCGATCAGCCAGAGGATAACATCCCCAAAAACTTTGTCAATGCAGCGGGTGGCAGCGAGCGTAAAGCCTCCAAATCAGATCGAACAAGTGTGCGCAAGGTCGGTCACAACTCGGTTAACCCCCGGAATACAGCGACCCATACTCACTCTTCAAAAGATCTCTGTTGTTTGCGCAAGCTGCTCTCCGCACACCGTCGATGCCTGCCTCAATGGCGCTGAGCAGCATGCTTTGATCCACGCAGCCATCAAGATTGTGCTTTTGAAGACAGCTTTGGTCTGGCTCACTGCGCCGAGGAAACATTGAATGAAATGTGGTGTAGCAGCTAACGTTTGCTGCTACACAATATCGCATAAGATCAGATGGGATAAACGAAGGCGGAAAATGTTTATAGAAACAGAACAGAACATTTTATGAAGCGAAAAAAAAGTTCTAAATAAGGACAGGAAAAAGTTAGATGGGGTCTCGAATTGATTATTATTGGGTATATAGTGGCCCACTCATTGCCACTCGTAAAGTCAGGTCGGGTTAATTCACGAACCTTTCCATCATGACAGCGCCGTTTCAAAGCCTCATGGCTTCCTGTAGCTGGGCTTGACCCCTTACTATTCTCGTAGATTGTTGGCTTAAGTGCACATCAGGACAAAAGTTTAACGTAACGCGCCAGTGCAGTTAACTTTAGTTTAGTTTATGGGGTTTAACGTCCCAAAGCGACTAAGGCTATGAGAGACGCCGTAGTGGAGGGCTCCGGAAATTTCGACCACCTGGGGTTCTTTAACGTGCACTGACATCGCACAGTACACGGGCCTCTAGAATTTCTCCTCCAAAGAAATTCTAGCCGCCGCGGCCGGGATCGAACCCGCGTCTTTTGGGTCAGCAGCCGAGCACCATAACCGCTGAGCCACCGCGGCGGCGCAGTTAACTTTCTTCTCTGACTTCATCTCCCCACCTTACTCTACGTCACCCTGCATGGGCATGCCTCTTGCCTCCCATTCCTTCCGCTGGTCGCTGTGCTGTCTTATGTCTAACTTCAAGCTTTTTTGTTAGCTGGCAAGTTTCGGTAATTTACTGTACTGGGAGTAGTAGGTCGCGAGCAATTTCGCTCGCTGCTTGCGGATGTGTACAGGCGCCCACAGACAGCATGAATGAAGGAAAGCGTGGCTTGGACTGCCGCCACCTTGCCGCCGCCAGCACCGCGAAGCGATTAGCATCGGGTGAGAGATAATGCTGTCGGTATGTTTACGGCAGCTGACGATAGCTGGTGCCCAGCTCGCTTTGACAGCGTTTGTGCCTGTGCCCGTTGGCCCCGTAGACAGCGCACTCGTTAAGGGGGCGTTTCTCCGCTTTTTGCTCGCGGATGCGGCGTCCCACGCTCGGGCAACGCGTTGCAATTTTCCTATCGTGGGAACCTGAAATTGCGCACTAAGCTGCCTCAGCTCGCGCGCCTTGCGAGTTTGCCCCCAAGGCTGCGGATCTAATAAAATAAATGTTATGGGCACCGTGGTGCGCAGCTGCCTGAAGTTTCGGCATATATGGGTGAACCTGGAAGCGCACCACACCGATCTAAACACCTGTTTTGTTCGATCGGCAGCCTTTGGACAAAGCTAGCGAGGTGTGCGAGCTTAGGAAGCTTGGCGTGCAGTTTCGGGTTCCCGCGGTAAGAAAACTGCTACGTGTTGCCCTGGCGCGCGACGCCGCATCCGCGAGCAAAACGCGGAGAAATGCCCCCGTAACGAGTGGTCAACAGGCACAGGCAAAAAAGCTGTCAAAGCGAGCTGGGCACCAGCTATCGCCAGCCGCCGTAAACATAGCGAGAGCATTATCTCGCACCCGATGATTATTGCCTCGCTGCGCTGGCGGCAGTCTGAGCAATGCTTTCCGTCCTTGTGTCTGTGGGCGTCTGTACCATACAACATCCGAATTCAACTGCACGCTTAGTCATTGCTCAGCCGACGGTGTTTCTTATAACTTGCTGAGCAGGGCAGCTCATTTGCATCGCCATCGCGCTATTCTTTTTTCTCGTTATTTGTGCTCATGCGACTATTTTGAGTGTTTACGCCTTTAGTGGTAGTATATAGCTAGGGCAGATAGTACGTCCAAAGAAATAAGTAAATAAAAAACAAAGTACAGACCTCACAGATTTCTGATTTTTCTTCTCAGGGTTATCGGTAAGGTGCAGTTCGTCTCAAAGCATTACTCGTCAAGCCCCCGCTTCTCACTCGCACTTGACCTTACCTCCGTCTGCCGTGACTACTTGTCCCAGGCAAGTATGTTACCAACAAGCTGAGATATCCCAGTACCTGTCTCACTACCATTGGACCCTTCGATCGCTCCACTGTCAGACATTACATCAGTTTTCTTGAAACAATTTTCAAGCCTTGCGTTGCACTTTCCCTGTCCATGTCTGAAACTATTTGTCGTAATTCATCGTCCGAGATACTTAGCAGTACAAATAGCCCTTCAAACAAGATGAAGCTGCACACGGCAGGGAAGAGATGCCTGCTTCTGGGCTCATCCCTCGGATAATCGTTGTCCAAGAGCAGTATGCTTACCAAAGCACGGGAAGGCTCGCGATGGCTGCTGATGGCGAGCATGATCGCACAAGGCCATTTGACAGCCTGCATGTGTTCTTGCTCACAACGCGCGCATTCGTTCACGAACAAAGTGGCCGTATAATAATTTCTTCCACGGGCTGTTTGACGAAACACGTTCAAAATAGCAGAGAGTGCTATGAATGTCTGGGTTCGAGCAGGCCGTAATGGGAGCTTGACTTGGCAGCTTTCAACGCTATAATAATGTTAAGTGTAGTCATCATCGTCTACGGTCGACACAGCGGCAGTTTGGGCCCGCTGCAATTTGCGGCAGCCTCCGAGCCGCATGACTCACGCGCAGCCCTTATTTCCACCATCTTGCAGTCCCCTTTTGCCAGCTGTGACGTACAGGTGCCAAATGAAAATTCGGGGCGCGTATCACTTCGCAGACTCGGACAAGACCCACAGGGCTTCCCTTTAACCAAGTCGAACGACTTGGTCTATATCATATTCTCTGTATATATGCAGGATACTTCAGCGAGGGTGAACCCGAATTAAAAAAAAAAAAGACTTGCTGAAGCGCAGGGATAAAGGCTTAAGTATTGTAATTCCTGTGTTGGCAGACATCAGGAAAACAAGTGAATCCTCTTAACTAGTGGGCTGTTTAACTAACTTCTAATAGTGAAGCTTTAGCTATTATAGTTAAGCGCCAGGTTTAAATAGAGACTTGTAGAGACTTGGCCGTTGGTAATATTTAGAATTTTTAAAACGCGATTACAATCGGCACGGGGCCTCAACAATCGGCACTGGGCCTCGCCCTGCCGCGGTGGCTGAGTAGTTACGGCGCTCGGCTGCTGACGCGAAAGACGCGGGTTCGATCCCGGACGCGGCGGCTAGAATTTCGATGGAGGCGAAATTCTAGAGGCCCGTGTTCTGTGCGATTGCAGTGCACGTTAAAGAACCCCAGGTGGTCGAAATTTCCGGAGCCCTTCACTACGGCGTCCCTCATAGCCTGAGTCGCTTTGGGACGTTATACCCTAATAAACCAAACCAAATTTTTGCCTTCGCGCGCGCGTTTCATCGCTCAACAATTGCAACGCTCAACAATTGACTTCAGTCTGTGGCGCACGTTTCACATAACCTTCATTCTCCC
Organism: Amblyomma mixtum; assembly: GCF_055824585.1. Taxonomy (NCBI): domain Eukaryota; kingdom Metazoa; phylum Arthropoda; class Arachnida; order Ixodida; family Ixodidae; genus Amblyomma; species Amblyomma mixtum. The sequence continues at coordinate 240,318,904 of NC_143014.1, read as the reverse complement.
GTCTGCTCTGGAGCACAGAGCAGCGGTGAGCAACCCAGCACGGATGGCTAAAAGGTCACGTGGCATGTGCGCCACTGAGCGACGTTAACGGGTGGGCGTCGCAGCCAGCATGCCGAAGACGGGAGACATTTGAAACGCGTGCACGAAGGCCACAATCTGCTGAGCCACAGCGCCGCGGGTAACCGCGTTTTCGAAATTCTAAAAAAAATGATATAGCTATTAATAACGCTCAGCTACAAATCGCTTATTGAAATCAGGCGCCCAACTCTAATAGTTATCAAGTTAACTATTATCAATTACGTAATCAGCTTAATAGTTCAGATGATTTACCTGTTTCCCGATGTTTGCCAGCCCTGGTATTACAATGCTGCAGGCACCGTCTCTTTATATCAAAAAGCGTATTTTTGAATATTCTGGTTCACATCCGCTGAAACCTAATATCACTTTACACAGCCTGAAACGAACGGCGTACAACTTGATTACATCATTCGCATTATTAGATCAGTCTATCATGCGACACCAGAGCGTGACCATTTGTTTACCGTGCATTTGGCGCGTTACCCTTAGCAAAAACATGAATGATACCTCTTGCCCCCCTCCCCCACCTCCCCCTCCCGCCCTCTGGGGGAATGTAGAAACGCGGAAAAGAGCGTGTTCTGGTTCCTATAAATTGATTACATTTCGCATTGCACTGATAATGGTGCGAATACAGAACGAATAAGTGTACTTTGCATTGAGTGGCTCGATGTAACGGCGTAAGATCAGGAAATAAGCATCGGACAACATTTACCACCGGCTGGAGTTTTATGTGAACACCAAGCGTTTAGTTGGCAATAACAACCTCCGAATAACGTTACGAGAACAGGATCACAGTAGCAACGGGAGGAGTCAGGGTAACTGAAGGAACGGCATCGAGGCACCCTAAGGAACGGTATAAAGTTTTCATTTTCATTCTAAGGTTGCTAATGCCTTCTGGAATGTTAGTGTAAGTACTGTCAGCTCGTTGTCACCAACTTCTGTCTATAGGCCTTCCATTTTCTGTTCTGTTCCTTTGGCTTATAAAGTACAGACGCAGTGCTAACTTTCCATTAGCGTTGATGCATAAACGGTTTCCGAAAGCGGCCGTATCCGTGCAGTTACCTCATATACCGGACACTTTACGCAAACGTAAATGACAGCACAGAGCTGTAGAAATTTTTCTACTCCTAGCGTCAACCGTCTGCAATTGAAGCCTGATTTTCTTACGTGCAAGCGGGCTGTTCCTGCATCGCATCGCCTTGCTTAAATCCAAAGGAAGTCGCCAGATCCCTGACCACATCTTTTAGGCACTTCTCGGCTTCGTCTTTGTGACACTGCAGCTCTCCATGGTGACCAGGCCCGGGCTGGGGCGCTGCGAAGGGGGAGAAAATCCGAGTTCCCGCTCAGACGCGGGGAACCGACCACACTCCGAGCTGCCCGGCTCAGTGGCCTTGGCGTCCTGGCACTGACAGCGAGGCTGCCAGCGTCATGCTCGCCTGCACTAGCGGCCACATTTTGGCGCGGGCAGAACGCGAAAATGACCGCTCACCAATTCTTTTTTTTTGTTTTGTGCGTGTATGGGAGTTAAATAACCTCCAATGGTCGACTAGTATTATTCGACAGCCGCGAAGCTTTTTTTTTTATTATGGGAATCGCTCTAATCTTCAGCTCCTCTCTCAGGCACTAGTTAAGAATATTTCTGCGTTGGCCAAGCGATTACAACTTCACTTGGGCTAAATCACTTGAAAAACGAACCGTATTCAGTATCACCTGTATCCCTTTCGAGAACGATCACTCTCTCATAGGAGCTCCTGCAAAGACTCGGTCACTGTAGTTCTCGAATCTTTTATTGCTTAGAACTCTCTGACTGGGGCTAAGGGAAGCTCGATCATGCAATAAAAGCAAAGGGATGGGCGCGGCTGGACATTAATTCGAGTGACGCTGCTGGAGCGCACGCACGCACACACGCACACACACGCGCACACACGCGCACACACGCGCACACACGCGCACACACACACACACACACACACACACACACACACGCACACACACACACACACACACACACACACACACACACACACACGCACACACGCACGCACGCACACACGCACGCACGCACACACACACACACACACACACACACACACACACACACACGCATGCACGCACGCACGCACACTCAGCACACACACAAACACACAGCACACACAACACACACACAACACACACACACGCAAAAAAAGGCACCGGCAAAGGTACAAAATAGTTCGAAACGAATTGTTGAGCCAGTTGGGACTTCACGCTTGTATTCACACAGCGCAACAACATACACGGGCAACAGGGAGGCATCCCAAACCACAAAGCACTGACTTCAACTACGTTTCTTGCCACGCGCAGCGCATACATACCGGGTGTCTCGCCTAAGATGTTCTGCAATTTTTTGAAATAGTTTTTTTTGTTAGATGCGCGCTTTTTTCGGAACGGCATTTTTAGCGCCGCAGCGTGTGAGAACACAGTCAAGACGTGGCAGGCTCGTTAATTAATATTGAGTAGTCAACTTTTTAACTATTTCTGTTGTTATTTACTGAGAGATGTGTAGACCACTGTGGGTTTTTAGAATTTAAGAAACACCGTAGCTGTGGCTCAACAAATTTTGGCTATTTCGACGAGTTATGTGCACAGGAGGGGTTGCTTTGCCTGCAAGCTTCTCTAAGGTGCATGTATTTCGTATTTCGGCGCGATGTAGCCAATAATTCTTGGGTCACAGGGCCGAGGGTAACTGCGTTTTCTGAATTCTAAAAAGTTATATGGATATTACTTACGGTGGGTTATACACCTCTAAAAAAAGGAAACTAACTGTAATAGTTAAAAAGTTAACTATTCAGTATTAGTTAACCAGTCTGCTAGTTAGCACGTCTTAGCTGTATTCTGACGTACTACACCGCTCACAATGCTATGTCGAAAAAAAACTCCTTTCTAACTCAAAAAGCCTATTTTTACAAATTGCAGAACATTTTAGGTGAAGCACCCAGTATGTACAGTTCAATGCGCGCGCGATGCAAATTAACACGATGTGTCGTACTTGGCAGCCACAGCAACCTGCACGGGAACGCATTCTTTATTACTACAAGGAAAAAAAAATACTAAAAGCGCAGTGCGTGATAGATCAGGCAGTAATTTTTTTCAGTGCAATGGCCTAACGTAGTGGAGCCACAGCGGCGAGGGTAGTCACGTTTTCGAAATTATAAAAAAAAACTGATTTGGTTATTACTAACGGCCGGCTACAAATCTATAATTGCAGTCAGCTGCCTATCGGTGATAGTGAAAAAGTTGTTGACGAGAATTTAGTTAATCACTTTACTAGTTAACATCATTCGCCTGTTTTTTGACATCCGCCAACACTAGTATTTAAAAAACACCGTAGCTGTGGCTCAACAAATTTTGGCTATTTCGACGAGTTATGTGCACAGGAGGGGTTGCTTTGCCTGCAAGCTTCTCTAAGGTGCATGTATTTCGTATTTCGGCGCGATGTAGCCAATAATTCTTGGGTCACAGCGCCGAGGGTAACTGCGTTTTCTGAATTAGTTAATCACTTTACTAGTTAACATCATTCGCCTGTTTTTTGACATCCGCCAACACTAGTATTTAAAAAACACCGTAGCTGTGGCTCAACAAATTTTGGCTATTTCGACGAGTTATGTGCACAGGAGGGGTTGCTTTGCCTGCAAGCTTCTCTAAGGTGCATGTATTTCGTATTTCGGCGCGATGTAGCCAATAATTCTTGGGTCACAGCGCCGAGGGTAACTGCGTTTTCTGAATTAGTTAATCACTTTACTAGTTAACATCATTCGCCTGTTTTTTGACATCCGCCAACACTAGTATTTAAAAAACACCGTAGCTGTGGCTCAACAAATTTTGGCTATTTCGACGAGTTATGTGCACAGGAGGGGTTGCTTTGCCTGCAAGCTTCTCTAAGGTGCATGTATTTCGTATTTCGGCGCGATGTAGCCAATAATTCTTGGGTCACAGCGCCGAGGGTAACTGCGTTTTCTGAATTAGTTAATCACTTTACTAGTTAACATCATTCGCCTGTTTTTTGACATCCGCCAACACTAGTATTTAAAAAACACCGTAGCTGTGGCTCAACAAATTTTGGCTATTTCGACGAGTTATGTGCACAGGAGGGGTTGCTTTGCCTGCAAGCTTCTCTAAGGTGCATGTATTTCGTATTTCGGCGCGATGTAGCCAATAATTCTTGGGTCACAGCGCCGAGGGTAACTGCGTTTTCTGAATTAGTTAATCACTTTACTAGTTAACATCATTCGCCTGTTTTTTGACATCCGCCAACACTAGTATTTAAAAAACACCGTAGCTGTGGCTCAACAAATTTTGGCTATTTCGACGAGTTATGTGCACAGGAGGGGTTGCTTTGCCTGCAAGCTTCTCTAAGGTGCATGTATTTCGTATTTCGGCGCGATGTAGCCAATAATTCTTGGGTCACAGCGCCGAGGGTAACTGCGTTTTCTGAATTAGTTAATCACTTTACTAGTTAACATCATTCGCCTGTTTTTTGACATCCGCCAACACTAGTATTTAAAAAACACCGTAGCTGTGGCTCAACAAATTTTGGCTATTTCGACGAGTTATGTGCACAGGAGGGGTTGCTTTGCCTGCAAGCTTCTCTAAGGTGCATGTATTTCGTATTTCGGCGCGATGTAGCCAATAATTCTTGGGTCACAGCGCCGAGGGTAACTGCGTTTTCTGAATTAGTTAATCACTTTACTAGTTAACATCATTCGCCTGTTTTTTGACATCCGCCAACACTAGTATTTAAAAAACACCGTAGCTGTGGCTCAACAAATTTTGGCTATTTCGACGAGTTATGTGCACAGGAGGGGTTGCTTTGCCTGCAAGCTTCTCTAAGGTGCATGTATTTCGTATTTCGGCGCGATGTAGCCAATAATTCTTGGGTCACAGCGCCGAGGGTAACTGCGTTTTCTGAATTAGTTAATCACTTTACTAGTTAACATCATTCGCCTGTTTTTTGACATCCGCCAACACTAGTATTTAAAAAACACCGTAGCTGTGGCTCAACAAATTTTGGCTATTTCGACGAGTTATGTGCACAGGAGGGGTTGCTTTGCCTGCAAGCTTCTCTAAGGTGCATGTATTTCGTATTTCGGCGCGATGTAGCCAATAATTCTTGGGTCACAGCGCCGAGGGTAACTGCGTTTTCTGAATTAGTTAATCACTTTACTAGTTAACATCATTCGCCTGTTTTTTGACATCCGCCAACACTAGTATTTAAAAAACACCGTAGCTGTGGCTCAACAAATTTTGGCTATTTCGACGAGTTATGTGCACAGGAGGGGTTGCTTTGCCTGCAAGCTTCTCTAAGGTGCATGTATTTCGTATTTCGGCGCGATGTAGCCAATAATTCTTGGGTCACAGCGCCGAGGGTAACTGCGTTTTCTGAATTAGTTAATCACTTTACTAGTTAACATCATTCGCCTGTTTTTTGACATCCGCCAACACTAGTATTTAAAAAACACCGTAGCTGTGGCTCAACAAATTTTGGCTATTTCGACGAGTTATGTGCACAGGAGGGGTTGCTTTGCCTGCAAGCTTCTCTAAGGTGCATGTATTTCGTATTTCGGCGCGATGTAGCCAATAATTCTTGGGTCACAGCGCCGAGGGTAACTGCGTTTTCTGAATTAGTTAATCACTTTACTAGTTAACATCATTCGCCTGTTTTTTGACATCCGCCAACACTAGTATTTAAAAAACACCGTAGCTGTGGCTCAACAAATTTTGGCTATTTCGACGAGTTATGTGCACAGGAGGGGTTGCTTTGCCTGCAAGCTTCTCTAAGGTGCATGTATTTCGTATTTCGGCGCGATGTAGCCAATAATTCTTGGGTCACAGCGCCGAGGGTAACTGCGTTTTCTGAATTAGTTAATCACTTTACTAGTTAACATCATTCGCCTGTTTTTTGACATCCGCCAACACTAGTATTTAAAAAACACCGTAGCTGTGGCTCAACAAATTTTGGCTATTTCGACGAGTTATGTGCACAGGAGGGGTTGCTTTGCCTGCAAGCTTCTCTAAGGTGCATGTATTTCGTATTTCGGCGCGATGTAGCCAATAATTCTTGGGTCACAGCGCCGAGGGTAACTGCGTTTTCTGAATTAGTTAATCACTTTACTAGTTAACATCATTCGCCTGTTTTTTGACATCCGCCAACACTAGTATTTAAAAAACACCGTAGCTGTGGCTCAACAAATTTTGGCTATTTCGACGAGTTATGTGCACAGGAGGGGTTGCTTTGCCTGCAAGCTTCTCTAAGGTGCATGTATTTCGTATTTCGGCGCGATGTAGCCAATAATTCTTGGGTCACAGCGCCGAGGGTAACTGCGTTTTCTGAATTAGTTAATCACTTTACTAGTTAACATCATTCGCCTGTTTTTTGACATCCGCCAACACTAGTATTTAAAAAACACCGTAGCTGTGGCTCAACAAATTTTGGCTATTTCGACGAGTTATGTGCACAGGAGGGGTTGCTTTGCCTGCAAGCTTCTCTAAGGTGCATGTATTTCGTATTTCGGCGCGATGTAGCCAATAATTCTTGGGTCACAGCGCCGAGGGTAACTGCGTTTTCTGAATTAGTTAATCACTTTACTAGTTAACATCATTCGCCTGTTTTTTGACATCCGCCAACACTAGTATTTAAAAAACACCGTAGCTGTGGCTCAACAAATTTTGGCTATTTCGACGAGTTATGTGCACAGGAGGGGTTGCTTTGCCTGCAAGCTTCTCTAAGGTGCATGTATTTCGTATTTCGGCGCGATGTAACCATGCCGCAAAAAGCTTCTCTTTACGTCAAACACCATATTTTTAAAAATGAGGGCCGGCTTTCTTGAAGCATCCGGTATATAGGCCACCGGTATTTGCTGCTGACAGGCCACGTTGGGGAGCTTTTCTAGCGCGCTATGAACGGCTTGCTGAGGAGAGTGTACAGTTCTCCCTCAACCTAGGTAGTTTCGGGGTAATTAAAAAAAAAAGCCTCACAGCGCGCGCACAAGAAGCGTGCCTGGTGACCAGCATATTTTTCACTAATGGTGTGCGTGCCTCGTAAGTACGTCAAGAATCCTTTCATCGTCCCCGTCTGCAGTGCGACCGCAAGACACAAATGGGCGCAGTGGAAAGCGCGTGGGCTGCCATCTACAACTCGCTTTCTGAGGCCCTACTGTCAAGCTGGCTGCGAGATTATTTCGGCGTCTACTCTTGAGGATGCGGCCGTCGACTTTGCTAGCCTCTTGCTTCATGCGCGGAGCCCAAGAATACACAAAATACTTGTATCACGCCGTTCCTGGTCGCGCGCCTGTGTCATAGCACCGCCGTTACCTGATGTCGTGGGTGCTTGCTGCTGGCACCCAAGGAGGTCCATGCCGGTCTCCAGCTGGTCAATTGGGAAACGTTTCTGCGCTCCGCACTCGCCGAAAAGCTTCTTCACCGTCCTGCGCCAGCAAGGATGAGAGAGAGAGACGAAACATTATTAAAGTAGGCCATCTCCCGCGCACGGCGGACCAGCAAAAGCTGGTCTGGCAAGGGAAAGCGCAGCCAATGTTCCACGAAGCTCTTGTGGGGTGGCGGATCTACGAGTTGGACATGGTGAGGTGACTTGTTTGCCGGTTTTGGGGCGAAGGGAAGACGCCTGTTTGTCTGTAGGTGCCGATATATAGACAGCTTCCTTCGTAGAGAGTGTGTACTGGAATTAGGTGTATATCGGCGGTCCGCCCGTGCAGGTGTTTCGTGCAGTAGGGCAGGGAAACAGTGAGATGTAGGGAACCAATGCACGCGCTAAAACGAGAGCACCGAGACTTTCGTTTGGGAAAGCTACACGTTTCCTTGCTGCGCGTCATGAGTCTTGCAAGATAATTCTTGGATGCCGTGTAAGCAGTGACACCCCTCAGTGCTCACTGCGCTTGTGTTCAGCTGTCGCCCTGTTTTGTCAAAAAAGCAGAATGGTTTCTTGTATTTTGTTTAGCTCTACTCTTCGCTACCTGAGGGACTTGCGCATTCATAAAGGAACATACGCGGATATCTATTTTATTAGCATACGCTTAAAATAAATAAATTCGGCTTGTGCGAAACGAACTTATTAAACGACAGCGATAATCCTGGCCATAAAGCGCACATACACCTGGACCGTTTCTTCTGTGGAAAGCTAACATGCATGCAGCAGCCAGAATAAGTGTATGCGGCGTCTGGCTCTCCAGCGTATAATTCATCACAACAGACATGGAGTATAATCAGTATATATATATATATATATATATATATATATATATATATATATATATATATATATATATATATATATATATATATATATATATATATAGACTACATGTGTTCTTAGTGTCTCTTTTGTGCTTGGTAGTGCCCTACCCAAGTATCAAAGATTGCGAGTTTCGTAAAGGTCAAATAGACAAGATCAGGAACCTGTGTATTCAATTAAATTCATTATATATATATATATATATATATATATATATATATATATATATATATATATATACATATATATATACATACATATACATACATATACATATACATATACATATACATATACATATACATATACATATACATACATATATATACATATATATATATATATATATATATATATATATATAATGAATTTAATTGAATACACAGGTTCCTGATCTTGTCTATTTGACCTTTACGAAACTCGCAATCTTTGATACTTGGGTAGGGCACTACCAAGCACAAAAGAGACACTAAGAACACATGTAGTCTATATATATATATATATATATATATATATATATATATATATATATATATATACAGGGCAGGAAAACTGACCAGATGCAAACCATGGTTCAGACAACTTACTGAGCTGCCAATTGTAAAGAGAGCCGCACGTTTAACCACGTACTCATTGTTCTCGGTAATGTGGCTGTGAGGGAGTGAGTGCATGAAAATCATCAACAACATGTACATACCCACATTCCTCCAACTTGCCGCCGAGGACTTGTTTTGTCGCTTCCAAAGCGCCCTTGCACGGGTCATTGGTTGTCGCGCTCATGATGCCCATGAAGCCTGCAAATCATCCCCCGGCTTGACGTCATTCAGTGTACTGATGAAAGCGCACGAAAACTTAGCGTCGCATTCTAACGTATCCTTGTTTTATCGTTTTTCTTCTCTCGGTCCAGCTTTTAGTTCGAGGTTCCTGGTTTGAGCCTTCTAATATTTTTTATTGTACTGTCACGCTCAGTACGACCGCGTGAATGCGTGCCGGCCTAGGCTCTCTGGTTGCCGCGTTAAGGTGTTTTGGCGGGATAGCTTGTTCTGCAGTATCATAGAACTTACAACGCGACTAGAGACTAAAAAGGAAGAATTCGGGACGGAACACAGCTAGAACTGCGTCCCTTCTCGTGCTGTCTGCGTGGCTCGTTTCGTGCTGAATACGTCAAGTTGGATTGCGGCGGCGACTAGCGCTATGCGATAGCACTTTAAAACCTTGAATACGAACCACTGATTTCGTTATTGCAGGCACCCTTTTCGTCAGTGCTATGACGAAAATGAGTGGGACTGAAATGGTGCACCGCACGCGGGAAAATCGACAGTGTCAGGCGCGCAACGAAACCCTGCTGAAGGGGAGGTTCTTCAAGTTTACCAGGAACAGCACAATGAGGCGTTTGTCGCGAACTGCAGTGTGTGCTCACCTGACCGAGATAGTCAACTACAAAGGCAGAACTTGCGTAGATATAAGTTTATCGCAGTTGTACTATCAAAGAATATCTCTGGTTGGCGCTCTCGCGTCTCCAGCTTTGTTATCGGCCGATGGTTCGAAATAACACTTCTGGAGGTGCAAGTCGGACTTTTCTGACGAATGCTGGTAAAATCAGATGATCATTAGCAGCAAACACGGCTGCAATACGCCGAGGTCGTCATTAGCTAGTCCTGGATACTTTTGTTCCTGACAGATGTCATTTTTATCCAAAACGTCGTGGGCAAACATGTTCTTCTGCTCCGACAAGGAAGGCATGGGCAAAGAAATTCGTACCACACACCGGGTTTGCGTGAGTTGCTACGCCAGCCACCGTTTTAATGGAAGGGCAACAAGCAGCGTTCTTGACTGTAGTACTGGGTAACGGAACGTATAGTATATACTGCTATCGTTCCGGCACTCCTTACATAAAAGGCGTAACCGAAACCTTAGCCAAGGCCTTTGCAAGCGGTGATCTCTATTTTGCGTAAGTGCCATAATCAAGCATCGCAACAAGCTGGTGAATACGAAAAGCAGGTTACCGGACTTCTGTTTTGTGCTGGCAATGTACGAGGTTCTGCGTGGCGACCTCAATCGCATTTACACCCTTAAAACTTACTCGAAGAGTAAAATAACATCGCAGTAATATTTAAAAGAACAAGAATCAGGCAAATGCAATTGGTGAGCACATGCACCTGGACAATTACAAAACTGACTGGCATAACGCTGCAATTATCACCGAAAAAAGGACACGACAGACTGCATGCGAATGGTTTCTAGTTCAGTCGTGGCCCGGTATCCGTTAACAGGACCGAAGGGTTCACGCCACTGGCCTGTTCACATACATTACATCCCATCCTGGTACAGAACTAACGACGACGTGTCGTCTGCCTCATGTGAACGCGAAACCCTCAAGGGTCCCGTAACGTCGTTTCCATTGAAGGCTGAGTGAGCGGGTTTGATGTCCATTTTCTTCAAACATCAACCCTGGCCAATGATCTCGAATCTACCCAGGTGTGTGCGAACGTCCTGCCATACTCTACTCTCACTTACAATGTGGAATCCGTTGGCCTGTCGTGGATGCGCGCACAGCCGTCGCACGCATTTTGGAACGGAATGCCGCCAAAAAAAATAAATAAAGAAACGAAATTCGTGCTTCGCCGTTTGCGCGTTTGTGAAAGGGGTTGTTGGCCGCGTGATACGGGCGTAGTGTCGACGCCATACTGTGGACACTCACGCTTCCAGGATGTCTCGTCGTCAGCACACACGAAGCCACGGACTTGCTCGTAGACCTTCTCGCGGGCTTCGATACCGGGCTGCTTGGAACATTCTTTGAAGTCATCCCTCCTCGAGCAAGGCGAGTTTGAATTGAACAAGACCCTTCGAAAAGAAGAGATTTAATCACATTACTTGCTTGCCTCCAAAGCGTTTCTAAGCACCGCACGAGTTAAGGACGTATGTTTAAGAGATTAGGAGAATCGCTGTTTTTTGCTAAATGCTAAATATCGAGACCTACTTGCTTCGTGGACCGGATTTCAAATTTTTTTCGTACTTAACGCTGATTTGTGATCGGTTAGGTCTGTTTCCCTTGTCCTCGTCCACATGTACAAACTACTAAGTGAAGCAATACACTTCCGTAATAAAATAAAAAATAAAGCTGCCTACTCCAGGGGCAAGAGGTGTCGCTCTGCAAAATGAAATATCGCGATGATTTGTGAGAGGTTGACAACGTTTGGAGTCGCCTGGACGCTCATAGTTGTGTTGGCCAGTCCACAGGTCAATGAAGACCAGCTCACGAAGAGCGGATTTGTAAATCACACCTTTGATGCCACTTGAAAAGTAGCATCTTTTTTGTTGTCCGATAGTAGTGAATGGCACCGCATGAGGTTCTTAACTGAAAGAACATGTTTATGAACATAATGATGTGTGTGTTTATTTCAGGAGCAGCACAGAAGCGACGATGCGGCGCTCGTCAACTACGTCCATCAGCAACCGCAGCCATAGACAACTGTTGTCACTCTTTGCCTCGTCCTTTTTTTCCCTACACCAGCTATACGGGGATGACACAGGAACACCTTCTGGAAACCAGTCTGGGATGCGAGTGACTGCAGCGCCACTAGCGGCAGCGACAGAACCCCGCACGGGAAGGCAGATCAAACGATTTTGAACTCTTCGGCGCCATGGTGTAATCTTGCAGGTGCCTATTGCCGCAGTGAGCGCTGGTTCAATTAAATATGGTGCGCAGGTTTACTTCAAGACGTTCTAACATAAAATAACCTACACAGAATGAATATACTGTAGAATTCAGTCAACCAAGAAAGCACACCACAGTAACATGCAGCGCTTCGTCCTCGTGTGTGCAGAAATCACGCACAGATAGCACAGAGCCATACCCGCAGAAGCGCCTGTATTTCGAAAAGTTCTCCTCAGTAGGGTCCGGTCCCGGCAGCGCTTCTAGCTCACTTTGGAACTGTGTTCTCAGCCTGCCGTAGCAGTCCTCGATCTTGCTGCAGTCCTGCTCTTGCTGCACAGAGCGTCCTGCGAACGGAACAGATCGGTAACAGGTCAAAATTAGCAGTTCCAGAATGGCACAGTATAGTTAATATTCTTCTCGGGACTAATTTTTCCCCGCATAAATTTAAAGAGGATTCCTTTTTAACAATTATTAGACAGCCCAGCCCGATAACGGTTCACGTGTTCTCTCAAATGAAATGCAACAAAACATATTTTGCCGAAATTAAAACAAACAGTACTCGCTGGCACCTTACGACAACGACAACTGTTCCGTTTGGCTCAAACATGTTTGAATGCTTTAAAAAAAAATAAAGCAATAATGTGATAAATAATAAGCCTCGTCAAGTAAATGAAAGCGTGAAATGTTGCGGGGAGTCTAAAAAAAGCAAAAATAGAGCAATCCCACCCTTAATCTAAGGCGAAGTGCCGTGCGCGCGCACATGAAGTCGACTGAATCTTACGGGGGTTGATACAAAGGGCCAAATACGGCAGCAGATCGATCGTGTTGTAACGTGTGCCAGTTAAAAGTAGACTACATATTTAAACCCAGCGGCAACGCATCGCACGGACTTGCTTGGTGCTGCACCAGAGTGAACTCTCAAGGACAGTCATGATATGGCGAAATTTGGTGTAATTTTTTAGAGTGGCGTCGATCGTCACTGTCGTCATCATCATCATCATCATCATCAGCCTGACTACGCCCTCTGCAGGGCAAAGGCTTCTCCCATGTCTCTCTAATTAACCCTGTCCTTTGCCAGTTGCGGCCACCGTATCCCCGCAAAATTCTTAATCTCATCCGCCCACCTAACTTTCTGCCGCCCCTTGCTACGTTTGCCTTCTCTTGGAATCCACTCCGTTACCCTTAAGGACCAGCGGTCATCTTGCCTTCGCATTACATGCCCTGCCCAAGCCCATTTTTTCCTCTTGATTTCAACTAAGATGTCATTAACCCAGGTTTGTTCCCTCAACCACTCCACCAACTTCCGATCTCTTAACGTTACACCTATCATTTTTCTTTCCATAGCTTGCTGTGTTGTCCTTAACTTAAGCTGAACCATCTTTGTTAGTCTCCACTTTTCTGCCTCATAGGTGAGTACCGGTAAGATACAGCTGTTGTATACTTTTCTCTTGAGGGATATTGGCAAACTGCCATTCATGATCTGAGAAAACCTGCCATATGCGCTCCACCCCATTCTTGTTCTAGTTATTTCCCTCTCATGATCCGGATCAGCGGTGGCTACCTGCCATAAGTAGACATATTCTCTTACTACTTCCAGCAGCTCGCTACCAAATGCGAACTGTTGTTCGCTTGCTAGGCTGTTGAACAATGCTTTGGCTTTCTGCATGTTAATTTTTAGCCCCACCGTTCTGCTCTGCCTGTCTAACTCATTGATCATGCTTTGCAGTTCATGTCCTGAGTGGCTTGGCCAGGCAATGTCATCAACGAATCGCAAATTACTCAGGTATTCTCCATTAACTCTTATCCCCAACTCTTCCCATTTCTGGCCCCGGAATACCTCCTGTAAGCATGCAGGCGGTGAATAGCATTGGCGAGATCGTGCCTCCCTGCCTGACACCTTTTCTTATTGGAATTTTATTGCTGACTTTATGGAGAACTATAGTAGCTGTGCAATCGTTATAAATATCTTCCAATATTTTCACATAACACTCTTCCACACCCTGATTCCCCGATGCCTGCATGACAGGTGAGGTTTACACTGAGTCAAATGCTTTCTCGTAATCAATGAAGGCTATATATAGGGGTTGGTTATATTCTTCGCATTTCTCTATCACCTGATTGATAGCGTTAATATGGTACATTGCCGAGTATCCTTTACGAAAGCCAGCCTGATCATTTGGTTGATTGAAGTCTAAGGTTGCCCTGACTCTATTAGCGATTATCTTAGTAAATACCTTGTAGGCAATGGACAGTAAGCCGATCGGTCTGTAATTCTTCAAGTCCTTAACGTCTCCTTTCTTATGAATTAAGATAATGTTGGCGTTCTTTCATGCTTCTGCTACTCTCGAGGTCGCAAGGCATTACGTATACAGGGTGGCTAGTTTTTCTAGCACAATCTCTCCTCCGTCCATCAACAAATCTGCTGTTACCTAATCCTCACCAGCTGCTTTCCCCTTTGCATTGCTCCTAAGGCTTTCTTTACTTCCTCCTTCGTTACTGGCGGGATGTCCCAATGCTGTGCTCGACTGCCTCTCTCAGTAACTTGATGATTACATTCGCTACTGTATAGATTTGTTTAGAACTCTTCGGCTACTTTAACCATCTTATCCATATTGCTAATGACATTGCCCTCTTTGTCTCTTAGCGTATACATCAGGTTTTTACCTATGCCCAGTTTTCTCTTCACTGCTTTTAGGCTACCTCCGTTCTTTACAACACGCTCAATTTTCTCAATGTTACACTTTCTTATGTCGGCTACCTTGCGCTTATCTATTAACTTCGATAGCTCTGCTAGTTCTATCCTGTCTGTGGAGTTAGACGTCCTCATGCTTTGGCGTTTCTTAATAGTCTCCGGAGATAGCTTGCCGGTATCCTGTAGAACCATCGCACCACCTACTTTTGCGGCGCACTCTGTAACGATAGCTGTGAGATTATCATTCATTGTTTCACCACTACAGTCGTCTTCTTCAGTTAAAGCGGAAAATCTGTTCTGCAGCGACATTCTGAATTCCTCTACCTTCCCCCTAAATGCTAACTTGTTAATAGCCTTCCGCTTCACCATTTTCCTCCATTCCCTCTTCAAATCTAGGCTAATACGAGACCTTACCATTCTGTGGTCGCTACAACACGCCTTTCCGAGGACCTCCACATCCTGTACGATGCCAGGGTGAGCGCACAGTATGAAGTCTATTTCATTTTTAGTCTCACCATTGGGGCTCTTCCACGTCCACTTCCTGTTTGCTCGTTTGCGGAAGCAAGTGTTCATAATCCGTAAATTATTTCTATCTGCGAACTCTACTAATAACTCTGCTCTACTTTTCCTAGAACCTATGCCATAGTCACCTTCCGCCTGGTCTCTAGCCTGTCGTAAGACCATAAAAGTAATTGACAGGACGATCATGAAGCCTGATGCGAGACAGTTGGATTTGCCCTGTATGATTACAGTGAGGCTTTTACTCTAAGCTGGGGCCTCTCACACACGACAGAATTTTTCTGGATGGTTAAGATGGGCGGAGGAGGTTGGCACTTCTGGAGGGTAGTGGTGGGTGGGGTGGGGAGAAGGCTTAAGGGTGGCAATGACTTCGCCGAGGCTTCATACTGATGAAGTCGGCATTTTCGCCAAGTGCCGCTGGTACTGCTATCGCAGTGCAAAAAAAAAATTATTTATATGAGGCACCACAAGAGCTATTAATGCAACCAGAAAACATGAATATTTTTGTGGCACCGTTCCAGCCCTAACAGAGATTTATGTTGTACTGGCGAATCAAAGTATACCTCATCTAATTCCAAACACCGATGCCGTAAGAAGCAACTAGGAGGTACTTTTGCGCAATTTCGATGTATACAGGGTGTCTCATCACCTAAGGCTTTAGACAATTTTTAAAAAGTTGTTTTTTTGAGTTGGAAGAGCGCTTTTTTCGGCATATCATTTTCAGCGATGTAGTACATCAGAACACAGCTAAGACATGCAAACTAGCGCGCTAGTACTAATATTGAATACTGAGCTTTTTGACGATTACTCTTAGGATCCTTATTTATTGAGACGCGTGTGTCCGAGCGTAAGAACTATCCATATCAGTTTTCAGAATTTCGACAGCGCTCTTACCCTCGGCGCTGTGGTCTAACAATTTTTGGATATTTCGGCGAATTACGTGCACTGGAGAGGTTGCTTCGGCGGCAAGCTCTTCGAAAGCTGATGTATTTTGTCACGATGTGGTCAAGTTGTGTTGTGCCATAGTGCCGAGAGTAACCGCGTTTATGAAATTCTAAAAACTGATATGGATATTACTTACGCTGGGCTACACGTGTCTCAGTAAATAAGGATCCTAACAGGAATAGTTAAAAAAGTTCAGTATTCAATACTAGTTAACTAGCCCACTAGTTAGCACATCTTAACTGTGTTCTGGTGTACTACACTGCTGACAATTCCATGCTGAAAAAAGCGCCCATCTAACTCAAAAAGCCTATTTTTAAAAATTGTGTAAAGTCTTAGGTGAAACACCGTGCACGCAGTACGCTCAAACTCAATTCTGCTATCGTTAGCATTGAAGGGAAAAACAGAGCGAAGCATATGAGCTGACAGCAACGCGGTAGGGGTGAGGAAACCGAGTCATGGGCATTTTGGTGTCCACAGGGAACCGTATGTTACAAAGGTCAAAGAAAAGAAAAAAAAAGTGCCCAGCCCGCGCCGGACACTTTTATTTTGCTTTCTTCTTCCACGGGTAATCAGTCGGATTCACCTCATCTCTCATAACGCCTGCCAGCTGTTCTTTATCCTCGATTGTGTTTCGTTTGCTTATAATGATATTTTGCCATTAATGGCGCTCAGAAATATGGGCGTGTTCTTGCCACCGTTGTACTGTGCTTATTGAACCTATAGTCGAACGGTAGGCGCGCTTGACGGCCGTCCCCAGAAGCGCCCTCTCCTTGGAGAAGGCTCTCCTCGGAGCCAAATGCTCAACAACGAATGGCCGCAAGACTACGCAGCTGGACCCAGAAGACTGCTGTCACTGGCAACTAAAACAACATTAACACCAATCACTGATTCCAAACTTGAACCTTGCTCTGGCTTCCGTGATATGCACGGCTGCCAATAAGTTCTGTTAAAGGGGCACTGCGGTGTTTTCCTTGGTATCGATTGATAGCATTAAATCGATTTATCATGCGTTCCTGAGACCAGTGCGAAAAGAATTATTGAAATCGGAGCACGCAAACGAAAGTTATTGCACTTTGAAAATTCGGAATGAAAAGATCAGACGAAAACACATTTCACTAACGCGGTACTTAGATTGGGCGCCACCAATCAGAACTGCGTCTAGCGCACACGCAGAGCAAGCTTGCATGCAATTGTTACTTTGTTGGGGCAGCCCACGGCCGCGAATTGTGACGGCGTCCCCTCCCCCCCTTATGTACGCGGCGCCGTAGACAGGGTAGGGGCAAGAGAAGCTTCCGGATGTTTTTTATTGGTACGATTGCAATGCTGTCGGCTGCCCCCCCCCCCCTCATCAAACTCGCCTCCCGTCTCCTGCCTGGCCTTTCTCTTCACATTTCTGGGCAAGGTGTGTCGACTGGCTTTTTTTTCGCTGCCCCCTTGGTGTGGTTTGAACAGCGCTCGCCCCCACGAAGGTTTGAAGCGGAACAGAAAGTGTCGCCCCTAGCGTTATTCATATTAGTTTTCGTTCGCTGTCACTGCTTCTTTCTAGTTTTTGTGGCATTCAAAAAGCTTCGAGTACTCTTGAGACGTAATATTTTGGATCCATATCGTGAGTATAAAGGAGCAATATGCAGTTGGACGCACAACCAACCAGAGAGACAGCGCCCAATCTGGATGCCACTTTATTTCCGCTGCCGAAAATGGCCGCTGCGTTGCGACACCATCGGCTCGAAACGAGCATTTCTGGAGAAGATTAAAATATTAAATACTATGATTTCGGTGATCTCTTTGGGCGTTCAGGAGCCACAATGCCCCTTACTCTGCATACAAAGAATAAAGACCTCATGCTTTATCGACGTCGCAGGGCTCCTTTAATGCATAGGCAGTCTGGAGTCTGTTCATGCATAGGTACTGTGGAGTTCTATCCAGGATGACAAAAAATTCACCCTACTTTTGCTACTTCGGTTACTAGAATTTCAGTGACAGCAATTATTGTTGTTCTAGGTGAGAAACACGAGGCCATTGCACTATCTGTGGTACTTGAAATTAAAAAAAAAATTATTCCGAGGTGTAAGAGCCAGTATGATAAGTTGTCGTCAAGGCGGTTGCAGAAGCCCGTGCTCTGGACGCTGCACGTAAACAAGAGGCCAGATCTCGGAAACGTGCTGCGGACCAAGCACAAGAGCGCCCCAGTGCGCTCGCCACGTGTCGGGTCAGTACGATGAGCGGACTATGCACACCCACGGAGGAGGCGGAGCGGCACCGCGCAGAAGCCTGTGCTTGGGAGTCAGCACGTAGGCGAGACTAGGCACGTAGGCGAGCACGTAGCGAGAGTGAAGCAATTACCGTGCCTTTCATAATAAAGAATCTGGCTGGGGACAGGATCGACGACGTCGTGATCTCGTGAAACTGGGCACAAACAGCTGTCGTGTATAAAATGACACTTATCATTTCGAGATCCCAAGAACGCCACTCTCAAAGGACATACCAAGTCTATAGGCTGATGAGGACGAAGCAGCCATTTGAAACAGCAAATGTACACGTACTAAAAGTCCATTGCCTATAACTCTTCTTCAGGTACTTAAGCTGCTCCCTATACTATGATATTACAGATGCCTGGGCATGGTTACTGCGCGTTCTGCACCATGTGCCTACTGCGGAGACGTGGAGACCCGGCTCATTTCATCGTGGGCTAAGCTCCTAGACCCTACTGCCAGGAGTCATCCGCCCCTGGTGTGTAGAGTTGACCTTCAAGCTATGGCAAGGCCGTCAAAGAGCCTGCTTACACGATGTGCGTTCTACCCACTATGAAAATATGACAAAAAGCATTAATATTTTCGTCCAAAAACAAATCGGTCTCCCTGCACAATACCATCATATTCAACTCAAGACAAATAGAAATGATTGATAATTTTAAAAGGCTTGGTGTAATATTTTATTCAAATATGTCGTGGGATGGTCCCGTGAACCACGTCGTAAAATAATTAGAGTAACTGGCACGATTGACTGCATCAGATACATTCTTCTTAAACCGCTTTAACTACTTCCTTAGAACACACTTATTTAATTCTCACAACAACTACCGTCACCTTGTATGGAGCTCTGCAGCATACACCTTTCTACAAAAAAATTACTATTTAGCAAAAAAAGTTTCTTCGCTACGGCTGGAATGCGAACTACGGAGCACCCAGCAGAGGTATTTTTTTCAAGAAACTGGTGTAATCAAAATCATTGGTTTATGTCAATATCGGCTGAGCGTTCATTTTACAGTATAAATAAAAATACCATAGATCATATTCGCCATCCGGCAAATTTGAAAGAAAAGAAAGAGTTACCCTTTAAGACAGCCCGAAAACTGGTTGGTGCCAACAGCGCGCATAAACATCGGGAAAGAGCACCTGCAATACACACTCACTTCTAAACGCGTACAAGTCTGTCAGTTCAACTTGTTTACCTGCACTTATCGAGAACTGCGTTGCATGTACAAATAATGTACTACTAAATTTTTAGGTAACCTTAAACGGCAATAAGTGTGTCTGCTTCCCCTATTTTTTGTTGTTTTTCATTGTGCTCGTTAGCTCAGGGCCAGGATCCTTGGAAGTCAGTTTTAACTGTGTGGCAACTGCGGAATATTGTAAGGTACCCTTACTGAAATATTCCAATGTTCCAATTCCAGTGTTCCATTGCGTAGCAAAATCTCTTTTGAAAGTTTGCCCACCGCGCGCATCGAGTAGTTAAGACTGCCATAGAAAACCATAAAGAAAATGTAAGCTTGCCGAGGGGAGATCTGCGGATGTATTTGTTGTTTTAGTGGAATCTTACGATATATGTAAAATTGCGTTCATAAACTATTTGCCGTTGAAAAATGCGCTTGTCCATGATTTCTGTGTACGTGTTGTTGTTTGATACATGGCTGGTCATGAACATGCGTGATCATGCTTTGATGAACATGAATTTGGCGTTGTGGGCACATAACAATAGATAACATTTGGTTTCGTCTTACAGTTTTGTTTGGTATAAATTCGGCTACTTTTCACCCATTTAATTGAAACATGAAGCCGTCGTACGTATATCTTTCTTTCATTGCCTGTCGCTGGTGCTTTGTATACAGGCGCTGCGTCGCAGTCAAGCTGTTCATGGCAGCTTTTTCTGCAGGTCCTCTGTCACTGTAGTTTTGGAGGCAGAAATAAATTTATTATGATTATTATTATTAATATTGGAAGCCGCCGCTGCACAGAGGGGCTATCTCGCGAATAACTTCAGATGTGTGAGCGAGGAATTCTTACACTTGAGTAAAACAGATGAGAAAACACAAAAAGGGGAACGTCCGACCTACAACTTTCAGTGTGACCACTCCACGCACTTGTGACACAATGTGACATCTAAAAAATTCCCCCCGATTTTATCTCTTCTTTGAGGCAAAGCAGTTGCAGGGACAGCTGCACCACGCCCCTTTCCTTCATATCATGATAGCCCCTACTGCACGAACCACATAGACCAGTCTCACTAGAACCATAGGACCACACAGGACACATTCTCGAGAACAGTATACGGCCATCTTCGAAAAACGTTAGGGCTTAGAAGGCCATAAATATTCTTGGCTAACATTGGCAAACGTAAAATATGTTAGCCTGCTTCATCTTTGTGGCTTAAACTTGTCCCGTTGAACGTCCAGAAGGCGTTCGATTGCTGCATAAGCTCTAAGTTGCTGCAGACAGATGCTCAGCTCTGGCCTACGTTTAATTGCCCAGGCATCAGTTTGTCGCTTATTGTGAATAGAAACTAATCCTTTTGTACCTGACATTTCGCAATAAATTTAAAACCATGGAAGTTATATGAGGCACATGGTCATGGGAGCAAGAATTAATAGCTTGTCCGGAAGTGCTTAACGTCAGCTAAAAGAAAGGAAGAATAATCTCTTTAACATTTAGTTCTGTTTTGAGACAGTAAGTATAGCGACAACCGTATGAGGGAGATTTTCTGGAGGTTACGGCGTACAGTCTTTGTCAAAAGTTTAGAGACCAGGGGGTTTACTTTAGCCTTGCAGTGGGGCTCCTGAAGCATTCTGGGAAGTCCTACCCATTGAAGGAGGCAGAACCAGAAATCTTCTTACCCAGAGGAAATTTGGAGCGCTGGAGATGCATCACGAACCACACAGTGAGGCTCAGAAGCAAACCCCCTGGGCTCCAAGCTTTTGACAAAGGCTGTACATTTGTCGCCCGTTGTCTGCGCATATCGTAAGCGAAAACTGACGGACTTCACCCCCGAGAAGAGTAGAAGAGATACAGGTCTATTATATGTCCAAAGAGAATGGTGGCCATTGAAACCTCTCGATCAGTCTGGTCTCCTCGTCATCGCGTTCTTTTACAGGGGATGTAACGGTGCGCCAGCTACGTAAGCGATTCCAGTGTTTCCAATTTGCTCGATGACCCCGAACGACGGGTGAATTGGTGACGTAGCAAAAGTGCGGCTCAGCTTCATCTTGCCACCTGCTCGCAGCTTTCGCGTTCTTTCGCAGCTTCGTTCAGTTGCTGCCATTTAGCTGTACCTCTGAGCACCGTTCGTGCTTTCGTGGGGTTTGTGTGTTGCGCCACTCTTTCACTTCTTTCGTTCACTGTCACAACTCTGCCGTGCTATAGCTGGCTCACCGGCTTTGCATAGAGTGCTGTTTAGAATTTACTTCTCGCTTGTCGCCATGCTTCGCTACTGAGGTGTTCAAATAATTTGTCCACTCCGCTATCGCGATCCGTTGCGAGCTGACGACAGGCAGGACGTACGACATAAAATTCTGTCGCCGGTTGTGTGCCTCCCAGAGATAAAAGAGGAATGTCGTTTCTTCTCTGGGAGGCTCATCGCTCGGGTTTTGTTGTGTCTTGCAAAAGTTTTTGCGAGACAGTGCACCATGCACGGTGCCTTACAAGCAGCGGAGGATACGAGACCAATAACCTCCCTATCTTTCCCAGCTCCTCTCGAACAAAGTACGTTTTTAGCGGCGTTCTGATAACATGAGCCTTACAGAATGCATCTGCCCTGGCGGTTATGTTGAGAATGAGACGGTACATGCTGATGTCGTAGATATGCGTCAATCAGCTTGAAACTGCACATCGCCAGCCACACCTTCAGCCGTCGGCCCACTCGACATTAAGCACTAATAAATGAGTTGATGACTCTCGTAAATGTCGCGTTCATATATCAACCAGCCACGCCCTTCCCCAGTCTTCGTGACACCTGCTTTATTTTCTTCTGTACAAAATCACTGAGCATCACTGTGGCTCGACAGTAAAACCGCCTACTAGCAGGCCTGATTGGTTCTGTGCTTATTGGTCCCCTCAAGAAACCCCAAGATTTAAACCTTCCATAAACAGACACGCACTTTTTCGCGTAAGTTTTGAAACGCTGTTAAAAAAGGCATACCTTGCAATAAATGGTTTTTGTAGGTGGCGGCAACGAGCGTATACATGACCACCTGCTAACCTCAGTGATTAAGGAGACAGAGGTAGAAATAACACCTTTTCTACACGCGTAGTACTGCGGAATAAAAAAAGACCTGGCTCCACTGAGAGTGGAGCAGGCCCGTTTTGGAAATGACATGCCCACCTGCTTGCGACAGGAGTAGTGAGACGAAGACGACCGCAGGAATCATCGTGGATGAGCCGGTGAAATGTCGGCCTTGTAGCGCGCTGCCTGCCCGGCGAATGATGAGCGCTGTTCTGGCTCGTACGGTTGAGCTGCTCGAGTGCTGCAGCGCCCCGGAGGCGGGCGGTGCCCGTGATCTCCGATAACGCCCTCCTGGAGCTGCGCAGTGAGGGCGGCGATAAGAGAAGTTCCATTGTGACCGCACCTGTTTTGCGTTGCGCCAGTGTTTCACTGCTTGCGGGTAGATGACGACAAAGTATTCGTTTATCTTTATGGTGGGTTGCTATGTTAGGATAGCTATGCTATTACGGGCATAGAAAGAAGCACTGATTTTACTGCCTAGTAGGTATGCTTTCACAGTAAGACAGAAAGCGGTTAACTAGCTGCCGTGCAAAAAGGGGGAGCAAACCTCAGACCCCCATCGTTCACCTGCCTGAACAAATTCGTTCGACTGCACCTTTTCTAACTCGGTGCCCATACAAAAACGGCACTGTGTAGCCTTTGCATATTTATCCTCGAACAGGGTAAAGCTTGCAAAGATACCCCAGCTTACCAAAAGAAAACAGATTACACACAAGTGTTGAGCTGCGAGCTATTTGGTTGGTCATGTTCGATGAAACGTTGCGAGGGACGAGGACGTAGATTGAAGAGGACAGACACAGCGCTGACAAAGCTTGCATTTGGTCAATACGTCGACACCTTCAGATATGCAACGCTGCTTTTCGTTTTCCGGGACTTTTGAAAATTGTCTCACAAGTGACAGGAGCTCGGGTGCTGATTTCTTCGGCTGAACAGCGAATTTCGAACCAAGGTACAGTACTTCGGCAACGTCTTTGGGGAGCTCCAGGTTTTCTGGGTTGTAGGCCTGTCCGCTTACGGTATGAGCGTAGTCCTTCAATGCACTGACGCTGAAGGACTTGAATGACTATGGTATGAGTTCGCGGTAGTGCGCGTGTCCTCAAGTACGTCAAGGTCTGTTGCCACAAGAATTCCGCTGTACGGTCCGCGGTGAGCATGAAATCTCGTAGTCGATGCTTGGCCGTTGCGGGATCCAGGTAACTCTGTAGCTGAGCAGAAAGCGACGTTCTGTGCGGGCGAGCTAGTCTTTGCCATTTAGATCTCAAGATCCTGCAGATCCGAGCACCGTGACCCTCTGAAGGTTGGAAACTGGCAAACAAGACGACAACATCATCTGGGGGCTTCTTGGTTCTGATGCAGAAGGACAGCGAGCGTGCTAGGCAGACGGCGACGGCAATAAGCGCAACGGTGAAGTGGGGGTCACTGGACACATACTGAAAGGGGTCCGCAAGACTAGAAATGAATCTTACAAGTGTTAAGGTTCGGGCTATTTGGTTGATCTTGTTTGATGAAACAACGCAAGGGACTAGGACGCAGACAGAAGAGGACAGAACAGCCATGATCATGTTTCATCATTTGACCTTGTTTAATCAAACATGATCAACCAACTAGCCCGCACCTCAACACTTGCAAGCTTCATTTCTTGTTCCGCGGGTCCTTTTCAATATGTGTCCACTGACCCTCACTTCACCGTTACACTTACTGCCGCCGCCGTCTGCCTAGCACGCTCGCTGTCCAAATGCATCAGAAACAAGAAGCTCCCAGAAGATGTTCTCGTCTTGTTTGCCAGTTTCCAACCTTCAGTGGGTCAAGGTGCTCGGATCTGCAGGGTCTTGAGATCTGAATGGCAGACTAGCTCGCCTGCACAGAACTTCGCTTTCTGTTCAGCTACGGAGTTACCTGGATCCCGCAACTGCCAAGATTCGACTAGAGAGTTTATGCTCACCGTGGACCATACAGCGGAATTACTGTGGCAGCAGACCTTGGCGTACTTGTGGAACAGATTCACACAGCGCAACGGAACGAGGACAAGAAGGAACACGAAACACAAGATGGGCGCTGTGTTTCCCGTCCTGTGTTTCGTGTTCCTTCTTGTCGTCGTTACATTGCGCTGTGGGAATCGGTTTCTTAAAGAATGAACCAACTAGTCCACACCAGAATCCTCTCAGAACGTACTTGTGTACACTCGAACGACCGCAAACTCATACCATAGTCCTTCAATGCATTGAAGGACTATGCTCATACCGTAAACGGGCAGGCCCACAACCCAGAAAACTTGGAGCTCCCCCAAAGACGTCGCCGAGGTACTGACCCTTGTTCCGAAATTCGTGGCTCGGCCGAAGAAGTCAGCGCCCGAGCTCCTGTCACTTGTGAGACATATTTCAAAGTTCCGGATGAAGAGAAGCAGCGGTGCATATTTCATGGTGTCAACGTCTAGACCAAATGCAAGTTTAATCGGCCCTGTGTCTGTCCTCTTCTGTCTACGTCCCCGTCCCTCACGCTGTTTCATCGAACAAGGTTACACACGGTGGCCCGCGCAACGAGCGAAAAATATGCACCCTTCCACTTCTCAGCTTTATCGCGTGTTTCTTGCACCTGAAGTCGCCAAAAATTGTCATTCTTTTTATAACAGACTAAGGGGACACCCAGGTACTTCGCAGGAGGGGTCACCCAAGTCAAATTGGCAAAATTATACGAGGTTAATGACCACTCACTGTGCCAGAACTCTATGCACTTTCCCCAGTTAACTAAACTTCCGGTGACGGTCCCCGCAAGTTGCTGTGATACTTTCTTCACCTGAAACCCATGGACAGTCATTTCTTACAACGGACAGAGTGTTTCAATATAAACTGCACGAAAGCGCAATGGTTTAATTCCCATATATGCAGATGATCATTCTCTACTTTACATTCACAGATCCCTGCGAGTCCTCATATCCCTCCTGGCGCAGTGGTTCAGTGGATTAGCGATGCGCAACTGCCCTGTGATGGCAGATACTCCCAGCGGTGTGTCTTGTGCCACTCAGGTTACTCTCCCCGAGCGACCAATCATTAATTTAACTGCCACCTGCCACGGTGGGCAGGTTGTGATGACGCCGCAAGGTCATGTGACATAAGTGGACCACCTGCCTTCTAGGTTGCTCTCTGGGGACCACCCGCCATAGCCATGTTCGTGTTTTTTCGCTCACAACGCCGACGCCGACAACGCGACACATGATTTTCTGGAGAGCGGGGCCTTTAACGCTATCGCGTGAACAAAAGTAGGCTAATGGGGTAGCCCGGCTTGGAGCACCGAACGCTGCACATTAATAGGGGCCCCCAGTAACTTATTGATAACCAGCTGCATGGAGCAGCTCTGGAAACCATGGTCACGCCCTCTCTTATGACCGAACCGACGTTGATATGATCGAGGTTAGCGAATAAAATAACAAGCGGGGCACAGTCAAAAGCTTTCTTTATTGGTCGAGTTGCACGACGGCGACGCAAGGGTGTGTGACGTCACAGCAGTGAGGCACGCATCGCATCTTGTATGTTGTTCTCAGTGAACGTTCCTTAATGCCGCCTGTTTGATGGCAGCCTACAATGTCTTTAACTATTGTCTGAAGCCGTCCTGCTAAAACCTTCATAAAATATTGTAATCTACATTAGCCCTAGAACACTGCGACTGAGCTTTCCGAATGCGCGGGTTGTATTATATGAAGCATGGAAGAGGTAAATGTAGCCCAATCGTGATTTGTCGAACGTATTGACATTATTCGTGCATTGTATGGCTGCTTCATTGCCATACGCTTCCGCAGCAAGCTTTTTTGAGCCTTAAAACAAAGACGACGCGCTTATAACGTCATTCTTCTCGCGCAAAATGTCATCGAATCCTGTGTACACCGAAGCGCACTGCTTCGCAGCCGGCGCTGCCATGATCGTGGCAACATGCATTCGATATCTCCCGGCGGTGTACCGGCGCGGTCTTCTTTCCTCGCCGCCGCCACCGCGGGTCCTTTTTTTGCCGGGCGTGGCGGTACTGCGCCGGGCGGCGTCGTCTCCAGGATTCCTTTGCGACTGCAAATATTTTTTCTCACTCATTCCACGGTGCCGCTCTGTTGCTTCCTAGCACGGTCTGTTACTTCATAGCACCGCTTCGCTGCCAGACAGTACAATGCCATATACTCACGAAATGAAATTGTGTATATCCTTTACGCGCAGCACGAGACTCACCCAGTACACTTCTCGAAACGCGTCGTATACATACGGTAACATTCTCAGCTGCCGATCGCTCTGGTGCCACTAAGGCTTTCTTGAAGCAGCAGTCCTGGCCTCCGCACGGATAGCGACGGTGCTCTCGTTCACGAACAACGTTAACCATTAATTTTTTTCCCCTGTTGCGTACTCGCGCGGACTTCGGTTACAAAAGGCCCCAATTTGACAAGCAACAAACATGCCATCAAAAGTTAGTTACAGCGGAGCAGAGCGATACAGAGAGGATCATGGCGAGGACCTTGTTACCGAGTGCGAAATATTTAGTCCTTGAAATCTTCACAGGGCTGCCTTGTCCCATAGTTAGCCCTTTTGCTAAACTCACTTCGTATCCGAAGACTAACGGTCGTCGTTATTCTCGTAATGACGAAAAATCGCCTAGAGTGCAATTGGATTAGTTTCCTCTCATTATTGCTCTTTTTCGGGCACCCTTCAAAGCTGGGGCTCGCAGTATGCATAAGGTGTCCGGCTAGCAGGATCTGGAAGTGCACGTTGCCATGAGCTTTCCCTCGATAAAATATATTTTGATTTTATTGCCCTTTGGCTATGAAACCTTGATCATCCTTTAATCCGCGGGACTTTCACTGCCGCAGAACACAGTTAGGAATTGCCCAAATGCTGAAAAAGCACGCTCAGAGAGTCATGAGAAAATATGACATGCGAAGTAAAGGGGTACGTTCTGTCATACTGTTATACTTTTGTCTACCGGAGATGCCGCGATGTGTCCACTCTGGCCGACACCTGTGCATCAGAATGTGGGACCAAATATTTAGGGGAATCCCCCAAGGTGGAGTAGATTTGTAATAAGGGAGTAATTACTCATTGACGTCCCCTCGAGCGCAGCCATACGGCCACAAAGGAAAGCTATACAGCTTTCACAGAAACTTCGTCCTGGTCCGGGGTTCGAACCCGGGACCACCGCTACACCGGAGCAGTCGCTCTACCAATTGAGCTAACCGGGACGGCAAGCTTATGGTAGGGCGAGAGCGAATTGATCAATAACTTTCTGTGAAAGTTTCTGTGAAAGCTGTATAGCTTTCCTTTGTGGCCGTATGGCTGCACTCGGGTGGACGTCAATGAGTAATTACTCCCTTATTACAGAATGTGGGAGTTGTGCTACCGGTCCGCATCTCGGCCGTTATTTTATACCTTTGCCCACCTCGTCCGGGTTGTCCATATCGTCTCTTTCACACTCTTCCTTCATGCAGGGACGTTGTCTCCCTAGCTGCCCGTGATGAGTTCTGAGAAACTGGTTGCATCGCAGTTTTTTTCGTAATGCAGTCACAAGGCGCGAGGGGGAAGTAGCAGCGAGACCCTTCCTCGTACTGCTTAACCGGGCAACTCGTCCTAACAACACTCTGTCAATCTTCACTAGTCTCCAAAGCTTTCAAGGCATCAGATTATGTGCGCTCCATCCAACTGAGCTGCGCCGCGGTGGTCGCGCCATGTTGTCATGAGGAAGTATGAGTTTATCACGGAGCGTGCCTGCGCTTGCGATGCGTAATTACGACAGTTATTTCTTGTCTTTATAATACCACGCAGGGAAAATTTAGCTGATGACAGGTTTCTTCAGCGAGTCGCCCACTGATCAATTCCTTTCATGAGTTTGATACGTCGCTTCCACGTGGAGTATGATGCGTGCCACGTTTGTTACGGGTTCTGCCCGACAATTATGGCTGGCGCAGTTTCCTCGGCATTTTTACTATTTTTTTTATAGTGACAGCAGTATGAGGGACCTTTTCCGACTTATTGGCGTCGTCATTGGCGTTATAGTGAGTCGTGTCTGAAAAGTGCTGCGTTCATTTAGTGTACAATGAGAATGATTCCTGACTGAGGGCCCTGAGTCCATAGGGGACGCTATTGAGAATGTCCGATCTGCGGTGTGGCCCAGGTAGGCTTGGGAATAAGATACAGATCCCATGGTCGCTTCGTCGCCCCGGGAGATGGCAAAAAGTCTGGACGTTTTTTTGGTTATTTTTCGTTTTACGGAACACCTAAAACGCACTTTCGTGTTTCACATTAGAAAAATGCGCCTACCGAGACACTGTCGGATGTCTAAGAATGGCAGCTGGTAAGGAGATGGCTGACTTCTTCGACCATTGTAAAAACATGGCGACCGCTACGGGAAACACAAGGCGATGAGGCTTCGCGCAATTCTATAAATTATTTTAGCGGTGATTCACGGCCTGATTAACGGCAGGTGATATGAGCACTCCTATACCGTAATACGAAGCTCTAAGCCGGTGCCCGCTTCTGGCGCAAATGCAAAAATCGGGTCAGGGGGGGGGGGGGGGGGGACGGGCGGTAGAACACGCACTCGACTGCCGATAAGCTTATCAAGTACGTCGCTCCGCGCCCACTGCGATAACACGAGAAATGTCACACACGGCCAACAGATGAGTACTTGAAACGGCGATGTAACTTCAAACGCAATAGCAGTGAACTGCTCCAAGAAGAGGGAACTTCGAAAACGACAAGGTACTTACGCATTTGTGGCGTCAGTGCAGTTTCAATCGCAGCAGCAACGTGCACAACTAGGTATTACTCGGAACAGAGTGCAAAATCTTTCTTCCAGTCCATATACGGGAAAATACGATAGTCGATAGTTCCTTATTGCAAAGGAGTGGACTCCAAGAGACGGTAAACGTAGCAAGGTGCGGCAAGAGGGTCAAGTGGGGAGATGAGATTAGAGACTTTGTGGGGATACAGCAGCAGCAGCCGGCGCAAGGAAGTTTAATTGGAGTCCAGTGGTAGAGGTCCTTGTCCTTAGGAGAGACACGCCTTTAAAGTGACAAAAAATGACCAAAAATTTTAGTTCTTCACCCTAATTTTCATTCGCATTTACTTATTTTAGGTATTTATTTGTATGACTCATTTCCTATGCTCTCACAAGCTTCTATGCGGAAACCTACCGGGAAGTACTCCAAAATTTTTTTTATCAATTATGGCGGTGCATGCTGTATGTCTTGAGAGGTTAGAAAAGTCAGCATTTTTGAACCTTGCTATCTCTGTGGCGCCGCGACCGATCGGCGCTGTCTAGGGCTCAGCGGGAAGCTTGTTTCCTTGCCTTCGTATGTGGTTCCCCAGATCGAATCCCCGTCCAGAAGCAAATATACATAAAGGAAAAGTGTCAATGTGTCGTCATGTGACTATCGCGTGTCAGTATTGGTCTTCTCCTTGTTTACCCCTAGCAACCGGTCGATTATACGAAGGAATCTATGAAGCTTCGACTTCAACAAAGGTGTAACTACTCATTCGCATCCCCTTGAGCATAGCCATAAGGCTACAAAGGAATGCTATACAGCTTTCTAAAACTTCCCAGTTTTAGTTTTTAGAGCTTCCTAGTTTGTCCAGTGTTTGAACTGCGGCCGCCGCCTGTCTAGGGACGTCGATCTACAAACTAAGCTAACTATAGGATGACTAGCAGTGGGCAGGGCGAGGACGAATTGTTCAAGAATTCTAAGCGGGAACGGTGTCATTATAAACTAAGCTTATACTTCAGGACTAACCTTCGGCTTCGGCCAAATTGTGCGGATCTCCGTTGTAGGAGAGCCGGCGATTCACTCATTAGTCCCTTAACTTGGGCTCAAGGCACAAGATTCTGAGTCGGAGTGAGCCCAGGTGAGCATCAGTTCTTTGGAGTTTCAGTTTAAGCCCAAGTGGGTGAGTGAGCCTAAATTTGAGTTGACATGAGTCTGGGTTTGTCCAGTTGGTCCTAATTGTTCTCAAGTTCGCTTAGAATTCGCACCGCCTTTGCAGTGACCGGATTTCGACTGAGGGCGGTTTTCTTCTTTTATTTAATTAATAGCAGATGAATGAAAAGCCCGGTGTTGTTCGTTGCTGTTTTTATTCTTGATGATCGAACGTGTCCAACGGGAGGAAACACGGCTCAGTGCGTAAGGCTCACGACCGCCGCGTTTCCTGGGCTGCCTGACAAGAGGGTCGATACGCTCTCATTTCTTGAACCATCACGCCATTGTCCAAGGTTAACAGCGCAGAATGTAGACGTGCGCCTTCGTCTCCCGTGCCCGCCTATATTCTGTGCTCTTAGCTTCAGAATGTAAAACCAAGCAGCCTACCTGCTGTTCTGGCCACTGTCTGGACTTCACGCCAACAATGGCTTGGAGTTCATGAGGCCAGCTTGCATGGTGATCCGTCAGCAGTGTGGTTAACGGCCTTTAGTTCATCAAAAGCTTGATTCGGCGTTATAGTTCGGTTATCTACGTGTATCGGCGCGCTGCCGCAGTAGACCTAAGATGCATCTAATTTGGTAGATCGACCCCGCCGAGCTCACTGTAAAGGCTCATGGCGCTTGCAGTGTTGACCCGCCTCGCCGGAATGCTCATACACATGCGACTCAATATTTGCTCAGGCAGATTTTTTAATGAAGTGTGTAGCCACCAAAGAAAGTAAACGGGCATGGATGCAGTGGCCAAGGCTTATCGCTGCACGCTATATACACCCTTTTCCGTCTTACCCTCGCACCCAGTTCTTCGGAAGTGCGCCGACGGCCGACTGCCTTCCTCCCCTTTGGCTGTTTGGCCTGTGCGATCAGTGGTGCCCGCGCCATGTTTTCAGTGTCCTAGTCTGGCGCTTGGCACATTTTTGTCACGTTTCTGCTCTTTCGTGGATTTAGCGCTATGACAGTGGGCTCGAGATCCACTGGGAACCAATGCGTCGTCTTCGGATCCAACAACTACCGAAAGCGAAAAAAGTTAGAAATAGAAAAATGTTAAGCTCGCGGCCAGCCGCGCAGGCCGGCACTGTTGTTGCAGGATTTTTCAGCTGCATCGATTTCTTGCGGACGAAGAGCAGCGACGGCTTTGGGTTGCAAACGTTAACAGGAAAGACTTCTCGCTCTCTTTGTCATCTCGCGTCTGCTCGGAAAACTTCGTCGGTGCAAAAGGGGCTGGCATAAACACAACGCCAGTTTTTCATTTTGGGTACGAACGAAAGGGGAGTAACTGTTTCAATTATGTTTGAGATTTTTATGTTTTTAAGCAAACAAAGTATATCTTGAACTACTTTTACCGACGTGAAAGTTGGACGGTGACGCATCCCCAGGAATGCTTATGTGTCGACAAAAGCACGAAAAGCAAGTACCTTTGGCCGGTCAACGAACGTTGGCTTGTTGTACTTGTTGTAACACAGGTCTTAATCGAGACGCGATTTTTGCAGTCTAAACTCGCCAATGCAACACGGCGAAGCCACAATAAATGTGCCTTTTGGGTTTTCACGCAACTTTCTACAATAACTGCTTTTATCCAAAAGAATTGAGTCCTACGATCACGGTCTAGCCTGACGGCGGATAAAGTAACAGAATCTGCGCATGCATGGTACCGCTAGAAATGGATCGGCCGCGATCTATCCAGCAGCAGCTATGATTGGTGTGAAATAGAAAAGCGAATTCTGAAGAGTAAGTATAATTCCCCGGACGTATGCACTGGTGGTGGGAGTGCGAAGAGTCTGCGCAAGTATACGCGCGCACACATTCGAACAGAAACGGATGACCCAGAGCAGAGCGAATGTCCATCTCTAAAGGCGCCGCAGGATTTTCGCGCTTTTTCTTCGCAATCGGAATATAGCGATCTAAGAAACCATTCAAAGCAAAAGCCCTTATAACGAGTCGACTAACCTACAATGCTAATCACAGGCACAGCCAGCGTACTGCTGCGACTCGTCGAGCTTTTGCAGCTTCGTTGCTAACCGAAGTTCTGAGCATGACATCTCAGCGAGCTCGACTCCGCCTGAAGCAATAATTTTTCCCTTCATGCGCTCTGCAAGGCATGTTGACGGGCTAGTTGGTATTGCATCCTGAAACTGAAAAAAAAAACACCTAGGCGCAGATAATTTCACAAGGACAAAAAAGGACGAGGAGACAACGGACAGGCGCCGGATAAAGAGACAAAGAGACAGCGGACAGGCGCCTGTCCGTTGTCTCCTCGTCTCTTTTTGTCCTTGTGAAATTATTTGCGCCTAGGTGGTTTTTTTTCTTTCTTTTTTTCCAAGTTTCATGAACTCTGCAGCACCGAAATTAAAGCACACTAGAAAGAAAATAGCCGCCGTTGACCCACATGCGAATGCACCACTGCGTGATCCCACATTCCAGCATGGCGATGATATTGCCCCGATCTTAGACGGCGCTGCGTGTGCAAGATGGCTAAAGGTGGCAGCGCCCAGGTAAAATGGTGTATGGAGCGGCTGAATGTATCCCAACAGGTTTACACCGAAAGCAATACGAAAGGAAACATGCGACCGCTTGCCGATGCGGGCCAACGGCTTTTATATAATATGGCTCGCCCCGTAGCGCTTGCCGCCGCGCAGGACTCAAATTTTAAGAACAACATAAATTTTCAGAATGGCGCCTCCGCATTTCAAACAGGCACTGCGCACTAAACGAGAACACTGGCGAACATGGCTGGTGTAGTGCGTTTTAAGCAAACGGCCCGCAAGCATGATGGGGTGTGCCTCCACACTGCCAAGAAAAGCCAAAAACGCGTGATCGGCCTTTAAGGTGATTACTTTCACTTTTACGGGCAGAATTTCTGTCGCACCAGGTACTACACTTTTGAACTCCGTCCCACCTACTTCGGGGACAGAAGTACCCAGGAAACGCCGCCGCTGGATCAAGTGCATCGCTGCACCACCAGTCACCCAGCGGTCTGAGAAAGGAGCATCCATTTCGCGTGCCAATGGGTGCTTGCCTGGAAATGTCTGCTCTTAGATATGGTGCAAGAAGCAGCCCACACGATGAGTTGACAAGCTGACGTAGGCAATCTGCATTTCTTTTTGGGTTTTATGAGCAGCTCGCTGCTGCGGGCTGCCGGATCGTTGCTTCGCGCCTGTAAAGCTGAACGATCGGTACGCCGTTCCGGGGACATTCTCGGACGACCGCCCCTTCTAGCCGGAATGAACACGCCGACAAAAAACATACCGCCGCCAGCGATAAGTGCTTTTGAGAGCGCGCCCGCGTACTGGGAACTTCTATCCCTGATAGTACATGCGGACCGCGGGGTAAAAGCACTTTTTCAAAAGGTTACACAGTACACGTTAAAGAACCCCAGGTGGTCGAAATTTCCGGAGCCCTCCACTACGGCGTCCCTCATAGTCTGAGTCGCTTTGCGACGTTAAACCCCATAAACCAACCAACCAATCTTATAGGCCCGATTGACGCTTGACAAATATGCCATTGCAAAGAACACCAACAAAAAAAAAAGGCTTCTCGCGCACAGTACATCAGCATCAGCGCATATTTTTTAGCTTGTCAGGATGCGATCGCATGAGAAGCTTTAAGTGCAAGCTGTGTCTCTTTCTGCTGCGGTCACGGCTGCGGTTGAAAGGAGCAATAGCATAACACTGCACGTGCATGTTCTAGATATGTGTTTTCATTACAGTCTGCCTTTATGAAATGGGGCTCGCATAGCGCAATATCTCGCTAATTTCTCTACACGCCAAGTGTATCAAAGCGTTAGCCAGCGATATTAAATGACTGAAGTGACCACAGACCACGAATGATCTGTGCCTGCGCCGCCGCGGTGGCTCAGTGGTTAAGGCGCCCGTCTACCGAGTCTCAGTACCCGGGTTCGAATTCGATCGCGGCAGCCGCGTTTTGATGGAGGCGGAACGCAAAAGGCGCCCGTGGGCTGTGCGATGTCAGTGCACATTAACGATCCCCAGGTGGTCGAAATTATTCCGGAGACCTCCACTACGGCACCTCTTTCTCTCTTTCTTCGTTCACTCCCACCTTCCTTCCTCCCTTCCCTTACGGCGCGATTCAGGTGTCTACCGAGATATGTGAGACAGATACTGCGCCATTTCCTTTGCTCAAAAACCAGTTTACCAACCAATTTGCGCCTGTGGTCCAGTCCGTCAAACCCAGCCTTATTACGCTAAGGTAGTAAAGTAGAAATGGAGTTATTTCTGGGCTACATAGTGGTGATATGAAGGTAAAGTGATTTCGGAAGGAGCAGTTATCTCACAGGAAAATTCAAAACGAAATTGAACGTCGTGGTAGTCAAACTGGGTTACTGTTATGATCGTTGACCCTATCGTATCACGACGCATCACGGAAAAAGCTGACTAGAGCGTTCTGTAAAACTGAAAAACTAGGCAGTTTTACATACTTCAATGTTAATCAGCGTGCTCGCTGCGCGTATGTGCAAAGAAAACAATGTTGCTCCTAAACCAATTCTGGGCTTTGCGTCGCGACTGGCGTTGCGCCGCCGGTAACGCGGCTCTGCAGAGGATGAAAACGCCACGCGCCTGGCAACAATTCAGAGTTCATGAGTCGCCGCTTCCAAGACGGAACTGAGTGTCTTCTGCCCTAGACAAAACGCTTAAAATCGACGCGATATGCACAGCCTAAACTGGTGCAGCCATCGACAAGATAACCTGGAATGAGTCAGTGATAACAAAGACCACCAGGGGTTGCGTGCAACCGCTAGAACATGAAGCAACAACGAGATATAGACGCCGGCATGAGAGCGCTGCCAGATGGAATGACCTTGCCGTGATAACGATTGCGAAAACATTTGCGAAAATAATCGGCAGTAGTAAAACACCAAAAATTGTGCTATTAGGAATCCCTCGGTGCTGGACCATAGACCGGAAACTGGTGTCTTTGGGTGTACAAGATTCGCCAGAAAAAAAAAAAGAGATCGCGGTTCTTCGGTGAAGCTGCGTTGATTCGCGACCTTGTGGAATTTAAGAGGCATTCTGCGTTAATGTCTGAGCATTTTCGCGCCAAATTTGTGCGCTAGCTCACCAGGGCTCCGAATATCGAGAAACTCCTTTGCAGGCTTCATTAGACCACGAAAGTGTTCCGTTTGCTTCAGACGCGAGTCGAGTTTCTGCGTGGCCGACTGTACGACCGCTGTTAATGCCCCGTGAAAATAGCAAACGTGGTTAGAAAACCAGCTGTAGCACAGCAGAAGACGAAAGACACGGAAACGGAGATGCGAGAGCGCCAGTGCAGTTCGTCTCTGTTTCTGTATCCCTCAACCGTCTTCTGCTGTGCAACAGTTTTTCTAACAACCATGCACCAACAAGCCAAACAAGCAACGCTGCTGACCAAATGTGGCCCTCCATAGGGCACTAATAAATGAATACACGGACTAGTTGCGTTACTGCAGCGGCTCGAAAACTGTCTAAACAGCCTGTGCTGCCTGAACATGTTGGCCCAATCGCATTGCAGTGGTTCTCATTCTCGCCGTGAGTGATCTGAGGAATGGACTGTGTGTTGTTGCAGTACTATAAACGCATATGGTGGCCCAGATTATGCAGAAAGAGCTACTATAATTTCACGCTTCCAGCACTTACCCAGCCAAGCTGAATGAGATTTATAGTGCGCTGTTGCGTTCAGAAAAAATCCGGCTATCACTCTTTCAAATAGCCGCCACGGTGGCTCAGTGGTTATGGTGCTCGGCTACTGGTTCGAAAGACGCGGGCTCGATCCCGGCCGCGATTGATGGAGGCGAAATTCTAGGGGCCCATGTGCTTTGCGATGTCAGTGCACGTTAAAGAACCCCAGGTGGTCGAAATTTACTGAGTCCTTCACTACGGCGTCTCTCATAGTCTGGGCCGCTTTGGGACGCTAAACCCCATAAACCAGAACCAAACAAACACTCTTTAAAAGGAACGGGAAATAACAAAATAGATGTACAAACGTAAAGTGTGTGTTAGTGATTTTTCACAAATATTTAGATAGATATAGCTGAGCCTGCAGTATACAGGTAACCTGCAATGCCGAGGTGGGGGTGCTGATGCTTAATTGTACCGCTAGAAGCTTCCGACCACAGCCGCTGGGGTGGCGGCAACAAGGAGACATTTCACACTATATATAGGCACGACGCGTATGTTTGATATTGCTCCATATCAATGTGCCCAGTGACGCAGTTGCGCTAATTGTGACCTTGGCAGAGGCGGACGCTCGTGCCCCGAGATATGCGATAGTGGGTGGCGTCGCAAAACTGCTTTAAGTATCGCGTGTTGCGGAAATATACGCGCCCCGTAAAATGATTCTTTCAGCTAAACGGGCTCATTGTTCGAGCTCACATTTCGCACAGAAATGGCATTTGGTCGGCAGAATTGTTTAATACCACGTTTGCTTGGGGTACCTACCTGATTCGAACAGAATAAGTCGGATATTCACATCGTCTGCGGCGACGACGAAGGAAATTAAGCCGCTCTGTCAGCGATCGCACTGGTGGCGCCATCTCGTTTGTTCGCCGCGAAGTTTAAGCAAATGTGGGGGATGTTTGCGGGAAGTTTGAAGGCTCTCTTTCAAATGTTTTTTAATTGGTCACAAAAAACGCAGTTTGGCAAAAACTGCGCGAAATTCGCAACGTTTCGAATGCCTTTAGCAATAAATCTTTTCGAGCTTCGAGTGTCGTCTGCTTTCGTCTGTTCGCTACCGGTGCGGTTTGATGTCGTACACTGCCACAGAATAAACGCTATGAGCGCTCTGACACCCTCCTGAAAGCATTTTTGCATTATGCTATCTGTGTAGATACCATTTGGTTCTCCTTTATTTGCAGAGGATCGGGTAAGGAGTAGCGGCGGTGCGTTAGCTCCCACCAGGCAGGATTTTGGTGGCCCTGATAAGGGCCGTTTCGCGACTTGTTCTTGAGATCCTGTGCAGCTCAGACGTCAAAGTGGCCGCCGTTGGCTTGGATGCACCTCTCCAGGCGCTCTTCATAGTTTCTGAACACGTTTGCCCGCATTTCATCAGTGATCTGGTCAAACGCGTCCTCAATGCGGGCCTTGAGCGCAGCGATGCTCGTCAGTGTGCCGGCGCTGTATACAAGCGATTTTATGAAGCCCCAAACAAAAAAATCGCACGGGGTGAGATCAGGTGACCTCGGAGGCCAGGGCATGTTTTCGGACCCGCGGCCCATCCACTTGCGCGTGAAATTCTCATCCAAAAAACGCCGAACCTTTGAGGCGCAGTGCGCTGGGGCACCGTCGTGCTGGAAAATGCACACCTCTTGCTGCATGTGTCTTTCGTTCAGTTCAGGCAGAACATCGTTCTGCAGCAGCGACAGGTAAGAGTCGGCAGTGACAGTATCACTGAAAAAAAATGGTCCTACGACCCCTTCTCTCCAAATCCCGCACCAAACTGCCACACCTGGAGAGTGAACAGGACGTGTTGTTGAAAACCTGGGGTTTTCCCGGGACCACTGGCGCGTATTTTGCCTGTTCACTGCGCCGTCAAGATGGAAAATAGATTCATCAGTGAACAGTATGAACTGCAGATGTCCAGGGTCTGCAGCAATTCTTCTCTGTTCTGCGCGACAGAACTCCAATCGTTGTGCCAGGTCCTGGGCGGTAAGCTCTTGGAGCACGCGAACTTTGAAAGGACGCAGCCCTTTCTTCCTAAGGTGTCGGCTCACTGTTGACGCTGTGGTGCCGAATAGCAAACCTGCGCGTCGGCAGGAAAGCCGTGGGTTTGAGTCGAAAGCGCCCTCAATTGCATCAGCAATAAAACTCCTGGAGCTTCCAACATCGCATCTTTTCGTTCTTCCGACAGTTCCAGTTGACAGAAACTTGTCGACCCACCTTTTCAGAGATTCTCGATGCGGCGGTCGACGATGGAACTCCGCACGAAACTTCTTACGCACGAAGCGCATGGAATTGGATGCGCACATCCATGACACGGCCATGGCCTTCTCTTCGTCAGTGTACGGTCTCATTTGTCGGTAGTAAGCTTCCGTACTTTACGAAAGAAGGCAAGACTGAAAGCACAGACTCAGAAGCTGCAGTCGGTAGCGAACAGACGAAAGCAGACGACACTCGAAGCTCGAAAAGATTTATTGCTAAAGGCATTCGAAACGTTGCGAATTTCGCGCAGTTTTTGCCAAACTGCGTTTTTTGTGACCAATTAAAAAACATTTGAAGGAGAGCCTTCAAACTTCCCGCAAACATCCCCCACATTTGCTTAAACTTCGCGGCGAACAAACGAGATGGCGCCACCAGTGCGATCGCTGACAGAGCGGCTTAATTTCCTTCGTCGTCGCCGCAGACGATGTGAATATCCGACTTATTCTGTTCGAATCAGGTAAGTGCCCCAAGCAAACGTGGTATTAAACAATTCTGCCGACCAAATGCCATTTCTGTGCGAAATTTGAGCTCGAACAATGCGCCCGTTTAGCTGAAAGAATCATTTTACGGGGCGCGTATATTTCCGCAACAGTCGATACAATCATGGACAAGAATTTGCGGGACGTGGGTTCGCGGAAAGAAATTGATTTCTGTGCGGTCGAGCCAAGGAGTTCAACAAGAAGCATTGCAGCACTGGGAGAAAATTGCTCTTCAACCTCTGGAAAAATGCTAGCTGACTTATCAGCGAGGTGCGCAAATACTTTTTTTTCCCTCCGAATCCGCATCCCACAAATTTTTGTTCATGGCTGTATGCATAGTGTCCAAAGCTTCTTCCCTTCGCTTCCCAGCGCGGGAAAGTTCACTGCAAGGCCCCTATCACAGCACCGAGTATGCCCGCCTATGCTGTTATAGGGCAGCGCTAGTGAACAATCCGAAGGTACGGGTGCCCAGAAACGTTGCCGAAAACACGATAAAACTGAATTTCCTTGCTGCTCTGACGCGTGTCGCGCACGGAAGTGTTAAGAGCGCCTTTCAGTTCTTGTCTGCGTGTATATACAACCGACGAAATAAGCTTTGTTTTGTAATTTAATCTCCTGAAAACTTTAGTGCTCACCTTTACGCTCGAAAGGAGAAGGCGAGACAGCCGCTGCCGTTGCTAAGTTGATATATAAAGCGCAGCGCGCACGTATAGACTGCGTATATACCAGGTGTTTTAGGGAAGCCCGCTACTAATTTTTTAAGAACAGGCCTTTCGAGATAAAACGTTGGCATTTGCGGCATTGTAATACCAGTGCTGGATGACGTCAAGAAAGCGGTGAATCACGTTATGCGTAACCTGATTAAGTAGCAGAAAATGGTTAACATATCAACTTTCACTGATATGCAACTGGTGGCAATTAGAGGTTGGCAGCTGGCCATTAGTGATAACTATATCATTTTATAAAATTTCGAAAACGCGGTTACCCTCGACGCTGTGGTTCAACAAATTTTGGCCGATTCTCGCGCAATTCGAAAGCCGCGCGCCCGCGTTTGGCGCACATCGATGCCCTCCAGCGAACAGCCCCTTCGGCAGGAGCAGGGAGGAGCGGTACTGTGAAGAGAGCAGCGGCGGGCAGAGCAGCGCGGGCGACTCAGAGAAGGTCACGTATCACGTGCACCGCGGAGCGACTCGATT
Source organism: Amblyomma mixtum (assembly GCF_055824585.1). NCBI lineage: Eukaryota > Metazoa > Arthropoda > Arachnida > Ixodida > Ixodidae > Amblyomma > Amblyomma mixtum. The sequence continues at coordinate 240,278,710 of NC_143014.1, read as the reverse complement.
TGGTGGACGTTGCTGTACGCATACTGCCGGCACGCGATTTTCTAACGGCTAGACAAATAGCCAAAATTTGTTGAACCACAGCACCGGGGGTTTTAGTGTTATCGAAATTCTAAAAACAGATATGGATTTCTAATGGTCAGCTGCAAATCTCTAATTGCAACCAATTGTCTACCTGCATCAGTTAAGAATTTAACTATTGGAATTTCGTTATCCAATTTACTAGTCAATATGCTTCACTTCTTTTATGACGTCCGCGAACATGGTGGTACTTCGCCAAAAACGCCATAATTTTACCTCGAAAAGCCTATTTTTAAAAATTAGTGCCGGGCTTCCCTGAAACACGTGTACGGGCATTATTTCTGGCGTAGGAAGAACGTTGCCTCCTGTCTAACGATTACTGCTTTACTCAGCACGTAGGTCACCTGTGGATATTGTTTCTTGTTCAATACCGCCCTTGTTCCAATATAGAGCTCGGACGCCCTTGTCGGATGATAGAGGTTGCTGGTTAAAAACACTGCGCCAGACACCGACCGATAAAAGCGCGGGTACCAGAGACCCCAGTCTGGCGTCTCGTGTCCGGTTCCCTCCGGGCGTGAATTTGCAAAAGGTTCCAAAAAGTCCGCTGCGCTCTTTGGACCAAGCGTCAGCTTTGAACACACATTCTACCAAGCTGGTTAAAATGCAAAGCTTGTGTACGTGCTGCGCCTGCTCCATTCGACGTCTACTCTTCACCGCGCATTTAGCAATCACGGTGCATTGCACAAACTTTTTTCGGGCCCAACTGGCCCAACTTCAAAGGTACCTATACAAATAGAGTTTTTGTAGCGTTTATTTTCAATTAAATTGGGGGTTTGTAATTTGCAATTGCTGTTTTTGTAGACGCGAAATTATTCTGCCTTCTATCGTCTGTATTTGTGCGTCCCCTGATTCTAAACATTCAGCTCTTTTTCTTAGAAATATTCATCCTTATTCGTTCACAGTTTAGAATGCTCCGTGAGCTGAAGTGGTCGTAAAAATATGGCTTATTATAGAATAAATTAGCAGTGATCTCCAGCGAACCAAAGTCTTTCCATGTGTCAGCATCTGGGGCATTTTTGTCTATTAGATGGTGATGCAAGAATTTATGAAGGTTTGTTATCCAATGTGTAAATTTCAAACTACACTCATTGCTTAACAACCCGTAGCAAGTCAATTCACGTACGACACTTAAAACTTAAAGTTGATAAACTGCGCCAAAAAGTACACTGATTTGTTTTGTTCCACTACCGTAGATATCACACAAAGACCAGAAAAGGCGTAGAAAAAACCAGCACATCTATTTTCGCCATTGGAGGATATAGTTTAGAGATGACCGACATAGCAGAAAGGAATTCTTTCCGATCTGTCCTGAACAGAGCCGGTGCGTCCCGCATGAGAGATCAAAGAGCCGAGTGTCGCCAAGCTGAAACTCAGGACAGAAGAGAAGCAAGTTCTCCTCCACTACGGCATCCCTGATAGCGTGAGTCGTTTTGGGACGTTAAAGGTACGCTAGAGAGTATTCTGAACTCAACTTTTTACCGCGCGAACTCGATCTGCACGTTCCGAGCATCCTTTGAAACTTCGAATTATTGTCTTGTGCGGAGTCAACTAACGCGTGGAGTGCCTTTCAGGCAGTCGCGTGGCGGCTTCGCTTTCGCTTATATTTTGTTTCTTTTAGGTTTCCATGAATAAATAGGCCTATTCAGAGATAAAACAGTTGCAAATTAGGCGCATGGAAATAAAAATATGCGTTGGACTCTTTGCTTTCGCTGATCGCTACGTATCACTCCGCCGATGGCAGAGCGGCAAGCCACGAAGGAACTGGCTGAAAAGTTGGTTGACTCCTCGTACCGTCAACGGCGAGTTCAAAAAAAGGTGGGAGCCGGGCCGTTTAATCCGATTTAAATGAGTGAAATCGGCCGCACAGGACAATAATTCGGAGCTTCTAAGAATGCTCGGAACGTGTAGATCGGGTTCCTGCGGTAAAAAGACGAGCTCAGATTTCCCTTTAGTGCACCTTTAAAGCCCCGTAAACCAAACCAGAAGCAAGTTCTAGGGGTGTGCGAATCGTACATGCAACGTGCTATGCACTTTACTGATGACCACGAAACAAATGACACACAAAGCACGGACTGACAACTGGTTATTTGTGTTGAAGGTTTTCTTTTTTTTTTTGTGCAGAAAAAACATGTGTTACGCTGTTAGAACCAGAATGTGAATTGTGAAAACTGAGAATGCTAAAAGGCAAAAGGGGTGAAAGGAAGACGATAAAAAAGCCAACCCAAAGAAGCCAAACACTGACGACGGAAAACATCCAGCATAGGATGTGTCCCACGCCTTAAAATATCACCGCGACAGCGTCAGCAGTTCCAGTTTGTTATCTGACAATGACAGTGAAATGTTGCTTACACATTTCTCGGGACCAGGAGATCTAATCAATGATTTATCTTTCTCTTTCCGTTTTTTTTTTTGGCATGAACTCTGATTGAGGTTCTATCAAACAGAGGCCTATAATCTTTGCAAGGGTTGCAATGCGTTGCCAGCTTGCCTGGGCGATCAATTAGACCGCACTTGTTTTCATGCTCCCACAACCTTTTGCTCACACATCTACATGTTTGACCAACATCGCCCATTCCGCATGCCAGTGGGATGAAGTGTACAACTTCGTTGCCACACTCGACGAAGTGCTTCTGGTGCTTGATGGTACTGGTGGGAGCTCTGACGGCTCCACCTTCACTGTTAACGTAAGCAAACAAACGTAAAAATTTTTGATGCTGTGAAGACGACTGGTACATCGTGTCTACCTGCGATTTTCTTTAGGCCGTGGGAAACACCATATATATAGGGGAGGACGACGGGCCGCACCTTTTTCTTGATTTCGCCTTCGTGCTATTTGTTTCGTGGTCGCCAATAGAGTATATAGCGCATTGCATGTATGGTGTACAGCCAACAAGGCCCAGCCTTCGCATGTTTTGCAGTGTGCGAATATTCGAAAATTTTGAACTGCGAATCGAATACCTTCCTGTTCAATTCGTTGAACGAATCAAATAGTGCATATACAAAATTATTCGAAATAAATCGAATATTTTCTGAAGTTATCGAATGTTTTTCGAATAATTGGCACCAAGTTCGAATGGGCACACTGTATTTTTTTCGACGATTTCTCCGAAAAGAGGACGCACACTGACGCCGCGTACCGTGCTCCGCGATCGGTGTGCGCGGGATGCAGGGTTCAATGCCGCGACGTGGTCCGTTTGGGTAGCGACGTTCATAATGCTCAAACATGGATGGCTTCCCAGAGTGGACGACGTGGCAAGGCTTAGGCATGGTCAGCAAACCCTGCCTTGATGCCCGATCGCGGAGACTCATGGCTCATACGTAGCTCTCGCCCGTCTCTTATACTGAGATGCGGCTCTAGTTTATTATGCTTCGCCATCAGTAGCAAACAGCAACTTTTTTATACCTGTACACTGACGGTCAAGCGTTATACTGACTTCAATTTTGCCCCCCCCCCCCCCCCCACCCACCCTTCCAATATTTAGCCCTAATAGCCATAGCTATAGGAAGTGCAACATGGAAAACGCAGTCGTGACAGCGCTGTCGTGAAATTGTGCACGTACGGAAGAGCCCGGCGCCCTCGGTAGTTCAGGGTTCGATCCCCAGTGCCGCCAAGTGCCCACGGGTGATGCAGTGGGTTCAAGCTTTCCCCTGGTCTGGTGCTCGGCTTATTTAGGGTTAAATGCTTGGGAAATGGGTCTTTGAGCCCACCTTGAGTAGAAGAAAGTACATACGCTGTGCCATGGCGCTCTTTGGCCACAGATGCCCTCCCTATTGAAAAAGTCCCACATGTGGCCCATATTAACTCATATGTGTCCCATATGAATTCATATGTGTCCCATATGAACTCATATGTAACACATATGAGGCCATATGGGACGCACATGAAGAAACACTTCACTTCTTATAAGACATAGGGCAGCACGTGTAGTTGATATGGGAGGTGATGGTAGGCCATAAGGAATATAAAATATGAGTCCTGGTAAGGTTAAGAGTACTTGAACCGCCTACTGGGTCCGTTGTCTCATTGAGATGGAAATCTGCACGACCTAGAACAACGGTGTAACCTGTCACCATTGCGCGTGTCCCAGCCTGTGGTTCATTCTGTGGTTTCATGCGTATTTGCGTACTTCTGAAGGCTTAGTCGGAAGTGTATTCTCGACGCTGCTCCTCCGCTGGCCGCATGTGAAGCTAAATGACGCATTATGCCAGGAATTTATAAGCCAGATAGCTGAGCGTAGCAATTATTACGTGCATTCTGAGGGGACAACATGAAAGCTAGCACTGGGAAATTATGACATCCTCAGATGGTTCTACCGCAACCGATACTTCATAGGATGCAGGGCACTGGTGACACCTGCTGATAGCCCGCAAAATATTCAGCTCTGATAAGCCGCGCATCGATGAGGTTATTTGTTTAACGGAAGACATCAGTTCAGTGCTAGGAGCTCGAATTAATCGTTCTAAGAGTTGCGGTGTCTGGTTTGGTATGCGGGGAACGACATCTGCCTAAACCGCATGATGGATTGACATCAGTGTGCTACTTTCGGAGAGGACCACGTGGCGGCGCTACCGCCGCTGTTAAGAGCAATAAATACTGCTCGCGCGGCCATAGACGCACAGGGGCCGCTTCCTCGTCTGATCCAGTAAGGTGGCGTTACGGAGGACTGTTCCTGTGGTCAGCGTAAGGAAAACCATGCTTGTTTCAAAATTTCATGACAAGCTTGCCCTTGTTTGGCGATGGGTGAAACCTGGTGTGTGTGAGTCTTTTTTCTCGAGGGTGTAAATGAATAAATGAGAAACAATGAAGAAACAATGAAGAAGTCAGATAATCAAGACTCAGCGATTGTCAATTTCTATGCTTCTTCTCACAGAACAAGCTTGAACAGTTTCACAGTCATTGCCGCTTGGGTTTTTAGGGACAAAGGTGCGCCCTTCGCGTTTTTGTATGCTCATAAATTTATTAACGATATGCTGCATTACATGAGCGCTGATTTCTGAACGTGTGAACAGGTGGAAAGCGAGACGAGGTCGCTTTCTTCCATGCGCTGTCTTCTAGGAGCAATTAACCCCGCCTTGTGTCCTTAGTTTGTTCGTATGCAGTGAATGGAAGACACTTAACGAATGCAAAGTCGCTATTATGCCGTTATTTTTCGGTCAGTTATATTCTATTCTTGTAATCCGCCCATCTTTCTGACTGATTCCAGTGACAGCGAATGCTCTGTGCAATCGAAGTGCAAAGATAATCGGAATTATGCAGAATGCGAATGATATATCACACCCCTCCGTCGATGAGAAAGCACCATGTCACCAAACTTGCACGTCATAATAAGGCCTGGAGTGCAGCGACAGTATAGCACAAAACTCTTCAAGCTTGAAGTATGCCCATTAGCCGTGTGCTCGGCGATCTTTTCTTTTTGTTTTTCAATATATAGCCCCTCGTATTTACACAAGTCCTTCTAGTCAAGTAAGATTATCTTTTTATTAGATATGCAGACTATAGGCGCCTGATTAGAACTGTGCTGTCATGGTCGTGAGATAGTTTCACTGCAGCTGGGATCCTCCTGCTCGTATGCTGTATAGATCTCTGTATTGCTGGCTCCAAAAAAATCACGTACTGGCTCTCAGCGGTTCCTCTATCTCTTTAGCATGCATACATCCTTGTAATAGCGCTCCCAAGATATATATTTTACAACACAACTCTGAAAACAACGTCTGAATGTGCCGACGAATTAGGCAACGGAGCAAACAACGCGGTTCCGGACGCCGATACTTCTCAGACTAGTTCGCTTCGCCGCCGCAGCATGACGTCGATTTCGTGCACATCGCCAATTCCTATTGCTCTCAAAGCGTGCGCTGGACAATACTAATTTTTTGAAGGCCTGCTGGCACATGTGGGGTGAACGTGTGTCGGCGCGTCGGCTACGGCGAAGGAAACTGGAAGAAGCGACATTTACAAACAACACATTGAAATCTTAGCAGGAGCAAAGAAAACAAGGCAAGGCACATAGAAGAAGCGAAATTAATTTAGAAAGTTCGAAAGAAAGAAAAGCTATAAGGACGAGGGAAACAGAGAATGTAAACTTAAAGAATTATGGGGCTATACACAAGTTATACACAAGAGGCTCAAGTTTGCAGCTTTAGATATAATCAAGAAAACAAAGGCTGATGTACAGCCTCCACATACAGGCTCGAGACAACGGCTTCGGAGCGGGCGGTAGTCGTCCGGGCGCTGGCTCGTTGGCGGCGGATATGGGCCGAGGAGCCGCGCGTCCCGACGCAGAACTTGGGCCCTATCGCGCACGCAAGCCACCACCCGAACGTCTTCCGCCTCCGGCTTCTCACAGATTGCGCCTCTCCATATCCGCGCTGCGCCTACCAGGCCCAAACCTTGAATTGACAAGGCCGGTCCACTAGCTCCTATACATGCACGCTACGTTACGCTAGCTGCCCGGCGTTCTGGCAGATGCCCCCGAGAGCGTGCCTGGCAGTCCCCAACTGGCCTGACGAGTTTCCCGCTCGCTGTCACCTTGTAGTCAGGTTGGGCGCTGCTACGCCCTGCGTTGACATTTCGTTTTCTGTGCTTTTCGTTTTCGTGGAGCCGCAGGTTCTACTGTCCTATTTTTCCTGTGTGCTCACGTAAGAGCGAAGTACAAGTGATATAACCATTGTGCGACACTTGGATGCGGCGCTGAGTGCTAACACTTCACTCGTTACAACGTGCGCTTCAATGATGTGTTCTTCAGTTGCTGGTGGCGACGGCCAGAAACTGCTTATAGTCACGTTTCCCGAAATGAAAGATGAAAGAAATGAAAGGGCTAACAAAGACTAAGGGACCTATCCGCACCGCTCTCCTTCCTCCTTTCTCTCAAAAATTCCCTTCCCCATGCAGAGTAGCACGCCAGCGATTTTTAAAAGTCGACTAAATTCTCTGTTTTTTCATTAAAGGGTTTCTCTCTCACAAAATGAAGCTCGCAAGCGGTTTTGAATTAAAGCTTTTTCAGGGGAGCATTTTGCATTCAGTACATATTTCAGAGTGAGTAACTGAACTTTAAGCCCTTACGTGCTGCATTTTAAAACTGACTTGGTCGTTTGGCAAATTTGGAAAAAGGCTAAGAATTAAGAGTGAGGAGACGACTGGTAGCATTATTGAGGCTCTAGCAGGACAGTGCAAGAACATTTCCTAAAAATGTTCAGCAAACTGTAAAAACGAATAAAAGCAGATGCTGTACGAAATAACTCTGCCTGTCTCGGCAGTAATTTCTCGGTTTTTCTTGTCGCACAGCTTTCGAACTGCATTTTCAGTAAAGCTATCGACCTCATAGCGAAGTTGTCTGACTTCGACGCAGCCTTCGTAGGACGGTCCATAGCAGCCGACGGCGGCAGCGTACACCGATAGTAATATATGCCGATCGTTTTTTTAGCTGTCCCCATCACTTTCCAACGAACCATGCACAGCGGGAATCTATTCATTTCATTGTTCTGCATGAACTCATTTTTTGCATTGCTTTATGCATCTTGATATCCATCCGTGTTCCCAAATGACAGAAGGGAATAGGTCTCTTAAGAACGAAACATACTTCATAACAGACAGCCTCCTGCTTGGCAATATATATATAAGAAAAAGTCACCAGAAGCTGCAAAACATAACTACAAAAACCTAAGTCCTGTTAAGTTTTTCAATTTCTGGTGACTTTATCTTATATTGATCAATCAGCTGCCAAGAAATCACTTTATATACATAAAACATCAAGTCACCAGAAAATGAAAATTATAACACGATTTAATTCACGACGTTTCGGCTGGAGGACCAGCCTTTTTCGAGTCTGCTACAGTGTTCGGTACAGCAGCGCGAGGTACATGAATACCGTAAAGCACTAATGCAAACAATGAGCAGGGGGAGGATGAAAAGAGACAAGAAAGCTTTCTGGTCTTTTTTCATCCTCCCCCTCCCCTCCATATAGTTTGCATTGGTGCTTTACACTATTCATGTGCCTCGCGCGCGATTTAAAAGCTGCTGTTTCGAATACTGTTGTACACTCGAAAAAGGCAGGTACTTCAGCAGAAACGTCGGGAATTAAATACTGTTATGTTTTTCGATTTCTGGTGACTTTAATCTTATATTGGTCAATCAGCTACGAAGAAATTACTTCTGATATATATATATATATATATATATATATATATATATATATATATATATATATATATATAACTGATAAACATAGGTTCGCTATTCATTAGCTCGTGTTTAGTTGGGCATATGCTTCCGCAATAAATGCTACCCTTCATTATTCGCTTATTAGCTCTTTGCTTTGTGGGCCAAAGGGCCAAAGGGCACACATCGTATAGCATGCAACTGCCAAGTTTTGGTTATTACTACTCATGTGAAAGCATTCGCTTCGATGCGTATTATTTGCAAAGACTGCAGTCACCATATATATATATATATATATATATATATATATATATATATATATATATATATATATATGGCTGCAATCTTTCTTTCCAAATAATATCGAAGCGCGTGGAGTGCTTTCACATGAGTAGTAATAACCAAAACTTGGCAGTTGCATGCTATACGATGTGTGTGTGCCCTTAGGCCCACAAAGCAAAGAACGAATAAGCGAGTAATAAAGGGTAGTAGTTATTGCAGAAGTATACGCCGAACTAAACACGAGCCAATGAATAGCCAAACTATGCTTATCAGCTGATTATTTCAGACAATACTGCTCTGATAGCGACAAAATGCGCCGGAAACTGTCGGAAAGCTGGCGCGGGCGCCAGCAGAGAACGGGCAACTGCCGTGACGTCCCGGAGCCAGCGGATAGATTTTGCCACAGCACGGCTCCCTTTTGTTCCGACGGGGCTGCCTATCGGCATTCAAGGTTTACACAACCAATGATTTCATGCATGCGGACCGTCTTTGGAGCCTAGCCACCGCGTGTGCATCCGGTTTACACATTCAACCCCTTCCCGTGGGCACAGTCAACGCCAGCGCTATGACACGCGCACGAGTACCCGCACAGGATCTAGCTGGCACTGCCAGTACACGTGCACCGAGTCGCGCTCGCGATTCTCGATGTCCCCAAGATGTCAACACGAGAAAATCTAAACATCCTATTCACTCATTGTGAGCCATATTGCAAGCGGCCGCATGTTACGATTGCATTGTTACGCAGTGCAATCACAACAAGCATGCGCGAATATAGATGAAACCGAAAAGGAATATGCAAAAAGAACACTGCTTACAAAGGAATTGAAATAACACACCGATAACACAATGAAAGCAAACCACCTCAAGGGCTTATATATATATATATATATATATATAAGTAAACAAGGGAAGGGGAATGAGGGGCTCGTTAAAATATGAGAGAAGCAACAGCCACAGAAACCAAGGGACACAGGGGATATTTAATTAATTTATTTATTTTGTGCTGTTGTTCGATTTAGAATATTACTGAATATGTTATCGCTTAAAGCTAATTCATTAGAAAAGCGGAAGAAAAAACAACCTCATGCTGCCGGTGGGATCCGAACCGGTGGGATCCGGACCATAAATACCTCCGAAAGCAGATTTGACAGCCGTCGCCGTAGCTCAGCGGTAGAGCACCGGAGGCGTAATTCGGAGGTCGTGGGTTCGGATGCCACCGGCACTTATATATATATATATATATATATATTACCATTTCCTTCTCCCCGCTTGTTTTTCTGGTTGTTCAGCCGCGGCCCTTGTGAGACTTGTCGTGCTGTCTATTTACGGTCGCCTGCCCTCATTCTCAAGTTTGTTTCGAGGGCGGAGATTATACCTCCTCGCTTGTTCTGTGTGCTTATATTGACGAAACGGATTCATTGTAAGCCTGCCCTGACGAAGGGGATACCATTCCCGAAACTGTTGGCAAAATAAACGTTAAAAGAACAGTCGCGTATGTCGTAATAAACTAGTAAACTGGGTCATTGGAACACCTACTGAATATATATATATATATATATATATATATATATATATATATATATATATATATATATATATATATATATAATTAAGCAAACAAGGGAAGGGGAATGAGGGGCTCGTTATAAATATGACAGAAGCCAACAGCCACAGAAACCAAGGGGCACAGGGGATTTTTTTAAACTAATTTATTTATTTTGAGTGTTGATCAATTTAGAATATTACTGAATATGTTATCGCTTAAAGCTAATTGATTAGAAAAGCAGAAGAAAAAACAACCATGTGCCGCCGGTGGGATCCGAACCCACGACTTCTGAATTACGCGTCCGGTGCTCTATCTCTGAGCTACGGCGACGGCTGTCAAACCTTCTGCTTTCGGGGGTATTTATGTTTACAAGTAACCTAACCTTGAGAGTGTTCATCAGCGCCACCCACGTTCATAAGCGGCGGACGTAGAACGTCCTGAGTAACCGCAGGTGTGACGTAGAACGTCATCGAACGGAGAGGGTGGAAGCTGCGTGAGAACCCTCTTATGCTTCCTATGGCATCAAGGCTGCCAGAACCGAGGCCCTCGCTAAGCAATTAAGCAAACAAGGGAAGGGGAATGAGGGGCTCGTTATAAATATGACAGAAGCCAACAGCCACAGAAACCAAGGGGCACAGGGGATTTTTTTTTAAACTAATTTATTTATTTTGAGTGTTGATGAATTTAGAATATTACTGAATATGTTATCGCTTAAAGCTAATTGATTAGAAAAGCAGAAGAAAAAACAACCATGTGCCGCCGGTGGGATCCGAACCCACGACCTCCGAATTACGCGTCCGGTGCTCTACCTCTGAGCTACGGCGACGGCTGTCAAACCTACTGCTTTCGGGGGTATTTATGTTTACAAGTAACCTAACCTTGAGAGTGTTCATCAGCGCCACCCACGTTCATAAGCGGCGGACGTAGAACGTCCTGAGTAACCGCAGGTGTGACGTAGAACGTCATCGAACGGAGAGGGTGGAAGCTGCGTGAGAACCCTCTTATGCTTCCTATGGCATCAAGGCTGCCAGAACCGAGGCCCTCGCTAAGCAATTAAGCAAACAAGGGAAGGGGAATGAGGGGCTCGTTATAAATATGACAGAAGCCAACAGCCACAGAAACCAAGGGGCACAGGGGATTTATTTTCACTAATTTATTTATTTTGAGTGTTGATCAATTTAGAATATTACTGAATATGTTATCGCTTAAAGCTAATTGATTAGAAAAGCAGAAGAAAAAACAACCATGTGCCGCCGGTGGGATCCGAACCCACGACCTCCGAATTACGCGTCCGGTGCTCTACCTCTGAGCTACGGCGACGGCTGTCAAACCTTCTGCTTTCGGGGGTATTTATGTTTACAAGTAACCTAACCTTGAGAGTGTTCATCAGCGCCACCCACGTTCATAAGCGGCGGACGTAGAACGCCCTGAGTAACCGCAGGTGTGACGTAGAACGTCATCGAACGGAGAGGGTGGAAGCTGCGTGAGAACCCTCTTATGCTTCCTATGGCATCAAGGCTGCCAGAACCGATGCCCTCGCTAAGCAATTAAGCAAACAAGGGAAGGGGAATGAGGGGCTCGTTATAAATATGACAGAAGCCAACAGCCACAGAAACCAAGGGGCACAGGGTTTTTTTTTTAACTAATTTATTTATTTTGAGTGTTGATCAATTTAGAATATTACTGAATATGTTATCGCTTAAAGCTAATTGATTAGAAAAGCAGAAGAAAAAACAACCATGTGCCGCCGATGGGATCCGAACCCGCGACCTCCGAATTACGCGTCCGGTGCTCTACCTCTGAGCTACGGCGACGGCTGTCAAACCTTCTGCTTTCGGGGGTATTTATGTTTACAAGTAACCTAACCTTGAGAGTGTTCATCAGCGCCACCCACGTTCATAAGCGGCGGACGTAGAACGTCCTGAGTAACCGCAGGTGTGACGTAGAACGTCATCGAACGGAGAGGGTGGAAGCTGCGTGAGAACCCTCTTATGCTTCCTATGGCATCAAGGCTGCCAGAACCGAGGCCCTCGCTAAGCAATTAAGCAAACAAGGGAAGGGGAATGAGGGGCTCGTTATAAATATGACAGAAGCCAACAGCCACAGAAACCAAGGGGCACAGGGGATTTTTTTTAAAACTAATTTATTTATTTTGAGTGTTGATGAATTTAGAATATTACTGAATATGTTATCGCTTAAAGCTAATTGATTAGAAAAGCAGAAGAAAAAACAACCATGTGCCGCCGATGGGATCCGAACCCGTGACCTCCGAATTACGCGTCCGGTGCTCTACCTCTGAGCTACGGCGACGGCTGTCAAACCTTCTGCTTTCGGGGGTATTTATGTTTACAAGTAACCTAACCTTGAGAGTGTTCATCAGCGCCACCCACGGTTCTGGCAGCCTTGATGCCATAGGAAGCATAAGAGGGTTCTCACGCAGCTTCCACCCTCTCCGTTCGATGACGTTCTACGTCACACCTGCGGTTACTCAGGACGTTCTACGTCCGCCGCTTACGAACGTGGGTGGCGCTGATGAACACTCTCAAGGTTAGGTTACTTGTAAACATAAATACCCCCGAAAGCAGAAGGTTTGACAGCCGTCGCCGTAGCTCAGAGGTAGAGCACCGGACGCGTAATTCGGAGGTCGTGGGTTCGGATCCCACCGGCGGCACATGGTTGTTTTTTCTTCTGCTTTTCTAATCAATTAGCTTTAAGCGATAACATATTCAGTAATATTCTAAATTGATCAACACTCAAAATAAATAAATTAGTGAAAAAAAATCCCCTGTGCCCCTTGGTTTCTGTGGCTGTTGGCTTCTGTCATATTTATAACGAGCCCCTCATTCCCCTTCCCTTGTTTGCTTAATTGCTTAGCGAGGGCCTCGGTTCTGGCAGCCTTGATGCCATAGGAAGCATAAGAGGGTTCTCACGCAGCTTCCACCCTCTCCGTTCGATGACGTTCTACGTCACACCTGCGGTTACTCAGGGCGTTCTACGTCCGCCGCTTATGAACGTGGGTGGCGCTGATGAACACTCTCAAGGTTAGGTTACTTGTAAACATAAATACCCCCGAAAGCAGAAGGTTTGACAGCCGTCGCCGTAGCTCAGAGGTAGAGCACCGGACGCGTAATTCGGAGGTCGTGGGTTCGGATCCCATCGGCGGCACATGGTTGTTTTTTCTTCTGCTTTTCTAATCAATTAGCTTTAAGCGATAACATATTCAGTAATATTCTAAATTCATCAACACTCAAAATAAATAAATTAGTTTTAAAAAAAATCCCCTGTGCCCCTTGGTTTCTGTGGCTGTTGGCTTCTGTCATATTTATAACGAGCCCCTCATTCCCCTTCCCTTGTTTGCTTAATTGCTTAGCGAGGGCCTCGGTTCTGGCAGCCTTGATGCCATAGGAAGCATAAGAGGGTTCTCACGCAGCTTCCACCCTCTCCGTTCGATGACGTTCTACGTCACACCTGCGGTTACTCAGGACGTTCTACGTCCGCCGCTTATGAACGTGGGTGGCGCTGATGAACACTCTCAAGGTTAGGTTACTTGTAAACATAAATACCCCCGAAAGCAGTAGGTTTGACAGCCGTCGCCGTAGCTCAGAGGTAGAGCACCGGACGCGTAATTCGGAGGTCGTGGGTTCGGATCCCACCGGCGGCACATGGTTGTTTTTTCTTCTGCTTTTCTAATCAATTAGCTTTAAGCGATAACATATTCAGTAATATTCTAAATTGATCAACACTCAAAATAAATAAATTAGTTAAAAAAAAATCCCCTGTGCCCCTTGGTTTCTGTGGCTGTTGGCTTCTGTCATATTTATAACGAGCCCCTCATTCCCCTTCCCTTGTTTGCTTAATTGCTTAGCGAGGGCCTCGGTTCTGGCAGCCTTGATGCCATAGGAAGCATAAGAGGGTTCTCACGCAGCTTCCACCCTCTCCGTTCGATGACGTTCTACGTCACACCTGCGGTTACTCAGGACGTTCTACGTCCGCCGCTTATGAACGTGGGTGGCGCTGATGAACACTCTCAAGGTTAGGTTACTTGTAAACATAAATACCCCCGAAAGCAGAAGGTTTGACAGCCGTCGCCGTAGCTCAGAGGTAGAGCACCGGACGCGTAATTCGGAGGTCGTGGGTTCGGATCCCACCGGCGGCACATGGTTGTTTTTTCTTCTGCTTTTCTAATCAATTAGCTTTAAGCGATAACATATTCAGTAATATTCTAAATTGATCAACACTCAAAATAAATAAATTAGTAAAAAAAATCCCCTGTGCCCCTTGGTTTCTGTGGCTGTTGGCTTCTGTCATATTTATAACGAGCCCCTCATTCCCCTTCCCTTGTTTGCTTAATTGCTTAGCGAGGGCCTCGGTTCTGGCAGCCTTGATGCCATAGGAAGCATAAGAGGGTTCTCACGCAGCTTCCACCCTCTCCGTTCGATGACGTTCTACGTCACACCTGCGGTTACTCAGGACGTTCTACGTCCGCCGCTTATGAACGTGGGTGGCGCTGATTAACACTCTCAAGGTTAGGTTACTTGTAAACATAAATACCCCCGAAAGCAGAAGGTTTGACAGCCGTCGCCGTAGCTCAGAGGTAGAGCACCGGACGCGTAATTCGGAGGTCGTGGGTTCGGATCCCACCGGCGGCACATGGTTGTTTTTCTTCTGCTTTTCTAACCAATTAGCTTTAAGCGATAACATATTCAGTAATATTCTAAATTGATCAACACTCAAAATAAATAAATTAGTTAAAAAAAAATCCCCTGTGCCCCTTGGTTTCTGTGGCTGTTGGCTTCTGTCATATATATATATATATATATATATATATATATATATATATATATATATTCAAATTATTTGTATTGCCGCCGCGGTGGCTCAGTGGTTATGGTGCTCGGCTGCTGACACGAAAGACGCGAGTTCGATCCCGGCCGCGGCGGTTGAATTTCTTTGAAGAAATTCTAGAGGCCCGTGTACTGTGCGATGTCAGTGCACGTTAAAGAACCCCAGGTGGTCGAAATTTCTGGAGCCTTCCACTACGGCGTCTCTCATAGCCTTAGTCGCTTTTGGCCGTTAAACCCCAAAAACCAAAACCATCAAATTATTTATTGAAAAAGCACTGCAGGTAGTTAATGTGGCACTCAAGTAGGCTACAAGTCAAGAAACATGATCACAAAGAGTTTTTCTTTAAGAATGCAAAATAAACAAATAAAAACAAAAGACCAAGAATAGCGATTGTGGATGCGTCGTGTAACAAAGTAATTTTGTCGCTGGAAGGACTAGGGTTCTAGAATGAAATAGCGAAGACTGTGTTCTCATGACGATTTTGGAGGGCAATTCATTCCATTCTTTTATTGATAAGGCTGAAGGCGAATTCCAGTTTTCCGTCTGGGCGAAGATAAGGTTAACTTTGTAGGCATGATCGATGCAATGTGAGGCGTGAGGTGATGGCAAAATATGTGACCGAGCAAATGATACTTTGCGTGTGGAAAATGTGGGCGTATTAATTGAGTGTGGGGAAAAAAATTGACAGTGGCTTAGCTCCGGTTAAACCTGCTTTGTTTGACGTCGTGGCTGTCGCAGTTCGCGCACAATGCACTGGGAGCACCACGATAACGGTGTAGGCAAGCGCATTATATAGCCCTCTTTCCGCATGCGTAGTAACTGTGGTAAACACGCGGCTGCAAGTCGCGTCATACGAGGAAGCCGAGCGCGCGCCGATGCACACTCGGTAAACACGCGTAGAGCGCGCGAACGACGGCGAAGGTCAACCGGCGGAGCCGCCGCCGAGCGCGGCTCCGCCGACCACCTGCGCCTCTCCAGTGACGTCACGCGGCGATCTGGCGCATGCGCAGCTGTGGCTAAAATTGACCCCGGCGCATGCCAGACCCGGTGTTTACTAGCCTAGTGAAGCTTTTCACTTAAAAAAAAACCTAGCGAATTTTTAGCGTACAGTGAGTTACGGCATGTTGAGCTTTGCCTTCAAAGATTTTCATCTTTGAAGGAAGACAAGATGAATCGAGCAGCTTTATTCTGGACTGCTTCAAGTAGATCGGTTAGGGTGATTTGGTAGGGATTCCAAATGACTGATGCGTATTCCAGGGAAGGACGCACGTGGAGATGGAATGCTTCAAGCCTGGTCCCCCTGTCGACCATATGTAAGCATCGCTTCAGAAAGCCAAGTTTCTTTTGCGCTCTAGACGTAATATATTTTTTGGGCTCAGTCC
Source organism: Amblyomma mixtum (assembly GCF_055824585.1). Classification (NCBI taxonomy): domain Eukaryota; kingdom Metazoa; phylum Arthropoda; class Arachnida; order Ixodida; family Ixodidae; genus Amblyomma; species Amblyomma mixtum. The sequence goes on along the minus strand of NC_143014.1, from coordinate 240,262,422 downwards.
ATTCTAAATTGGAATTCAAGAAGACACCGAGTTATTTAACTGATGAAACCGAGTCTACGAGACCAGTAGGATTATGTTACAGGACTAGTATTCATTTTCAATTATAGGATACAACTACTTTGACTGTATGAATAAACTGTGGAAAAGATTACAGGTGGGATGAGGACACTCTGGGGATGTAGTATACAGAGTGTTTTCATTTAGTAAGACCAAGCATAAAAAAACAAAACAAGACAGTTCACAAAATGGAAACCCCAACTAGTGCAGATTTGATGGCAGTCGTCTTGGGTTAATGCTGATATATACGGAATTGGTCATTCTGTATTTATGCCACTCCTGGCGTATTGGCGCAGCGGTTAAGCGATGCGCCACTGCCCCGGCACGTGCTGCCACCGGTGGGGCTTGCGAGACCCAGGTTGCCCTTCCTGAGCAACCTGTCGCGACCAATCATTATCTGCCACCTGCCACAGTGGGCAGTTCGCTCACACTCCGGTGGGCAGGTTGCGATGATGTCACAAGGTCACGTGGCCTAGGTGGCCCACCTAGGTTGCTTCTCCGGGGGAAAAACGCTGCGGGGATTTCTGCTCAACGGGACCCTAACAGTGTTGCCTTAATATGCCCATTTGAGTTGGTTCTTTCTGGGTAACTTTAACATGGTTAGTTTTTTTTTGAACTCGATACAAAGCTTGGGACATTTAAATATCGTCACGTGACTACGCCCACCTGGGTGGCAACGTGAGTCTCCCTCAAGCGCATCCCACTTGTAGGAACTCGGTCACACCAAGCCGCTGTAAATAAACAGGGCACCGATCGCGACGATGGTACCACGATGAGCGTTGACACTTCCTTTAATTAGAACCATGATGCTCCAGCATATCGGTGTGAACATCGACAACGATGTTAATAGAGGAATCCCAACGCACTCTTGATGCAATTCGCGCTATTTCTACGAGTGTCATGATGCCTGTAGTTTTCCACATTGAGATAAGCGCCGCGTCTGGCCATATTGTACTTCGTTACGGAAGGTATTGCCTGCAGGCGTTGCTCGTTGCACTCCCTTTTGTGTCGCAGGGTTTGAGTGTTTGCTCACTAAGTAATAAAGGCTACAGGTACTAGATACATTATTTTCCTGCACCGAAATGAGAAAGTCTTTGCGCACACTTTTTGGGGTTAAAATATAAATCCGAATACACACCGTCGCTGGATGGTTCGACCGCTGCGGCTCTGAGATGTGCATTGCTCACCACAGTCGCCATTCAACGCCCGCTATGAACTGCACCTCCTGGAATTCTATGGGGCAATAGTCGCTTATTAGAGCCAACGAGGTTGAAAAAAACTCGCGGCGGATCGTACGATGTGGTAAATCTGCGTTGGCAAGATTAGTTGTACATTTCGTTTTACATTGATCGCCTTCCCATTGCCTTCTTGAATTTAATTTCGCCGTCGCTTTTTCGTTCCGCTGCTGCGTGAGTTTTTGCGAGGCTTCACACACCGCCGCTGTTTTGAGGAAATAACTACTGCAGTGGAGGCGGCGCCGCAGAGCCGTCGCAGTCTTGATCAGGGCAGAAAGCGCATACACCATACGTTGCTTTATTCACATATACCAAAGCGTATACCACGCTTAATTTGGTGCATGTTACAATATTTCATCTCAACTGCCGACGCCACTGATGGCATAGGATCGCCGACTTTGTTTTCAGCAAGAGAACTCTCTGACCACTGACTCACTTCGGCGGGAAGTATTACAGTGGAGGCAAAACTCTTCAGAACACTATTAAAACTACGCAACGAAGTCAGTGCAGTTACAAAATATTAGACATACACTATGGCCTTGAATAGATACGTGAGCTACGAAAAAAAAACTTCCTCACAGTCTGTAACTTGTAATGCCATTCTTATTTTTTGCTCTTAGTACAGATGGTTATCGTAAGACATTTTTTGTTTAAAGAATTTGAAATTTTACCTGTAAAACAAAACGCAGCAAGACAGCACACAGCAAAGAAAAGAATGGCGTTTGGAACAAAAAACGGTAATTCGGGTTGTATTTTTCGAGTACTTTTAAGTTCAAATTTATTTCGACGCAATGAAGTTCATTGCTTAAAAGGAAAAGCCTTCCTTCATGAAAAGTGCCGTGTTGAGGCCATATTTACTGCGAGAGCAGTAAGATTGGCACTTGGCGAAAATGTCGAGCATTAACACAGAGAAAATTTCCTGCCTTCACATAGATAATGCCGGCAAGTGAAGCATCCACCCTGCGCCACCCACCACCCATCCAGCTACCTGCGGCCTCGAGAAAAAAAATGGCTGTGGCTCAGTTCGTCTGAGCCAGGTTATACGGAGCGAAAGGTAACCGAACCAATGGCCGATGTCGACGCGGAAACGTTGGCAGCATCCGCTGCCCTTTTCCGCTTGAGATACTCTTCTTGCGTGTGCCGATGCTTCTCCAGACGTGCCTCCCGTTCTTCATCAACTAGAAGAGCCCACTTTCGCAACTTATCTCTAGTAAACGCGGCTTCGTGACGCTCTCTGTCGTAGGGATCGCTAGCAGAAGCCCGGCGCCTCCAATGCTCAGTCGAACTAGTCCCGGCGACCGGTTCTGTCCATGTCTCTGCGGTGTCTAGGCGGCGAGCGCTGGCCTTTGTTCAGCAAGAGCGAATCACGTGGTTAGTCACGTGACACAACTGGCGAGAGCGAGCGGTTGCAGCGGCGGTCGGCGCAGCGGCGGAACGAGCGGTAACAGCTGCGACAAGTCACGTGGTATGACGTCCCAGCCACAGCTGCGACAAGCCACGTGGTATGACGTCCCAGCCACAGCTGCGGCGAGCCTACAGTTAGAGGTCAAATACAAGCGTCACTTAACCTTCAGCTTTTCTGCGAGAAGTGGAGCTTTTCTCTCCAAAATTGTCACGCGTGTGAAGCCTCGGCTTAGAGCATAAGCATTGTTTGGAGTAAAAGCACGAAAGTAGACGTAGAACGAAAATCCAACTGCTATTGCAGCTTTCTCGCATCATGTGTCATTATCTGCCTGCCACTTTTTTTGCTTTGGTATGAAATGTTGGGAATGACTACCAGGCATAATCTGAGTAGATAACATGTAGTCGCGCCGCTTCGAAACAAAAAAAAATCATACAGGATTGGGACCTGCAGATAGTCGTGCCATATTTAGCGCTTGACCTAAATACAGGTATTGCATTTGAGAGCTTTTTGTCTCCTCGTTGATGCAGCTATCTGGACTCTGAAAAGGCTTTCAGTTTGAGAGAGGCAGAATTTAATGATAAGATTGTGCTATTGTTTAATGGTGTTAAACTGTGGACGGGGCTGTGAAAAAAATTGAGCTGACATGACCGGTCAGTAGCACCAAGGGATGCACCAAATTCTTGTAATAATGAGTCATCTGGCATTGCAGGGGCAGTAGAATTAACTATGCGAAATTTCTTCGGATAAGCTTCAAGAAACTGCAAGACTCAAATAGTAATAAATTTTTCGACATCGGATTCCATAGCGGAGCCCGTATTAAGACATCCATGTGATCACCAGCCTATGTCTACTTCAGGACAAATTCCTCTTCCATTACCCTCGACCTCTCTTGCGCCACCTGCGACTAACCTTATTTCTGCAAACACTTCCTAACCTCGTTCTTCCACCTGAATCTCTGACGCCCCCTAATGCGTTTGCCTTACCTTGGAAACCCCTCAGTTACGTTAAGTAACCATCATTTATCTTCTCTTCGCATTACATTTCCTGCCCATGCCAATTTATACTTCTAGATTTCATATATTACATCATTAACTCGCCTTTGTTCTCTTACTCATGCTGCTACCTTCCTGTTGCCTAACGTTGTATGCATCATTTTTCGTTTCCATAAATCTCTGCGCTATCCTGAACTTAACTTCAAGCCTTCTCGATTTCCTCAAAGTTTCTCCCCCATGGGTGAGTATTGGCAAGCACAATTCATATGCTGTTACTCAAACTACTTTTACTTTTTAGAGGCGACCATAGTCCCTTACATTCCGTTTAACGTCCCATGGAAACCTACACAGCTTGGCGTGAGTCCCCGCGTCCCCACCCTGAGCAGGTGTGCAGTGCCTGCGTGCACAACCCCGCCGCAGCGCTCCTCTGAAGCCAACCACCGAAGCCGAGGCTTTTCGGTCCCTCACGACGACGCAGACAGTGATGGTAAGGCGCTGCACCTCCGGGCTTGACGACAAGTGGGAGGCTGACGGCGAAGTTGAAGAACTGCACGAGCATGACAGCAGCTGGGTGTACGGCATAGGCCTGGGTGTACGCTCGAGGGTCCCAGGACAGAAATCACTGAAGGGCGCACACACGAGTTCGTAAACAAGCCCTGGCCTTGCGCACTCTGCAAAAGACGAGTGGAGACAAAACGAACTTTTTGGCAGTGCTGCCACACGGCTGACATGAGGTCCATTAAAACTAGCCCACAACATGATGTGCACGTGTCGTGTGGTGGCATTAGGAAAACAAAGCCCAGTAAGTGACAAAAAAAAAGCTTTCTTCTCGGTTAACCTGCAGTGGCTTCTGCATTCCAGAGAAAGAATACACTGAGAAAAAAAAACACTGGAACAGAAATTCACCGACTGACAAGGGTGGAAATTTGGGCGAGTCGGTATCGATGATCTTTTTGGCATGGTTCATCGACTGTTGCGTTGCTTCCTAAATTTAAACTGGAGCGCAGCTCTTGAATTTTTTTTTATTATGGGCACGCTCCTTCGAAGCTAATTTCGTGTTGGTGCGGGAGCAAGCCGGAAAGACGCAGTGCACGTCATTTGAGCAGTGGGATGTGCCGCTGACTGGCGATATCCTGGCAAGTCAACAAGCATTTGTTCAGCAGTTCGGCGGGCAGCCAAGGCCAGTCGAGCCCAAACAGTCCGAACATTGATGTATTGGAAAGATTTCAGGGTAAAGATGACAGATTTATTTTCTCGAAGTAACGCATGACTGATTCCCTCACAGCGCTAATAGAAAAGCATGGTACCCCAAAAAAGAAAATTGGCTAAAATTCCTTTTTATTCTTAAAAATAACCCACTTACTCTCGCTCCCAAGCTTTATGTAACGCCGTAGGCAGCACGCCGAACACGACATCGTCACGCAGACTCTCTAGCTAAAAAATCTCTTCCTCTCCCGTAACCGAGAGTATAGTAAGCATGAAATGTTTACGGGCATAACACATTGGTTGTAGATGGTACTAGTCAAAATCTTGAAATGAGCCTAGTGTTCAACACACCACACCACACACACTGTGCACTGGTCCATATGGACGCAATCGTTTCCTGAGTGTCTGGGGAATCTCTTCCGCCCTGCCTCGTCAGCTGTATCCGGTTTCTGTCGGCTCCATTGCTCGGCTCAAGCAGCTGTGACGGTGATGGCATTGAAATGCACGACGATGCAGAAGCGTACGCGGACACGACGAGACGCAGGCCCGACAAGAATGTATATGCAGCGCGTTCGAATACTCCGCGAGCGTGTATACATCTGCCTGCCAAAGGGGGAAACGTCATGAGCTGAAAGCCCAGCGGCTGGTCTTTTACATACTTGAGTGTGGGACCGCGGCGCCATTCTTGGGGACGGCGCGGAAGCAGTTTTTCCGCCCAAAGCCCTTCTCGCCCTGGAGCTCCCCTCTTGCTCTAAGCGGCCCTCTCTCAAAGCCCCTAACAGATCACGTATGAGTCTCGTTAAATCGCGTACGGTGCACGGATGCTTTAGTTTCAGCTCCCGGTTGCGTGGAATTCAGTGCCCGGATGTTGGCTCTCGGTGTCGGCGTGACGTCACCACACTGCCGACAACGGGAGCTAAAAGCATTTCATGCTTAAAACGCTCTCTCACCCTACCGCCGAGGCTCGCGTCGCCATTGGTCAGGCGAGGAGTGAAGTTTACAAAGGTTTCGAGTTTCTTTTCTCCGAACCCGAGCCGCCGCGCTCGAGCCAAGTGGAGAGGGCATTGCACAACACACAAGGTTACGTGCTCGGGTTGTTTCTTTAAGCTTCATTGGCGCGCGCGGGCGTGATTCCTATTAGTGCACTGCACGGGCTCGGGCCGGCCCGAAAGCCCGGGCCCGGCCCGGCCCGCGGGCCGGGCCGGGCCGGGCCGGGCCGGGACATGATTTGTTTTGCCGGGCCTAGGCCGGGCCCGGGCCTGAAGTTGCGGGCCCGGGCCGGGCTCGGGCTTAAAGCGGCGGACCCGAGTCGGGCTTGGGTCCGTAAAGAAACGGCTGTTGTCCGACTATTCATTCACCATTGCAGAGTGAAGTACACAACTGCGGCATTGGAGCAGCATCACGGATGAGCTATGGGTTATAGTACGCGCTGAGAAAAAAAAAACTAAGCTTTACTACTTGACTTATTTGTTTCCTTATTTCCACGCCGCGGTGGCTTAGGTCAAGGAGCTTGATTACTGAGCCGGGGAACCAGGGTTTGCTCCTAGCCTCGGCGGCCGCCTTTCCACCTTGGCGGCTAGCATGAAAGCTACGTACTTTGCAGTATCACTACTCGTTGAAGAAACCCAGGTGGTCGAAATGATCCGGAGCCCTCTGCTTCGGTTTTTCTCACAGCCTGCCTCCCCTTGGGCCCTTAAGCCCCCCAAAAATAGCGTTTATGTTATAGCTATATTTTTCTCGTGTGAGAAAATTCACAAAGTAAAGCGCATTTGGTTTTCATATTGATCAGCTGACCGGAACGTCTCGTAAATGAAATACCCACAAAAACTCGCCACAGTTTGTAAATCTAATCTATTAACCACATCTATCCCTCCTCGCTTCTTCAGCCTGGTTGTCATGACAAGTGTTTTGCCCTGTAAGTTATCACGTGGTTCGCGCGTTGTCTTCTGCTCCACCAGTAAGAGTAAAATTCAACCGGTCTTAATTGGCCATTGATCGTTCGTCACCCCAAAACATACCTATACACTATTATAAATGCATTCGTGAGGAACATAGTTTACGACGCTTATAGTCTTCAAAGCACACACCGTGAAATACTCAAGCCTTTTAGCATTTCGTTTCTGCTGAAAGGCGACCAGTTCGGCTATAAGCTTAACCTGTGAGATCGCGTTCACTAAAATTGTCATCCCACTGCTTGCTAGACAGCTTTAAAGTTTATACTTCCGGACGACAAAATATAACTGATTAAAATCATGGGGAAATGCAAAGTAGTCTGTTACGCGCGTATGCAGCCCTTTTTATTTGGCTCTCGAAACTTCCTAGTTTATCTTTGCGCACCAGCACGAGATCACTGTCCAAAAGACGGGCATGCCGAGCACTACTCTTAATCACTTCCTTCTGGGTTAAAAAGAACGAACTTTCTGCAAGCCAAACTGTTTTCAGAACCTTTGTCGGCCAGTTTCTTATCGGTCTAGTAGCAGTCTACTTGCTCAGAGTGAGCGGTATATCTCAAGCGTAACTGTGAAACGGGCCGGGCCGGGCCCGGGCTGGGCTGGGCTTCACTCGAGGATTCACGGGCCGGGCCGGGCTCGCTACAGCGATAACTTTGCGGGCCTGGGCCGGGCCCGGGCTTGAAGCCGCGGGCCTGGGCCGGGCTCGGGCTTCAGGTATCGGGCCCGGGCCGGGCTCGGGCCTCATATTTAGGCCCGTGCAGTGCTCTAATTCCTATCGCGCCGCGCCTGCTTTCGGCGCGCTACGGCGCGTACTACTCTGGCGCCATCTCTGAGCGAGCGGCGGCACTCTATGCAATCGCGCGGCACACGCGTGTTTGTGTTTTTATGCTCGGCGCCCAGTTACGCCGACGGTAACGGTGACGGCAAGGGATGCCGCACAACCCACGCACGGGCGCTGAAGGGCTGGGCTCCAAAATTACAGTTTTAGTTTCACGTACGTAGAAGCTTCACGTAAGTAGAGCGCTTACGGGTCACCAGTGCGCATGCGCAGAATATGAAGTGTCTGCGTGGGTCTCACGGACGTACAGTCGCGAGCAAAAAATATTAGCACAGATCACTGGCGATCAGAATTGGTATATCTCACCACGCGGCGCTGCGGTACGCAGACCTGCCTAACGGGCCGTTTCCATGTTTGCATCCTAGGGGGGGACGGCAGGAAGTAAGCTTTATCAAGCGTGCACCGCCCGAGCGTTGAAGTGCCGACCCTACGTGACTGTGCATGCGGCATTTATTTTTGGCTCGGTTATCATGAGCAAAGATGGCTTCATTTTATTCCTGTTTTTTTTTTATGTCCGCGATGGTTTGTCAAAAGGAACTCGCGGGAACAAGAAATGATAGCGCTGCTTTTAGCCAATAATTCTGCTGGTCCGTGGCAGCCCGCTGAACCCCCCTAACGCTGTAGAATGGGAACGGCCCGTCACTCTCGTTATCAGCCTCCTCGCCACGCGCAGCGCCACGCGTTGTCATTCCGGCGCTCTGGTGTTCCGTCATGTGTGCTAATCTTTTTTACCCGCGACTGTACATGAGATTCGGATCTTTGCGTTGCGGTCTTCACTTTGCTTGCGTAAGTCGCGTTGGCAAGATGGCGGTGCCCTGCCCGGAGACACAATCCTGTTTCAATCCCAGTTATTCATCGGCGATACCATTCATGCAGGCTGTTCCAGCCTTCCTCCAAGTTTCTGGTACTCGGCGTATCCGAATTGAGCGAAAGCCAGTGCGCGCTGAAAACAACAGCGCAAGAGCTATGTTCTCCAGAAGTTTCGTTTTCTTTCGACGCCCCCTCCCCCACTCCGAAGACACTGCACGTGTGCCTGGACGCGCGCACTGTTACACTCTAGGATGGTGCAACGATGTCGGCATGAACTCCCACTACCAGCAGCATGGTGGCGGCTGCTTCGAAGTGCAGGACGCTTGATGTCGGAGCCCGCGGCCCCTTATTGAGTTCCTGGTCATTAAAAGGGTCGTGGCTTTCGTGGGCGTTCCTTGGTCAAGAGTGCTAGGAATGTTTTATGGCTTTCCTTTTCGCTTCTTCGCCGTTTCTTCCATTGTTCCTTTCCCTTAGAAGCCCAGCTGTGACGTCTGCGCGCCTGTTCCTTGATATGTTTTCTTTTTCACGACACGGGCGCGGCGGCGGTGAAAGCGTGCGGGTCACCGTATTCAATGTTCACTGCGGACACTGCCCGACTACAAAAACTAGTACGTCTTTCCGGGAGACTTTCGCCCTGAGAGCGAGAGCTCTAAAAATAGAGTGTCAAAAACTCACAACTGTCAATGTAAACCGCACCACAATCAAAGTGGAATACTTACAAATCGAGCTGTGATCCATAGCCACCGCTGCACATCTGGAATGTCCCTCTCAGTGCCTCAGGAGTGCTGCCACCTGGTAGGCAGTGCGGTTATGGGCCGGAGACAGAAAAGGTCCTGTCGGTGGGAATGGCTCGCTCCCAAAGCGCAGCTTAGAGCTCAGCCAAGCATTCCACGTCTGTAGGCTACCCAGCCACGAACCGGCTCCGGGGGTTGCTTCGCTGGTAAACTGGCAGAGAGATCCCTGCATGGCGTGCACCAGCTGGCCGTTTGATGCCCTGTAAACAAAGAACAGCACGAAGGGCATCAATTAAGTTTAGATAAATGTCTGGGAAATATGTTTGGGATCTTTTAAAACTATTTAAATACGACTGTGGATAAAGCAACATTTCTTTGTTTTGCAACAATGTTAATAATCACTTTTGCTGGGTACGTAGAAGCTGTTTGGTTGTCTGGCACTCCTGCACGAAGGTTCAATGGCAAAATTAAGTAAAAAAAAAGAAAGCAAATTCCATGATCATAGCGAGATAATATAGCGCAGAGTAGGACAGGACACAAGAAGACAACACGAACAACACGAGCGCTTCGTGTTGTCTTCTTGTGTCCTGTCCTACTCTGCGCTATATTTACTCGCTATGATCATGCACCAACAAGCCCAAAAAGCTACGCTTTTGAACTACAAATTCCATGGTAGTAAAGTCGGGTCAGGGACCACAGGGAACATCAACAAAAAAAACTTCCTTTTTGACATACCCCATAACCTGCTTAAGCTCCTAGTATTTATATGTTACACCCCGCAAACCTGGCAAGCAGCTCTGCAGGTCTGGCTGCCTTTCCTTCTAAGGAGCTGATGAATGTAATGGAGCGTGACACCGCCGGGCCAGCCTCGTGGACAGTGCTACACGCTGATAAACTAGCGTTTTTTTGTAAAGTTTAGTCAAGCATCGTGGCATTATCATGTACAACATTCTCGCACAAAAATTTCGAAAACTGTAAGATACTGGTATGAAAATATAGAAGATAATGGTCCATTCTTGTGATATGCAACAAAATCTTTCTTTTAAAGTGCTTTCATCGATCGCATCGAACAGTTAAGATAGCCGTAAAAAATCAACCGGGAACGCTTTTGATGATAGCAAAAACCTTAATAGAAGAAAAAATGTATGACTGCCGTCGGGTGATTTGCTGATATATTGATTGTTATAGTGAAATCTTAGGTGATATGAAAAAATTGCGTTCGGAAAAGGCTTCCCGCTCAAAAATGTGCTTCGGTTGAGAATTTTTGGCATGCGTGAGCCCTTGAAATGCCGATCCCGAACAGCGGATTCGCCGCAGGGCCGAACACCCTCTTGTTCCTCCGGGACAAATCACAAACCTAGGAGCTAGGTAAAAGACTACGCAACCACTGATTGTTCTGCTGGCGCTATGCAATGACGCTCGGTTTATTGACCCGCTCACGCCGCAAGTTATGAAACACACCTTAGTACATTGACTCTAGGCACCAGAAAATGCGCTCACAGTGTTCTGCACTGAATTATTTCAACTTATTGCGACAGGAGACGCACGAAAGAAGCAGCATGTTCCATGCCATATACGGACATCTCTGTAGTGGCTATATCGAATCCATTACGTCCACGAGAACAGTGCGAAGCGATGTTCTTATGAAAGCTAAACATTGAAAAAAATGAGGCGAAAAAGAGCGGAGAACGAGAAGAGGAAGGGGAAAGAACAATACTGCAAAGAATACGTCTATCTTAGCTACAGTGAAAAACAAGGATTAAGGCCAGCGAAAAGAAAGGCTTCTCTGCGTGGGGTAAACTGTTGTGAGCTAAAAATAAAATCCTGTCACAGGTGCTTCCACTCTTTTTGCAGGAAATACAGCTTGACCTTCAATAGTACTGCGTGGTTGAGCAAAACTTTCCATTTGTTTCACATGCTTCAATTGCCCACCATCCCGAAGCTGTACAAAAGCATTTCGTGTATGTCCAGAATGTTAAAACACCACTAGGAATGCGACCAAATATAAAGAAAGAATGCATCAACAGCTGCAGTTGGAGCAAAATGCTGAACAACGAATTTTAAGTGGTTGTCTTGCCTCATCTTCGGAGGCCATACTGATTTATTAAAACCAGCGCTTGAAGACACGGACAGAAAGGTGAGATTGGCGTTGGTTTTGATAAAATGCATAACTGGGGGTTGGACTTCTCAGTTTTTATTTTCTGAAAATTCGGCGGACTATTTTCGGTTTGTTATTTCAGGACACTACTTTCCGTTTTTTTCGACGAATATTATTTTCAACCAATAAAATACTGACTTTTTTCGGTTCCTTAATATAGCAGTTCTGTGCGGTGAAATATGTTTTAAAGTCTACCTCGGTATTTTTGTCACCATAAGCAATTCAATCTAGGTGCTCTTTCCAGCTTTTTGTCTTCCTGGGTTTGTTCCCTTGCGCCATTCGAATTTGTTATGAACCAACTAGCCCAACAGCGAGTACTTCTGAACAATTTATTTACCCGTGATTAACGTGCAAATGGTAGTAACTGGAGCTGTACTTGTAGAAGGAATTGCTAAAGTCATTAAAAGAGTGGTTTACCGTTTATTAGGGTTTAACGTCCCAAAGCGACTCAGGCTATGAGGGACGCTATAGTGAAGGGCTCCAGAAATTTCGACCACCTCTTTAACGTGCACTGTCATCGCACAGGACAGAGGCCTCTAGAATTTCGCCTCCATCGAAATCCAGCCGCCACGGCCGGGATCGAACTCGCGTCTTTCGGGTCAGCAGCCGAGTGCCGTAACCACTGAGCCACAGCGGCGGATCGTCATTAGAAGAGAAACTCAAGTTAATTGAGATCGCCGGCAGACAAAAACAGAAGCGGAAGTTTACTTCTAGGAACTAGGTTGATATGTTTTTCGTAGGCTGTCGTCGCACTCGGTTAAGTGCGAGGGCGGTACATCTGGTCAACAAGTACAAGTGGTCTGGCTTGGAACTAAAATTGCTGCTCAGTCGTCTGAGTAGCCAGAACTACTTTTTCGCGACGTCCATGTAAGTGCCCTACATGCATTGATTAACCTACTTAATCGATTAACTGCTTTAAGCAGGTGATGATAGTGAAGAAACAGTGCTTAACTAGAAGACGGCGAGGAGGCGATGCTTCTCGGTCTGCAGAGGCGGACAAGCTAGCGGAGCAGTACCTCAAATAGCACAACAACGCAGCTTATCCTGTAATACCAACTTCGCACCACGCCCCTGGCTTCCCTACTCAGTTATTTTTCAGCTTTAAGTTAGTGTAACTCGCATTCAGCAGCCAGCTAGCTATGCCTTGCAAGCTAAAAATAATTACCTTTTTCGGCTAAAACCGAATTTCGAAAAGTCAATTCGACGTACTTTTATCGTTTTTTCTTTTTCGGCTTGAACCGAAGAGTCCAACCCCTATGCATAACCAACTAGCCCAATACGCCACTCTGACCGTAATGAACACTGTGCACATTTCCAGCCTTCACGGTGTTTTGGTGTTTAGAGGGAGTGCCAAAAGAGGGCAGCTGCATTTATAGCACACACAAATGCGATAAGGAACCTCCTGGCAATATCTTGATACACCTCAGAAATGAATAGCAAGGTACTCCTGCACTGCATACGCTTGTATGTTTATAGCTATTCAGTAAGTGAGGAAAGAACAGCCCCCTTTTTTATGAAACTCTAGAATGTAGTTTTAGGGCACGTGGTTCCACAGTGGCAACTTTTCGTTTGTATACCAGAATCCAACCTGGAAAAAAAAAGACTATGAAAATTGCCTGTAATGCCGTTGCAAATGTCGTTGGACTCATAATGTTTCGGCACGGAATCGAAATCGGTGATTTCTGAACAGCATTGGAGCCTACCGACCCGAAGTTAAGGCCAAGGATTAATCTGCAAGGCTAAAGGCTTCCACTCAGGGGTTGGAGTGAACGAACGGTTGTTTTCGCGGCATTTACGTTAACATGAACACGCACAAAATGCGGTTGTATCTAAACGTTTAGCAAACGTAGACAAAAGTGCCAAAAGTTGTTAAATACACTGAAGTGAATTTCACTTATCGCTCTGCTATGTAAAGCAAGCTTCGCGCGTACTGTTCGTATCATCTACAGTATGCTTATTTATTCATTCAGTTATGCAGCACCGATATACAGGAAAAATCCGGCGGCGCTGGAAACAAGACCAGTATCCCGTGAACTGTGCAATGAAGTGTAATACTTTACTGATGGCACTTGGCAACAGCACGGCTGCTTTTATCCCAATCTTCTGTTTGAATAATTTTTGTTGTAATGTTCTCGAAAATATCTCACACGAGACTTTCTTTTCAGGACAAAAAGTCGTATCTTTTTCTTCAAACAACGTAACCTCGATGCAAAGAAACACTCAAGTGACGAGTGAGGTCACCGACTGCTTTCAGAACAGCGAAAATAGATTCTTTTCAAATGCTTTTTGAGAGAAACAATGAATCAAAGCTTCCGCAAAATTCACCAAGAAATTGTGCATACATGGAATAGTTAGTTATAGAAGCATGTCGGGGTAACGTAAATTCGTTTTTAGTGTCCCTTTGAAGGGGGTTTTCTGAACAGACATTCGCATTTATGGAACGTAGGCCTGATGTGCAGAGCTCAGAACAGTCATATCAGCTATTAGCATTTCAGTTCCTCCCCGCCCGTCGCCCCATGCCCCATTCTGTCCTATGCCCGAAAACAATGTTGGAGGTGCACCGGATATCAGTAGAAATCTCCCACTTACTCGGAGCAAGAGATGGAGAGCGTCGTGGCAAGGCAGCGTTCCAAAGCACGCTCCTGTGGGTTGCCGGCTCCGTGATAGGGTTTCCACCATCTGAACCCGTTGAAACCGTAGCTGCAGAGGCTGCCTTTATCCGCCGGGTTCGGGATGATGGCCCGCTCTGTCAGCTCGCAGAAGAAGTGGTACGCAGGTTGCGGACGGCGGGCTCGGCGGTAGCGGCGGTAACCGCCCTCCATCTGAGAAGCACTGATGGCAGCAAGTGTCCTGTTTTCGATGTGGGAGCAATTTGTTACCATTTATTTGTCACAGAAAAGTAGCTGCAACTGTAACTAAGACCGCGATTTACTTTGCGATAGCTAGACTGTAGTTAAAAGGGAACTGAAGCTGGTTTATGCCAGTCATGTACGAACTGCGTGTTGTCGTGACCGTACTTCTGACCACGTGGGCCCGATCAAGCAGGTACCGTGAACAGTCGACAAGGCCGACGACCTCGCGACGGCGGTGGTGCAGTGGGGTGCTTGGAATGCCCCCCTCCAAGCCTAAGTGGATTAGTGCAGCGGAATTCCTTGAGCGGAGGTGACCAAGGCAGCAGCGGCGAAGGCAGGAGACGCGCCGTAGGTATTGTCAGAGCAACCACAGCGGAAACGAAGGCGACGTGGCGGCGCCAGTCACGCTGGCTGTTAATTGAAGACGGCTGTGTTCCCGACTCGTGTTCTGGACATTCCGCGGGGAAGCAAGTTCATTCACCTGCTGGAAGACTGCGGGAGATTGCTTTCCAGCCGGGCTGGATGAGTCAGCATCTCCCCCTTCCCATCGACCCAGCTGCGAGAGAGTGGAACAGCCCGCACCTGCCCTGCCGGGGGTGGTAACACGAACGTCCCCTTCGGTCCATCTGATTGGACAGTGCTCTTCGAACATTATTCCACAGCCAGGGATCTCGGGAATTCGAACCATATTTAACTCGGCTGTGAGTGTGGCCGAGGAGAGGCCTGCTAGCTCCAGTCGACTACGGTTGACGAAGACGTTCCTCTTCCACTGAGAGCCATTCTCAGTCCCGCTCTATGTAAATAATGTAAATAAGTGTATAAAGTTTTTCGTTACCTTTCCTCGTTAAACCCAGTCTCCCATCCTCCTCGTCCAATCACCGGTCTCCGGCCATGCTACCCGGGTCGCAACAGTGTCTTGAGAACGTGGGGAAGGAACACAGGAGGGGAAAGGAGCACACCTCCTCGTAATTTTTTACAGCGGTGGACTGAAATTTGTTCTCAGAAAGAAATGTAACGCATCGCTTAAAAAGGATGCCATGTGCGTTGTATATAGTTTTCAGTGGTTCTGTACGGCGTATTGTATAACCCGTCACCTGCCAGGCACTTGATTACACAAATAGAAAATGGAAATCTAGCAATTTCAACCACTGCGGCCGAAACGCGACTGCTGTAGTGTTCATCGTGCTTATTCGTCGGCACTCAAGAAGGCAACGTGCCCTCAGATCCCGAACCAAGGTTCTCTGATTGGTTTGGTTTGGTTTGTTGGGGTTTAACGTCCCAAAGCGACTCAGGCTACAAGGGACGCTGTAGTGAAGGGCTTCGGAAATTTCGACCACCTGGGGTTCTTTAACGTGCACTGACATCGCACAGTACACGGGCCTCTAGAATTTCTCCTCCAAAGAAATTCAACCGCCGCGGCCGGGATCATACCCGCGTCTTTCTGGCCAGCAGCCGAGCGCCGTAACCACTCAGCCACCGCGACGGGGCGGTTTTCTGATTGGATGCAGCGCTAATTTGTTCATATCAGAATCGCTGATACGTAGTTTTAATTCACTACAAAGCTTAAGCCAGCCTGCTTCAAAAGCCGCAATGACAACCAACAACGTGTGAGCGATTGTTACATTTTTACATGCCTCACCTGACCTAAAAATGATTAAAGCCGCCCTTGACGTCACAGCCATTATTCGGTTGACGAAACCGAAACAGCATGATAGAAGGAATTAAATTAACACGAGAAAAGAAAACACGCAGGGAAAAATTTGATGCCTACACTGCTTTAAAATGTCGTACTGTTGTGTACTTTTATTTATTTATTTATTTATTTATTTCTGATACCCTCATGGCCCACAGGGCATTATTGAGGGGAGTGGTACATAGATATAAAACTGTTACAAAAAAGGGGGGTTAACGCATACATAGGCATGCCTAGAAAAAATGATACGTATGATTGCAAAAAAAAAACTACCTGCAAGAAAATACATGATTCAAAAAAGCGAAACAATACAATAATTAGGAATACCAACACCAAAACGAATAAATTCACAAAAACAGTCAAAAAACATTTCATGGAAACACAAAGATATGAACTAGAACATCACCCTTCGTAGAAACATTGAACGGGTACGATGGCAGAAGGCTATTAACAGAATAAAGTGCATGCGAAAAAAAAAGGAACAGGGCTAAATACACAATATACAAAACGAAGTGAACCAACTGAGGCTATGGTAAACCATATTGTAATGACAACAGTGCCCTAAACTCATCAAGGTCCTTTGCAGCTACAATATGTGGTGGTAGGTGCAAATAAAGCAAAAAAAAAAAAGACTGCGTGGCTGTTCTTACGAGATATTCGATATCGTCGGTGAAGAAATGGTTACGGCTTCCAAAATCTTTGTGCTTTAGTGCTGCTCAAATGCAAGAAATTCAGGCTTGAGGAGCGATACTTTGACGGTCGCTAGCCGACGCGGTCATACCTTGACACGGCCCCCCATCGGGTATCAGTCTGAATTAACCATGATCCCAGCTGCTTCCAAATTAACGAGCGCCCAATTGCCATGACTTTCATGGGCGTTGGTCGGAGCAAAGCCGGCAGCACGAATTAACCAAATTTTCGAATCAAAAGGGGGTCGAAATAACGATGTTTTACAGTACGCTCTGTGAGTCTGTGGCCGGCACATATACATATATTTCGTACAAAAGCCCCTCTGTAGGAAGTACACGAAGCTGTGAGCGTGGCTGCTTCACTAACTTGTGAAAAGTTACATCTAGCGCAATAAATACCGCCTTCTTTTTTTCTCGTGGTTATAATGCTAGTCATGGTCACTGCTAAATCAGGCCACCCTGAGCTTGAAGAAGGGAAAGAAAACGTAGATAACAGAGGCGCACGAGCGACCTCACATCCGAGGCCTTTTCTCCACAGTTTTCAGTCTTGCAATACTTGCATCGGTTGTTTTATATGTGTAACTAAAATTAGATGTTATGCTGAGGTATAGGGGTTTAACGTCCCGAAGCTGTAAGTGTGCAATGCGGGACGTCGTACTGACGGGCTGCAGATTAATTTTGTCGACTCGGTGTTCTTTAACCTCCGCTGACATCGTAGAGCCCAAGGACGTTTTTTGCATTTCACCCACATCGAAATGCGGCCGCCACGGCCCAGATTCAATCCCGCCCTCTCAGGCTCTGCATTCGAACGCCATAGCCATGAGCCACCGCGGCGTGTAGCTCGACTGCTAAATTTGTGGTGAGGCAATTACACAGGTCCGAAGGAAGACAGAATTTTATTTTCTAATTTTGATAACGAACGTTTGAAATTTTGGGCGATCCGATGAAATATTTGTGGACGAGGATATCGCGCCGCAAAAATTACATATTCAGGGCTGGCTCCCTGGGAAGCCTTGAGGGGTGTCCGTATGCACCACTGGTGCTGGTCACAGTGGGATCCTTATCCTTCGGTGGGAGATTGTTTGATGTGGGAACAGAATGCGCAGTTGAGAATTTGCAGTGATTTTGGTGGACGGCGTTTTTTCTGACGTTCTCGCTTTCCTTCACGACGAATGAATAGCACCCAGCCAGTGAATTTGCTATTTCGTTCTCAAGCATGCCCACTATAGGCTTCAAAACATACGCCGTTCTTTGTAAAGTAATACCTGCAGATTGTGCAGCATGTAGCCCCTTTGCCAGAAGTAACCGAGCAGCAGGTTCTCGCTTCTCAACCGTACAACGGAGCCTCTACGGCACCCCTAAAGACCGAAAGGCGTCAAAACGTGAGGACAGGGGTGCACCTTACGGTACACATATTCAGAGCTTAAGGGCTTCTCCAAGTGCTTGGCTAGGCGGCTAAGAAACAAACCGCAGTTGCCCGGTTACTTTTGGAAAAAGCGGTACCTAATTTTAGCTTATGTTTGACAGCATTGATAGTGAGGCGCTTACCTGTACCGTATTGGCTCGCGTTTACGTCCTCCTCTGCAGCAAGCGAAGTTTAAAAGAGTAGCAGCATTAGTTTCAAGCAACCGTGTCACAAAGTGCGCCGGTGTCACTGGAAGCGCGCGGCTGAACGATGTTGAAATGTGCTTCTCTCGTGTAACCGATTCAGCGGCCGAATGACCAAAGTATTGCCCCCAAGAACGATTCGTTACAGACTCCCCACCCAGTTGGATCAGCACGTACCGTCACACTCAGTATGAACTGCAACGCACAAGATGTGGTTGGAGCTCAGTTCTCGAAGCAGACCGTGCCCAGCGAGGCTGGAAAGTGATGCATTTAGCCGTGGATGCAAAGGACGACGTACACTGAACGTTCAAGTTGTGTGCCCTGTGTGAAGGGCGCGTTCATTTATGATAAACCGCAAATCTCCGCTCGGTCACTATGGACACGTTGCACAGTTTAAAGGGCAACTGCGGCGATTTTTCAGCCACTTTAAGTTAATGGCTGTTTTGTGTTCCTAAGAACCTCCTGTAATGTGTACGATACAAGGTTTTCAAAAGCAACCCCAAAATAATTTTTAAACAACAAAAACGCAAAACTCGAAACCGAAACCGGAGAGGTGCCTTCGTGCGGTATTGACTGTGACGTCACTAGCGGGTTCGCCGCGCTGCGAAGTTTCGAAGCCGCGCTGTCGACATGGCTGAAGCGCGGAGAACAGCAGCTTTTCCTAGACCAGCGAGTCTTTAGAAGACGACTCATTCGACGATTTCGGACTGGACGAGTCGCCTTTCAGGTATGATCCACTGCCGCGCGAGCTAGCCGAGTCACACCACAGGCCGCGTCACCTGCAGCATGGAGATGGTCTGAACTCGGAGAAGTAAGTATTTGAGTCATTTCTCGTGCATGCATTTGTGACACAGTCGTCAGAACAAAAGTTAATGTGATGCTCCCGCCGATAGCTGTTTGTGTGGCGAGTGCCGGCCGACCCAGCCTGATGAAAGAATCTGCTGCCGAAACGTTGCCGCGGTGCACAACGTCCTTAAAGGAGAATGCATAACCAACAGTCCTCTCTTTGCGAAGCTTTGTCTCGACGGCGAGCATTTGGAAGTGAATTCACGCCAGCTACAGTTCTTTAAGCGCGCTCTCCGTGATCCACTTCCTCTTGACGGCCGCGCTTCGTTCAGCTGGCTGCTGCGATGGGTGGCTGTACTCGAATAACGTTGGCACAGAATCTGCCTTCAAGCCCCGGTTGAACGAAGCCTTAGCGAGTCCAAAGCTCCCTCTGAGGTACACGCTGTCCTCATAGCAATCTGGCGCGAAATGTTCCGAGCACAAGCGGGAATGCTTCCTCGGAGACCAGTTGACACGGCGGAAAGCTCTCACCCACTTGTCGCGAAGGTTCTTATCGCTATGAAATCTATGGTAGATCACGCCCGTTGTCACAGATGAAGAATTTGTGCAGCCCACAGCACATCAGAAGTTGCCGTGACCCATCACTCGGGCGTACACATCACATCAGGCACGTTGAGATGGCGCGAAATTGCACAGGTGGTCGAAATAATTCCGGAGACCTCCACTACAGCACCTCTTTCTTCCTTTCTTCTTTCACTCCTCCCTTACGTCCCGGTTCGGGTGTCCGTTACTGCGTCATTTACTTTCCTCAAAATCAATTTTCAGTTTTCCCCTGCACTGCCAACGCCAGCGCGCGCCCGACTAGCTTGACACGCCGCCCCGCCAGTGACATAACAGTACAGGGTGGCCTGTAGAAGTTGCTCGATCAATGGGTGCCGCTCGCGTCGAGGAGCGCTTGTTTTCAAAATTCGCTTGCGAAAAAACTACGCCGCTTTCAGGTGCGAAATTTTACATGAGATACAGACTACCATGAAGAATAGTCTTAAAATTTCATTTCGATCGAGGAACATAGACAAATCACCGGAGTTGCCCGTTAAGCGCGACAGTACATACATGTATGAGCAACAAGAGAACACGTGGTGAGTGCCTTTCGGGTGGCTGATGCTACTCTAAACGTGCGAAGCACTCCCCGTTGGTCTTGCATGCCGTCTCCTTTAGAAAGCGCTGTGGCAGTTATGCACGTCAAAGTGCCCATTTGGTGCATATTCTGATTTAAAATAAGAATCAGTGCTCTTAAAACTGTTATTGGTATTAAAATTCAGATGACGTGGAGGAGGATCAAAAGGCTGAACGACCAGTTTTAGATGGAAATGACTAATTCTCGGCACTCATACGGGTCGTAAAGTATCTCGTGGCAGAAATGAGCAGAAGGGTCGTCCTGATTTGCAACTTTTCTATGTTTATCAGGGTTACCTCCCCCCCCCCCCTTTTTTTTTTCTGAAGCTCTTGAATGCAGTTTTTTGGCCTCTGACATCACTATGAGAGTGTATTTTGTATGTCTGCTAGATTACATTGTAAAATAAAAAAAAAACACGGCAATCGTCTGTAATGTTGCAAACTAATTAGTTGCAACTCATAATGTGTCGATACGGAACCCCAATCAATGATTTCTCAGAAACATCGAAGGCTGTCGATCTGATGTTAATACCGAGGGTTAACCAACAAGGCTAAATTTGCAGTCAATGATTGGCGTAAACCGACAGTTATGCCCATAGCGTTTAGATTAACAGGCACACGCCCAAAATGCTGTTGGTTTTCAGTGCTAGCAAAGATACACAAAGCGCTAAAAGCTTTTAAACACACTGAAGTCAATTTAACTTATTGCTGTGAAATGGGAAGCAAGCTTCGTATGCGTTCTGTTCATATCTCACCTCCGATATGCCCATTAATTAATTTATGCTGCACAGAAATACAGAAAAATATCTGGCGGCGCTGGCAACTAAAACCGGACATCTGATGAAGTAGTGTCGGGAACTGTAACGTCCAGGTTGCCATTGGTTGGCGCCGTGAGGAATTATCATTGCATTTGGCAACAGGACCATACTCAGCAATTCTGGAGAAAATCATTTTTCATTGAGAGAGACTTAATGAACGCAGTTTTTTTTCATATATTATAAGCTTTCACTATAACAATCCGCAGATCTCCTATCGACAGGCCTGCATCTTTCTGCTATTAACGTTATTGCTATCGCCAAAAGCGTTCCTCATTGGTTTTCAATGGCAGTCTTAACTGCTCAATGCAAGCGATGGAAACAGTTTAAAAGACAGCTTTTGCTACGTATCGGGAAAAAGAACCATTACCTTAAAGGAACACTGAGGGAAACGCTATCAATTTCATTTTTTTGTTAGTAAAATCCGATAGTTCGGCATTTTGCGGCTTTGTTGCCGCTTGCCCGGCATCGAAAGGTGCCTTTATTATTAAGAGATTTGGATTCGAAGTTGAAAAACTCTTTCCCACCGCTCCGATTCAAACTCGGAGCTCTCTGATGACGAAATAGACGGAAAATGACTTAAAGTGGAGGAAGCCGTAAGCGGGGATACGGTGACTGCCGGATGCGAGCGCTGCGCTGCCGCCTAGCAGCAGCCGAAATGAAAACTACTGCCGACCAGACGTTGAAGCCTCTATTAGCCGTCGTCGCTTCGCTTACGTTTGGACCAACGCAACGAAGGCTCCCGTTCCCGATTCCGACAAAAGTTCTCGCAAAAAAGTTCGGCCTGCACTTCAGCGACCTCAACCCCACACAGTGTGCGACGATTTTGAAGGCTGAGGCGGCAGGTCCGGCAAAAAAGTCCGAGCGCCGAGAGTCGGCTGCGTAGCTGTCACCGCCGAGCCACCATCACGACTGATGTGTAGAGACTGGTACGTGCGGGCATATTTAAATTCTGGTTTGGTTTGGTTTGGCTTATTGGGGTTTAACGTCCCGAAGCAACCCAGGCTATGAGGGACCCCGTAGTGAAGGGCTCCGGAAATTTCGACCCCCTGGGGTTCGTTAACGTGCACTGGCATCGCACAGCACACGGGCCTCTAGAATTTCGCCTTCATCGAAATTCGGCCACCGCGGCCGGGATCGAACCCGCATCTTTCGGGTCAGCAGCCGAGCGCCGTAACCACTGAGCCACCGCGGCGGGTATATTTAAATTCTGTAATAATAATCCTCTTAGGGCTGGTTATTCAGCCCAGCGTCGTGGTACGTTGACGAAGCGAACACGCCGAGCGCTACGTTTGCTAACGTGGAGGTGCTCAGAACATTTGCTATCAAAAGCTCTTTTTTCGTTGTCGCAGGCGCGTTCCGCGGCACGAACTTCATCTGAGGAGCACTTAGGCACTTGGAGATCATCTGCTGCTCCGCCCTCGTAAATCGAGGCGCGTCGAAAATCGAAACCACGTGGGCGAAGTGCAGAGCCGCGAGGAACCCCAAAACATACCGAAACTCAGCTGGCCGCCTGTTGCGTCGTCAATTCCAGTTTTCTTTGACTTCCAACATTCAGGTTGTCTATTTTCCGTCTTGCTCGTGTGATAAAAGTGCACTAGCGGTTTCAAAACAAAACTTATGTACTTCAGTATCGATCAAACGCGTAACCTTCATGCACTATTGTCATGGAGGAAAAAAATACTCAAGAAGGAGCGTCCGGTGAGAGCATTGAAGCCCAGCCATCAAATGTTAAAACGATAGAGTCGGTCCCCTCCGTGATCACGCAACGTGATAGCGTGCGGTGATATTTAGCCCCGCTGCGCACGCGCATGCGCGGATCAGGGCGGCAAACTGACTGTAGATCAACCTGCTTGCTGTAGACGCCCGCGCCACGGGCCGCGCCCCCGTTTTGTAGCGTGAGCTACATTGGCCACAGTTTCGCCGTTTCGTGTGCTCCCTTCGTCGCCCAAACTGCGCATGCGCGAGGAGCGAGTGACGTCACTGCGCACAGCTGGCGCGCGTTAGCCGTCGCCTCGCCGCGCACGCTCGCCGCTGCCGTTGCTGCCGCCGGCGCAGAGCCACGTGACGTCACTGCTCACGCTACGCATATCCTGGCCACGGCATAGCAGAGCTAAGCCACTGCCAACTTTTTTTTTTGCTCTCCCAGTCAGTCCCTTATGTTTTGGTGTTGTTATGTTTTAGTACGCGGAGACGCGCACACCAAAACATAACCATACTATACATACATAACATCATACACAACACCAAAACAAGGGACTGACTGGGAGAGTGAAAAACGGGGGAGGGAGCGGCTTCACAAGCACTTGGCTTGCGAAGGCTGGCCGCTTGGCATCACGCTCCCTCCTAAGTTTTTTTCCCCTATGAAGTTTGTCATCCTCAGAGATCCGTAGTATCTTTTCTCCAATTTCGTCATCCCACTTGTACATGCGGGATTGGCGAGTGGCGACGATACCTGTATTTTAGTCATTCCTCTTTTCTACCTTACAAGGGCTTTGTTTCTTGAAAGTGGTGTTTTTATGGTTACGAGGTGGTATTCTATTGATACAAGCCAAGTGTAATTTCTCCTCAGTGTTATTTAATATTACCATAATAGTAGCTTACATTATCCTAATATTCAACATTTTTGCGCAAAAATGCTGGACATGGGCTGGGTTTTTTTTGCGATATTCTGTCTCAAAGATTTTCAATGAACTATCGTCAAACATATCTCGCATACACCAGACTTTTTTTTTTAGGAAACAAATTCATAATGCTCCTTTAATCAGAGAGTTTCGAGCTCACTTCTAGTTGTGAAGCTACACTGGCATGCGACCAGTGACGTCACCGACGGCTTTGAGAGTCGCGGGAATAAACTGTTTAGACGCTTAACCGGAGAAACAGTGTGTCAAAATTTGTGCGTAATGCACTGAAAAAAATGGTCCATGCACTTATCTGTTTGATGTTTTGGAAGGATGTGCAGGTAATGTAAGCTATTTTTCAATGTCCCTTCTAAGGATTCCTGAGAAGGCATCCACGTCCATGGAACGTCGCGCGAAACACTTCCCAGGCCCGCCGTTTATAGCAGTGATATACTCATATAAATTATTATGTGTTCAAGACTCCCCCCCCCCCCCCCCCCCCCCCCATTTTTCATAGTCCACTTGCCCTGTGCACAAAAATAACTAGGAAGGTGTAGCAGATTTAACTTGAGATTTCTCTTACTCGGAACACGAGGACGACAGCTTCGTCGCGAGGCAGCGACCCAAGGCACAATCCTCTTGGTGGTCGATTTCGTCATAGGTTTTCCACCACCTGAACCCATTGGAGCCGTAGCTGCAGAGGCTGCCTTTGTCCGCTTGGCTCGGAATGGTGGCCCGCTCTTTCAGCTCGCAGCGGAGTTGGTTCGCAGCTTGAGAATTGTGGCCTTGGAGGTAGCGTCGGCAGCCCTCCTCCTCCATCTGAAAAGCACCGATGACAGCGAGTGTCCTGTTATCGATTTGGATAGTCATTTGTTTGTAACTAAGGACGCGATTTACTTTGCTAAAGCTAAGGATTGTAGTGAAAAGCAAACTGAAGCGGGATAACACATCAGCCTGAACTTGATGGACATGTACGAAACTGTGCACGGTTAGGTGCGGCATTAGACAGCGTGCCCATGCGTCCATGGAACTCTGTGCCTTTGGACTGCACACATTGGCTCAAAGGCCATGAAAAGGAGTGCACCTCTTGATGATATCTTGTAATAAAAACAGCGCAAGGACACAGGACGAGATGATATTTCACGCCAGATTTGATGATATTTCACGCCAGCGAATCTAAATTCGTTCTTGGAAACCGAATGTAACTATCATTTGAAAAGGGACTTATGCGGGCACTATACAGGGTGTTTCACCTAAGACTTTACACAATTTTTAAAAATAGGCTTTTTGAGTTATAAGGTCGCTTTTTTCGGCATAGCATTGTCAGCGGTGTATTACATCGAATACAGTTCAGATGTGAAAACTAGCTGGCTGGTTAAAAGATAACTATTTAATATCAGTTAACTATTACTGATATGTTCCTTAATTCTTGAGAGACATGTAGGCCACCGTGAGTGATATTCATATCAGTTTTTGGAATTTCAAAAACGCGGTTGCCTTCGGCGCTGTGGCGCAACAAATTTTGGCTACATTGCACCAAAATAAGGGCGCTTTCGAGAAGCTTGCAGGCAAAGCAACCTCTCTAGTGCACGTAACTCGTAGAAATAGCCCAAAATTTGTTCGCCCAAAGCGCCGAGGGTACCCGTGTTATCAAAATTCTGAAAACTGATATGAATATTAGTTACAGTGGGCTGCACGCCTCTTAATAATTAAGGAAGCTAACAGCAGTAGCTGAAATGTTAACTATTGAATATTAATTAATCAGTCTGCTAGTTCGCTCATCATAGCTGCATTCTGGTGTACTACACCGCTGACAACGCTATGCCGAAAAGACAGCGCCCTTTTAACTCAAAAAGACTATATTTAAAAATTGCGTGAAATCTGGGGGGAAACACCCTGTATAGATTTGAGCTGTTTTGCAGTGAGTTTTGCATGCTGCATCAACAACCCGAAACTTCATTAAGTGAATGAAAAATGAAAATCCTGAAATTTCAGTCCCACAGTCAAAAGGTAATTCATGTCGTGTTCGTCGGGATTATTCGTCGGCGCTCAAAAGGACAATGCGCCTTCAGCTCACGAACTAAGGTTCCCTGACTGGACATAGCCACGGGTAAATTCATTTGAGCTGTGACCAACGTCACGCTTCGTCACGCTTGCTGCTGCGGCTGCTGACTCATGTTCGGCACGTTTGTTTAAGTACAAATGAGCGCGCTGGTTATGCCTTGCATACTCCGGCGACTGGAAGAATTAAGTGAAGACGCATCTTACCGATTTTATCGGCCACTAAAAGCCCATGAGACCCCCAAACCACCATAGTTTATGTTGTGCATTAATGATAGCTTGCGTGAGAATTTGTTTTTTAATTGCCCCTTAGCTCAGTCATTGCTTCGTTGGGGTTCATTTAAAATAGCAAAACAAGCAAGCGTTACAGTTTCGTTTCGGCAAATTTTGAAAAACAATGACGTAGTCTGGACGCTCTCGTCGTTCGGAGTTTGTGCGACGTACAGAAAAAAAAAGTAATAGATGAGACAGCCTCGTCCAAACGGCTTAAAATGTTAGGCCTAACTGCCGAGCTCTTGACCTCGCAAGTGACTCAGGGGTGGGTTTTCTGCCTCACCCGAACGGTGAAATTCAGGTGGTCAAGCACTCTGTGACTCCACAGTTGTCCTGCAGCAGCGCTTAAGTTTGGACACTTATTTGTTGGCTGAAATCAGCTAATTAAGTGCTAGAGCTGGCAAAAGACAGAGTAAGAAAGGCGGTGACCCGAAGTGAAGACTTAAATCTTAAAAAAAAAATAGTTATCATCAAAGCCGCAGTCTGGCGGATGCGCAGTGGTTAAGGCGCTTTGATGCCGGACAAGAGGGCGCGATATCCAATCCGGTCTTCTGCAGCCGCATTCAGATGGGGGAAAAATGTAAAAATCGACATGGGCTGTGCGATGTCAGTGCACACATCTAAGAACCCCAAGTGGTTGAAATTAATCTGGAGCTCTCCGCAACTGCGTCTTTTATGACCCAAGCGCATTATAGGAACGCTGAAACCTACACAACGCCAGTTCCACATCTCATCGTCATTTGTTTATTTACACAGCTCCAGGCAAGCGGAAGACGTGTTTTTTTGTGTGTGTGTGTGTGTTCCCCAGGTTAAGAACATCGACATGTTGTGAATTACTGCAAGAAATCTGGCTAAAGGAGCTTAAAACATTGCAGTGACGCCTCATTACTATTCAGTATCTCCCCATGCATCACTGTCCAGACATGAAACCTCGAATGGCTGTTATATAGCACAGACTGGATACTCTGTTGTTCCCACTGCCATATCTTGTAAAGGCAGCGTAGAGTCAGAGTAAAAATTGGTTGACCTACACAGGAAAAATTCCTGCACTGGAGCTCTCGCATGCCTTCGCTTAGTTGTCTCCCGGTGTGTTGTTTCACCACAAGGACTTCGAAAAAGTGCGGGACGTGACATCAAATCCAATATAAACCAAAAAAAGAGCGTCTCCGTTAACTGAATACATCTTTGCATTTTTTGCAGTTAAATATTGCGATACGTTTCGCCCGCCCCGTACGGGAGCTGCATTCGCACCCGAAGGTGAAAAATAGTAAAAGAAGCCTTGATTTCTAGACTCGTACAAAACAGGAGGTGCTAAGGGGTCTAGATGGGGCTGTGCTGCCAGTGGCAAAGGGTTCAGCTTGGCGTAGTGCGCAGTTAGGCGAGGCAGCGTGTAGTAAAAGCGAATAATAACGCTTAGTGCGCAAGAACGCAAGGAAACCAAACATCTGACCGCCGGAGAGCGTTGCGAGGTAAGTAGAAACATCGAAAAGCGCGCAGTACTGGGAAGTGCTGCTCAACTCACGCCAACGTCTTCGTAGAGACAGAAAAGCGAGGAGAGTCCGGAGAGAGGCGCACTATTCGGAGGGACTGGGACGCGGTGTTCGGCTTAGCGATGCACGCGCTGCTTGAGATCGGGGCATTCTTTTTTTTCTTCTCTTGAGAAGTTTTATATTGTTTGGGAAGACAAAAAAGAAGGAGGAAAGAAAAAAATAGAGCGTTGGTGCTGGACGGGGCTTTGTAAAAAAAGCAACAAGAAATGGGCGCTCTCAAAGAATAATTAATTAAAATTAAGCGCGAAGAACTAGCAGTTTAAGTGTCACTCCTTCAACAAGCCTCCTTGTTGGATGGGTGTGGAGAGGGGAAGAAAAGAAGGCGGGTAGCGATAAAAAATGCACAAAAAGTAAGGGATACGGTAAAAAATAAAGCCTGATACGAATATACACACAGCTTTATTTTACCGTAGTATTCCCCCTCGAAAAAAAAAATTGCAAATAAGGAGCGCGGTTAAAGAGATTCCCTACAAAGATAGGCAAAAAAAATAGTCTTCGGTAAATATAGTCCTGATATGGATGCCCAGAAAATTAGAGCAAACGCGCGAAATAAAATACGCTCATTTACCCGTATCATTGCTTTTCCTGTCGACGATCAACACCAACATCTGCGTGAAATTCATCTTCCTCTCCTCTCAGAGCGCGCGTTTCCCTTGGTTGCCGCCGTAGTCATGCCGCACTGGTGCGATACGCACCAATTCTCCCAATTCATAACATGCGTGCCGTTTACGACGACTCGTTGTAAATGTCCATTTCATAATCTTGAAAAAGAAAGCAGACACGCGCTTAGATTTAAGAGAGGGAAACAGCGCAAAAGACAAGGACGTTGTTGTTGCCAGTATATTCTAGGCACTATAGTTGTAGCCTACGACAGAATGGCACATACCCACTCTGGACGTGACGCGACGGCACAGGCGCGTCCGTGTCGTCTTCTTCTTCTCTAACTTAAACTTCATGCACCAACTTTCCCGCCAAAATAACCACTCGCTGAAGCTCTGGTCGCTCTGGTGTTCAAGGTATTCCGGACGTTGTTCCTTCGCCTGCATCAAACGAACAATACGGGTAGTTTTTCATGAACCGGGCTACACGAAGGGCTATATAAAATAATTTTCGATTTAGCATCATGGAGACACGGCAGAACTTTGTAGAGGTAGATATATAAAGCTTGAGTAGGTTTTCCGGGAAGTAATCAATGGCTTATAGGTGTCTAGGGGAACTGTCGTACGCGTCGCGCGCAGCGTGTCTGTTCTGAAGATTTGGACCACTTTGATTCATTGTCTTGTTGTCCTGTGTGCACCGCTCACACAGCGCTGGTTTTCTCTATTCTAGGTTTAAACAGTGGGTTTACGACAGTGGCTGCATGACATCACTTTTGAGCCATCACTACATCGAATTAGTAATAATAATAGGGTCGAGTTTCTCACACAATCATGTCAGCATTTTGAAACTCGGCTACTGGTATTTTAGCGCCATCATTTGGGCTGGTTGTCAACTGCCGAATATACTCTACCGGCTCCCTCCCGGGAGACCTGAGGAGTCTGACAAGAAAACGCAAGCCAAGCTTGCGGACTGGGTGGGAAAGGTCGCCCTCCGTTAGGAGGCCATTCATCCCGCCCCATTGATCTTTTAGATCAATAAAGTTTCTCCAATCCAATCCAATCATGGAAGAATGAATTTGAGTGCCCCCATTCCATCCGCTGTGCCATACCTTCCGCCTTTCCATTAAGCCGTACAGAGTTACCCTCATGGTTACCCGAGAGTACCCGAGAGCCTACCGGGGTGCCTCTACAAAGTTCGGCGACACTTCGGTGACGAAAAGTAGAAAGCTGTTTCAGATATCCCCATCTCTCCCCCTTTTTCTAACCTTTCCACAAATGTCCATGTACTACCGCCTGATCTTTGTTTTTCCTTCTCCTTCTGGTGGACTCTTGTAATAGTAACGAAAATATTCAGAAGACGAAGAATGCCCCCAAAAGAAGAAGAAGAAGACCCCACTCCTGCAGCGCGTGCATGCCTCAGCCGACAGCCAGGTCGTTTCCGTGCCTTTGCGTTGTTTTCTGCGGCCTCTCCTCGTTGCTGTTCTGCGACTGCGCTAAGAAAAGCCTTCAGGTGAGCAACAGTTTCTCATTTCTTTGGCGAGATGCTTCATTTCTTTGCTTCCTTGCTTAGTGAGCCCACTTATTTCCTGACAGCTTGACGGGCTGCCTCGCCTGGCTATGTATGAGACAACTGCAGCGAGGCCAGGGGCTCCTTCGGGCAGAGATCCAATTAGCGTGCTGGACAGAATGCTTTGAAGCTCTTCACTGCGCAAAATCAAAATATTAACATTTTTTTTTTTCGGTCAAGGAACACCTAATATTTCGCCTTTGCGGCGAAGCTATGTGTCGGAAGCCTACCATGCGTAATATGAATTCTTCCCACGATGGTACATCATTTTCAACGCGCACTCTGCAGTTACAGAAGCTGGCGGCAGAAACAATAAGGCATCGAGTAATAGCTGGAAAATAGGCATTTGAAGTTACTGAGAGCGATATATGTTGTAACAATGAATGCCGCTGGAGTGCCGACACAATACCGTAACGTTCATTGACAACCACTTCGCAACGGGCGCATCGCTGTACTTGGCTTTGAGAGCTGAGATTGCGATGCTTCCCTCACCTCCCGGGGTGTTTGTGTAAAGCACTAAGTATGAAATGAGGGCGTTGGAGTGGTGTGGCGTGTGGTATGAGGTTCGAAGCTGCAGCTAGGCTGTAAAACAGACGCCGTTCAGCTCTATGCGACTGGTCTTGCACTCCCGCTGGTCTTTACTCCCTTTTTTGCGTGAGTGCTATTGCAAGTCATTATCGAAAGTGTACCTGAAAATGCTCGCGCAACTTTGGCTTTGACCGGCGACAACTTTGCAGTCGGAGTGGGTGTTGGCCTAAGATTTCATCGTGATGATGCGGCATAAGCTTATACTTCGGGGCGGCTTGAGAGGTGACAATTCCGTTGCGCGCTTGACGCTTTAAGCTCCTGAGTAAAAACTTTCTTCTTTACGCCTGCTGTCATCGAAAGAAATGACGGGGCCATCTAGACGACGCCGTTGTTTTGCTAGATGTACCGAAAATGAAACTGTCACGTCAGATTTTTCTATTATTTTCAAGTGGACGGTACGAAAGCTATGATCCGGCTAAGCGACAGTTAATGAGCATAAATTCAGCAACAAGCAACCAATGCGTGGGATAATTCTAGGTTTTGTGCCATTTTATGGGCTTTCCGTGGTGAATGAGTGCGAATAGAGTCGTTTGTAGCTCATTCCACCAGCTACAGTGAACGCATTACGTAATTAGCGCGCTCATTTATAAAGCCGTGTCTAACGCCAACCTTCATGATCATGGGACGCGATGACAATGTATTGGCACGTGCAGTTACGTTTAAATGAACGCTATAGTCTATTCTTGGTTGCGGCCATCCTTCTAAACTTTCACAATTAACGCCGGGAAGCTCGCCAACAACCGTATTCCCAGTGTACGGCTGAAATTCCGGGATTACTTTTCTTCACCCGCGAAATAAAGTGCAAGGTCTTGATGAGGCGCAAAACTCATTGCAATACTGTTCAAAAGTATCGCTACAAAACCTCCTTTTGAAACGGCACATGGCATCTAGTTTGCACCACCGCATTTTCCGCGCCCTTTGAGATAAAGCAGTAGAGGCACGTGGTTGCTATGGAGATGCGGCCACGTGGTTCAGTGTTTCACCCATACGCGTGAAAGATTCTGCTTGTTCATTTAGCAGGTTCTGGCTCCAGTTAACGAGATTGAGTGTCGTCATGTGTGCAAAGTTTTGCTGTCGCAAAAGCAATAGTGATTTCAGTTTCTCATCTTATGTGCCTTGCTGCATTGCCTGCAGCATTTAAAGTGCACGTGAATTGCATGTAAAAATTGGTGCATAAAAAGGACTGAAAGTGCGAAGGAGCCGAGCTGCAAAATGTAGCTCCTGATTATTGATATACTGATTTAAAAAGTACACGCGGATCTTTAGAATATTAGCAGCAACGTAAAATTCCGGCTTGTAAAAGGGAAAGGACACAAGGTGGTGTTCCGTAAGAAATATTATAGGAACGGCATAGCCACGCAGGTCAACGGCAGGTAAGTTCTGGAAGCACGTGTTTTGCTTGTTCCTCTCTCTTTATAATTCTGTTTCTATTTAGAGCACATTCTATAAAGGGTGTCGCGAACACACGGCATGTAGAGTATCTCCCAGCGACCAGCTCTCCATAAAACTTCCGTCCTTTGCTCCGAAAAAGCGCCAGTCTTCCCTCCTATCTTACTTTCTGGTAATCAGTTACTAGAAACAGCAATTTTTCACCGTACGTTGATTCGAGCCTACATCAAGAACTTTGAACGTAAGAGCTAAAAAAAAGAGAAAAGTCGCTGCCTCTGCCGTAACCGAGAGAAGAGTAAGCATGAAATGTTTACGGGCATAACACATTGGTTGTAGATGGTACTAGTCAAAATCTTGAAATGAGTCTAGTGTTCACCACACCACACCACACCACACCACACCACACCACACCACACCCAACCCCACCCCACCACACCCCACCCCACCACACCACACCACACCACACCACACCACACCACACCACACCACACCACACCACACCACACCACACCACACCACACCACACCACACCACACCACACCACACCACACCACACCACACCACACCACACCACACCACACCACACCACACCACACCACACCACACCACACCACACCACACCACACCACACCACACCACACCACACCACACCACACCACACCACACCACACCACACCACACCACACCACACCACACCACACCACACCACACCACACCACACCACACCACACCACACCACACCACACCACACCACACCACACCACACCACACCACACCACACCACACCACACCACACCACTTGTTGCGTCGAAGCGATCGCCTGCAATAGTGCGGGCTTAGGTAGGCAGCCGCGAACCGTGGCGGCTTTGTCGCTTTCGGGAGCAGCCGCATAATCACGGCGTTGTCGGCAGGGGCGAGCAGTCTTCTGCTGTGGCGTATCACTCGCAAAGCGATCGCTTTCCGCAAGACGCTTTCTACCTCTCCTATAATCAGGCACCATTGCTCGGCTTAAGCAGCTGTGACGGTGGCGGCATTGAAATGCAGGACGATGCAGAAGCGTACGCGGACACGACGAGACGCAGGCCTGACAAGAATGTATATGCAGCGCGTCCGAATACTCTGCGAGCGTGTACAGAGTTAAAACAAAATTCAGCAACTTCTGCAAGGATTTAAATTTAGATTCTCTCGCTAAAGACATAAAAAACTGCCGAGGTAATAGCCTAAATGCTTTCTTTACAGCCAAGACTCACAAACCTGATGTACCTTTCTGGACTATCGTGAGTAAGAAGGATCTTGGCAAAAGAACGTCAGTACTTTCTTGCAAAAGCAACTGAAGTTACTACGGATGGACGATCCCTTCTTCACAAAAAATTCGACAGCTGTAGTTGAGTACTTACAGAGTACCGATGATATTGGCTTTGGTTTTTCCATAGATGTACAAGATTTGTTTTACTCGATTCCTCAAGACCAGCTCTTGGCGGCAGTAAAGGAATGCATAGAAGCAAACGGTGACGTGTCTTTTCAAAATTCTTCAGGTTTGTCGGTTGACAACTTCATCGCATTATTGCAGATTTATCTTAGTTCTACTTTTATCAGTTTTGACAACCTGCCTTTTTTGCAGCGCAAGGGTGTGTGCATAGGTTCCTGTGTGGCCCCCATCCTTTGCGATATTTTCTTAGCGAAAGCTGACCAGTCTTCAGACATAGTTTTTAATGGGGGGGGGGGGGGGTGGTTTTAAAGGTTTTTAGGTACGTGGACGATTTTTTAGTGCTTTTAAAAAAGCAGACTTCCTTCACCTACCCCTCTACAGTAGGTGAAGTTTTAAATGCTTTTAACAAACATGGACTTGGGCTCACGTTCACCCATGAACTTCCTGACACTAACGTCTTACAATTTTTAGATCTAAAACTAACCTTTCTTGAGAGACATGTTTGCTGGGGCTATTACCCGCGCACGAAGAAAGATCTTTTGCCTTATGATTCTATGCACTCAAAGACGGTGAAAAGAGCAATGACGTCGCATTGCTTGGAGTCTTCTTTGAAAAAGTCGTGCCCGCATCGGTTGCAGGCTAGCTTCCAGAATCAGGTGAGCCGGCTTTCGGCGGCGGGGTTCCCCTGCTCAGTGTTGACTGCTGTCTGCGAGACCCTTCTAAAAAAAACTTAAGCAAGGAACACGAAGAAACTCCGGAGAGGATCGTTGTAGGTCACAGAAGCCGTTGGTGGTGCCTTACTTGCACAAAACTGCTCACAACTTGAAGAAAGTGGCCAACAGGCATGGGGTGAGTGTCATTTTTTCCGCCCCCAACAAGCTGAAAAAGCTGTGCCCCCGTATTTGCAGCTCAAGAAAGCGGGGTTGCCAGATAAGGCACGACTCTCCATTCATCATGTGTTCCGCAGGAGTGGTCTATGCTATCCTCTTAATGTGTGGGAAGACCTATGTTGGCCAGACTGGGCGCTGCATCAACGAGCGCTTGGGGGAACATGCCCGAAATTTATCAGATTTAAAGGATAAATATGCACATTTGGTAGCGCATATTATGGGTTGCGACGGATTCGAGGCACGATTGAGTCAGACTAAGATTCTTGGCAAAAGCGCAGATAAGAAGGCACGTGAATGTCTGGAGGCTTTTCACATCAGGAAACTTGGCAATAGGTGTGTCAGCACCCCATCTGTTTCTCTTTTTTCGTCCGAGTTCGAATTTTTAGATGCCGCCCTTAAATAATCTTTGTTAACTTTTTTGTTTTTGTATTGGTCACCGCTGCTCATGTGTGCTCGCTGTGATGGTCGCTTCGATATCTTTACATTTCCTGCCCTCCTCCTCCTTTTTCAGCAAAACTTCGCCATATAAAGGCGCTGCCTGGTTTCAATAAAAATAGTTGAGTTGCACTTTGTGTCTCGTCCTTGTCTTTTCGTGGTTTGCATGCTCTGGCGCTATTTTCTTCAAATCGAGCGTGTACACATCTGCCTGAAGCTGAAGGCCCAGGGGACGGTCTGTTACATGCGTGAGTGTGGGACCGCAGCGCCATCCTTGGGGACGGCGCGGAAGCAGTTTTTCCGTCCAAAGCCCTTCTCGCCCTGGAGCTCCCCTCTTGCTCTAAGCGGCCCTCTCTCTTAGAGAGTCTCGTTAAATCTCGTTTTGTGTCCGGATGCTCTCGTTTCAGTGCCCGGATGAGTGGAATTCAGTGCCCGGATGTTGGCTGTCGGTCTCGGCGTGACGTCACCCCACTGCCGACAACGGGAGCTAAAAGCGCATTTCATGCTTAAAAAGTTTTGTTCACGAGTGGCTCTCCTCGCCGTAGCTTCCAACTTTTTCTCTGCGTTTTTCCTTTCTTGAATTTACTTTTGCCCGCTTTTGGTTACTTTAGTTCCTTTGACCTCTCTCCTTCTTCATATCCGAATTCTGCCCAGTGGCCTGTGGGAGACACAAGGTTGTCAGTGCGGCCCACGTGGCGATATGAGTTATAGACCCCCCCCCCCACTCTCTACACTCCAAATATGTGTTCAGTATACTGCTTGAGAATTGTGAATTATAACTTCAACGTCCGGTCCATGCTCTCAACCTGAACGTGTAATGTATGAGAGCCACCCTCACGACCGCCTTGATTTCGCCAGTGGCCCAAAGTTCTGCTGTTCCGCCTCAAAGTTAGTTTTCTGTGCTCTATAAATGGTATACCAACCAACAACCACTCATTTCAGAATGAAATGAGGACGAGGATGAGTGCTGCCGCCGCTACAACCAAGCCTGCAATTCTCAACCTGAATACCAATTACGCTGCCAGCCGAGGCAGCCGACCTCCGCACCTAACGAAGCGGATGCAGAGAACCTCTCCGGTCACGGCTTCAGCGGGCTCAGAAGGTAGGAGCACTACGCTGCACACCCCCCGCATAACCTTGCCTCGCGCCACTGTCTTACGGAGATGCTTTCCCTCTTCCTTTCCACCAGTACCAGTTTTAGGATAAACTTAAGTTCTTAGACTACGTGACTAACAACGTTAAAAGTGTGCTCGACCTCAATAGTCGAAGGCTCTTGCCCCTGTTTCCCGGAAATTAACACTGTGTGAAGCTATCGTAGCGTAATGCCATCGCAGCGTCTAAACTTCCACATACTTCATGCCTCTGGGTTCCTCACTTAGCGTTCTTCCAGTCTTAACTGGAAGACATTCAATGCCGTGCTGCTCAAATTACCGTTACAAAGTACTCCCGTACTGTAAGCGTATCTATTATAGCTCGCCGTTATCTGCCTAATTCATTAACAGCAAAAAAAAAAAATCCTGGCCTATACCTCACAAAACTACGTCGGTAATCGTGAGCTGAAATGAACCCTATTATTCGCAGTCTGTTTCAGTAATCGTCTGAGGCATATTTCATGTCCTGGACAAGATGCAAGATGCTTCAGACGATTACGGAAACGCAGAGAATGTTCGCTCTTTGCGGCTTTCTGCTCAATGAACAAAATTTCCGTACGGACGCTAAAACGTCTCACATTTTTGACGTCAACCATTGGTTTGGCGTTCCAGCTTTTCTTGCAACATGAACACAGTATACGATCTGGACCATGCGCAGGTGATTTTCGACTGAGGACCGCGAGTTGATTCGGGCCTGAGATTGGTATGTTGTTTAGAGCAGGTTTTTAGTGGCCACATGATGAGGCGACGGCGCTGGGAGAAATGTAAGGAAGCCCTGATTATCTAATCAGCCAAGCAAACTTTCACGGCCAAGCTACTGGATCACTATTTTCTCGTCGTCTTCGAATAATTTGTAGTAATGCCAGCTTCTGCTTACTACTCAATCGGCTCGCTGGGCACGCGAGCCAATCGAGCCAAGAGCGCTTATTTTTGTGGCGAAAGCAACACTACGCTAGTCGCCGAGCCATTTCGCGGAGCCGAGGAAAGGCGATACTGCGCATGCGCGAGAAGCAGTGACGTCACATGGCACACAGCTGTTGCGCTGCTGCCGTCGCTGCGCGGGTGACTCAGAGGTGCCGCCGCCGCGCTCGCCAGTTGCACATACGCAGTAGCAGCGCATAGCTAGCGTGTGGGGGCCGCCGCCGCTGCCGCGCGCTTTCCATCGCCTCTCTCTCTCTCTGCTCTCCGATGCTCAGTAGCGGCGCACAGCTAGCGTGCCGGGGAGCAAGTGACGTCACTACGCACAGCTGGCGTGCCGGGGCCGCCGGCACGCCAGCTGTGCGTAGTGACGTCACTTGCTCCACGCGCATGCGCAGTGTGGTCGTGCAAGAGCACGCGAAACAGCGAGTCTGTGGGCAATGTAGCTCACGCAACAATATATGGTTACGGGCAGATGTTGCTTTCGCAATCCTCCAGGTTTAATCAGAGCTAAACCGCCGCCAATTTTTTCCCTCAGCCCGTTTCTTTGCTTTTGCGCGCGCACACACGCACACACACACACACACACACACACACACTACAACACACACATACACACGCACGCACGCACACACACACTACAACACACACACACGCACACACACTCTACAACACACACACACGCACACTACAACACACACACTACAACACACACGCACACACACACTACAACACACACACACTCTACAACACACACACTACAACACACACACGCACACACACGCGCGCACACACACAACACACTACAGCACGCACACGCACGCACACACACACACGCGCACAGACTCAACACTTGCACAGCACACACATACACACATGCAAACACAACACACGCAAATACACACGCATAAATAGGCGCACGCACACACAACACACATGCACACACCCTCACAGCACACACACAAATGAAGACAGCAGAAGTGCGGAAACAATCCCCAAAAGGTTTGAGCCACCTTGGGTGAGCGTTAATTCAAAACATCATTGCCAAACAAACGAGTGTAGTTGGTCCCCGATTGTAGCAGAACAGAAAACATCAAATGTATTTACCTAAAATTAATCAACTGATGGCGCTGATACTGTTCATTTCAACAGGCCACCAAGCAGCAAGCTGTTACCTCTCCTGCAAGAATCGCTCAGCCAGTGTACCACGGGTGCAACGCCCAGCATTCGTTCGTGGCTGGAAATCCTGGAGGCGCGGGCCTTTGCGACGAGTTCCAAGCTGCGCTTCGGGAGTGAACCGCTACCGCTGGCAGGACCTTTCGTGCCTTCGGCACGAGTCCGCAGTCACTACCTGGCGACAGCGAGGCTTCGGCTCCGGGAAAAACGCATTTACGTTCGTTGGTGACGCTCAGTGGGCGCATCATGCATGTCTCCGTCGTCCAGCCTTGGCCACCGACCTTTGGTTGGTAAATTAGCATTGCACTTATTTATTGGGAAGCGATTTAT
Source organism: Amblyomma mixtum (assembly GCF_055824585.1). Lineage (NCBI taxonomy): Eukaryota > Metazoa > Arthropoda > Arachnida > Ixodida > Ixodidae > Amblyomma > Amblyomma mixtum. Next base: position 240,224,439 of record NC_143014.1, on the reverse strand, counting down.
ATAGACAGCCTTGATTTTCTTCCTATCGACCTTCGTTTCTGTCGCTTCTTTTATCTTGGTTTGTTTCTTCTGAAATGAAAAGGCAGTGGGCATTAACCTAAAGAAATAATGTTTTTATTACCACCTGCCTCACTTCGCTTTGTTAAATCAACCACAGACTGTTGCACTCATGAATTGTAGGGCAACAGCGCAACACCACGGGGCCACAGGAAGAGAAGGGACGAGACACCGCGCTGACTAACAGCAGATAGTTTATTCAGGAAACCAAAGCTTATAAATGCGCGGCAACACTGAAAGAACAGAAAATCTTCAAGAACAGCAACAGACATCGCTCTTAGTATGCTTATTTTTTTATTCCGTGCGGCAAATCTAGCGATTTATAAAATCTAGCTCTTTCTTAGTGATAGTAACAGACGGGGCGCTTACGCAACTCAGAGCTAACTTCATAATCTCAAATGCCCCGATTATTTCTCTTGTGAGCTGATCTTTGTTTTCAACTACAAATAGGCTGTTTCCATACAACGGCTGACAGGAACGATCGCGGCAGTGGATTCCGATGTGGCGGGCGGCATTCTTGACATTGTTTTTGTGCTCCCACAGCCTATCATACACACAACGACCAGTTTGGCCAACATAGGATCCACCGCAAATCAAAGGGACTGAGTAAACCAGGTTTTCTGCGCACTTCAAAAATTTTTCTCCATGTTTTTTTTTTTGCAATACGGGACCAGCTTGACAGGCTTTTTGGAACCATTTGGACGCGCGCACATGCTTCGCAATTTCACAAGAGCTGAATAGGCCACATCTACTCCCGCTCTCTTTCCAATTCTTTTGAAACTGTGGGAGATACATGAACATAAGGTATCACGGACACATTTCTCTCTCGGTTACACTGGTTGACTGTGGTTCCAGCTTTCAACTTTTTCAACATTGCCTCTGCTACTGCTATTAAATTGTTAAGAGGGTACCCTGCGGGAACAAGCCTTTCAACTTGACAGTAAAAGCTGTTTACCGTCCTGCGGGTGCATGAGTTCTGTAAGGCATTGTTGAAACAAGACGCGACGATGCCCCGTTTTGCAAGCTTTGAATGTGCGCAACTGTATGGATCAGGTTTAGAGGCTTGTTGCCGCAGAGTACCCTTTTAGTTTAGCAGAGGCAATGTTAAAAAAGTTGAAAGCTGTAACCACAGTCAACCACATTAACCGAGAGAGAAATGTGTCCATGATGCCTGATGTTCATGTGATCTCCCATAATTTGAAAAGAATTGGATAGAGAGCGGGTGTAGATGTAGTCTGTTCTGCTCCTGTGAAACTGAGAAGCATGTGCTCGCGTGTAAGTGGTTAGAGAAAAGCCTCTGAAGCTGGTCCCGTATGTAAAAAAAAAACACGCAGAAAAATTTGTGAAGTGCGCTGAAAACCTGGTTTACTCAGTCCCTTTCACTTGTGGTGGATCCTATGTTGGCCAAACTGGTTGTTGGGTGAATGATAGGCTGAGGGAGCATAAAAACAATGTCAAGGATGCCGCCCGCCACATCGGAAGTCACTGTCGGGATTGTTCCTGTCAGCCGTTGTGTGAAACATGCCGTTGCGTTGTTGCAATACGAATTTATTTATTTATTTAATACTGCAGGCCTCGTTCAGGTCGAAGCAGGGTGGTGAAAAGAAAACAAATAAACGATGCATTAGACATTAGAAACAAGAAACAATGAATCATTCTAGTCTGTTATAGTTCGGGGAAAAAACGAAAACTTGAATACGTCGATCCGTGCACAATAAGGGGTTAGTGAATTCGGATTATGGTGTCGAGTAAGCCTGGAGGTTCAACGAGAAGACAGGATGAAGGGTTAATTGCTAAATCCCTATTAGAAAGCTTGGAAAGGATCAGCAGTCGAAGACTTTTCCTTCGCTGCTCAGGAAGCTCAGTGCCATTATAACTCATTATTTGTGAGGGAGAGCCATAGCGAGAGAATTTTGAGTAGATAAATCGCGCATGTTTCCTCTGTATCTTGTCAAGACATTTTATATTCTGTTTAACCCTTTCGGCCCTGGATTTTTTATTTCGGCCGTAGATTTTTTTGCTCCGCGTTTTTACAATGCCTTAGGCCCCATAACCACGCAGTAAAAATTTAAAGCTTGTGGTGCGAGTATTAATCGGTTTACAGGTATGGTGTCAAAATCGGACATCAGGGCTCAATGGGTGTAAAATGCTAGTGGGACCGTTTTGGTAACTGCAGCCGACAAGAAAGAAATTAACGAAAAAATTTCTTATTTTGCAGTGTGGAGACCTATAAAGAAGCTTTTTTTACTTTGTAGGGGATAGATAATCTCGCAGTTTTCACAAAAAACTTCGCTCGCTCCTGTTTACCTTGCGTTTTCTATCATACCTCCGCGTTCTTGTTCCTACCAGGTTTTTGTTCCAGCTTGTGTATGTCAGGTCAACAGCTGACATGTTCAAAACTTGCGTAGCCTTCCTGGAAGGCGACTGTGGTCAAGATAAAGGCTTTCCTCGAATCTGTAATGCCGTCCTCTATCCAGCTTCACTAAGCACTTCCGTAGCGCCCAAGGCGAAGGTCGGCAAATCTAAGTTCTAAGATTGCGCGCGGCACACTGCTTCTCGCTTGCGCTTGTTTTCAAACCAGCTGTTTGCTATAGAAGAATTCATAAAGTGGAACATAATCTCGTCGTGTCTGTGTCTTGACCGAATGCTGTTCCCTACAGGTGACAAGCGATTCCCTCTCATCCATAGGCTTACGAGTTCGGGATATCTCTCGGCTGGGGAGAAAGCAGAAGCTGATTATCAGCACACCAAATACGCTTTCTCAAGAAAACACAGCCAAACACGCTGCATTGATCCGAGCGTCGAGGGCGAGCCACACGTGCTGCACGAGCGGTGGAGCGCGAGTTTCAGTGTAAATACCCCGGTCGCTTCTTGCAGCTCAGTGTCGATGCTCACAGCTCACAAGAGGAGGAGAGGTAAAAAAAAGGAATAAAAGCGCAAAGTCAGGCGTTCATTTGTTCTCGCTATTCCTTTGGTCCGGTTGCTGTTCGCCGACATCCGCATGGTCATTTCCAGGCTCAATCCGAACATTCACCATGTATAATAGCGAAAATTTCAATTTTCCAATTCATCAGAAAGCAAATTTTAAGATTTTGTCCATTTTCTGTAATGAACATTCATGTCAGCAGTCCAAGAGGCCGTTAGTATAGCTGCATCTGCTAAAATACTAGGAGATTCTATTCTACAAAGATGACCTATCATCACTCAGTGGCCACCACTGGCAACCGTTGAGCCCTGATGGTGTCAAAATCGCACATGTCAAAAATGTGTTCAAACGCAGCGTCTACGCATTCAGTAATATTTACGACGGGGATGTGAGCTTGGATAGGCACTTCACACAACATATAAAAATCTGAGCGCAGAAGAACGAATGGTTAGTGAGATAAAAATGCAGAAATTTGCTGCACCTCGGCTTTTTCACTCCATGCCTCCTAGGCTGCTACTTCTTCTTCCTTAGACCGCACAGCTCAATGGAAGTCAGTGAACAGCGATGTCGATAGCAGCAGGGATCCCTAGAGAACTATTGTATTAAAAATTTATAGTATTTTCTTCTGTTACTGAGGCGTGAGCGCAATATTTGTGTTGTGGTCTCAATTGACACCGCCATGGCCGAAAGGGTTAATAAACGGGTCTCAAACAATGCATGCGTATTAAAGTTAAGGTCTAATTAGTGAATAATAAGCAAGCAATTTTACGTTAGGTAGACAGCTTTTAAGTTTATGTATCAAAAAATATAATTTACGCAAGGCCGAAGAACAAATATTGTCAATGTGTAACTTTCATGACAAATTGTTAGCAATTGTAACATCCAAATACTTATATTTAATTTCTTCCTGCAAAGGCGACGAACCTAGCATGTAAGTAAAGGATGGTGGAGCTCTTTAACGAGAGAAGCGAAGCCCGTCTTTTCATTTTTAAGCCACATTCCTCAGATTTTGCAGCAATCAAATATGCCAGCAAGTGAAGCATTCAAATCGATTTGATCATTTGTTGATATGATTTCTCGAAAAAGTATACAATCGTCCGCAAACAACCTGATTTGCAGAGTGGAATTAATTGCAATAGTAATATAATTTACGCAAAATAAAAAAAAGCAATGATCCTAGGACACTTCCTTGAGGGGCTCCTGAATTCACCTGAAAACAGCCAGATTGTTGCTCATTAATAGCTGTTAACTGGCGGCGGTTTGCCATATAGTTTGTTATCCATGCGATCAGTATTTCTGGAAGCTCAAGCAGACTAAGTTTTAATATTAGCTTCTCATGCGGAACTGTATCAAAAGCTTTTCGAAAATCAAGAAATACAGCATAAATTTGTCCATTTCTATAAAGACATGAGGCGAATGAATGTATTACTGTGACTAGCTGTGTTACTGCCTCTTCTAAATCTGTGTTGAACATTAGACAGTACTGAGTGTTAATCCAGGAATTCGTTAATCTGATGGGCAACAATATGCTCAATTACTTTACAACATCAGGACATCAGTGATATTGGACGGTAGTTTTCTAACAATGAACGGTCGCCCTTCTTGAATACGGGCACACCTCTGGCTATCCTCCAGTCATCCGTTAATTTTCCAGCAAGTAGTGAAGCACGAAATATAATTACAAGGAACTTAGCAATAAATTCTGCATATCGTTTCAAAAAAAAATAAAATTCGCTTCAGATGGCTGAAACGTTTCGTCCTTGGATGAACAAATACTATATTTAGAAACTACACTATAGAAATAATCAATGAAATGACCCGCAATATCCCGATGTCGGTAATTATGGATCTATCAATGCAAATTTGTGATACTGGTTTCTTTTTTTCATTCAAATAGTTCCATAACTTTTCGGGCTGTTCAACAATAAAGTTTGGTAACACTGTATCGAAGTAGCGCTCCTTCGAGCTCCGTACTGCACGCGCATGGGTTTCTTATTTTCTTTAATATGATCGAGTGGTAAACGCTTTTTCCTAGACCGTTTTATCTTGCGTGCATTGTGTATAAATTTCACGTGTCATCCACGGGTTTTGTTTGTGAACTAGTTTGTATTTATCAGGCACAAAGTTATTAATACAGTACTGACACATGTCTTTAAAACGGCGCCAAAGCTTTATCACGTCATTGTCGTTAGTCTGTGAGGCATGTTTCCATATGCTTCACAGAGCTATAGCTGCATCATTTGTACGAGAGTAGACCTTAAAGGAATGCTTCACAGGTTTTTCAGATGGAGTAGAAGAGCCTGTGTACATTGATACTGATAAGCCGGTAATCAAATATACCTCTACAACCGCAATAGTATATTCAGCTAGCATTCCGGGCAGAAATACCACCTGAAGCACAGATTGATAAGGTTCCGTCTCTCTGACCAACGTGACAATGTCCTGCCATGTCTGACCAACGTGCCCATCAGTTCACGTTGTCTTGCACTCATATTGTGGGCTGCGTTCAGGGTATCTACCGTTAGCCGAGTCAGCTCATTTTGTTCTTTCAGTTGCAAACTGCCGCAAAGTGAAATATTAAATACTATATTCGCGTGTGCAGCACTTCGAGGTCGTCATGGTCCGAACCCGAAATTTCGGCTGGGCGAGCCTCGATTGCACTCCCGGGCCCATCCCGAACATGCAGCTGCCGTTCGGGTCCTGCAGTTGTTCCCTACCAACACCAGGCTCCCTCTCAAAACCAGGCTCCAAGCGATTTTCCATCGCTCCCTACGTCGCCACGAGGTCCCAAAGAACCTGGAGCTCTGTGTTCGGCTGCAGCGAGCGCCTTATCATCGCGTCCTACATCACCACGATATCCCGAAGAACGTGGGGATTTGTGGTGGGCTGCAGCGAGCATTTTACCATCGCTCCCTACATCACCACGATACCCCGAAGAACGTGCGGCTTTGTGGTGGGCTGCAGCGAGCATTTTACCATCGCTCCGTACATCACCACGATATCCCGAAGAACGTGGGGCTTTGTGGTGGGCTGCAGCGAGCATTTTACCATCGCTCCCTACATCACCACGATGTCCAGAAGAACGTGCGGCTTTGTGGTGGGCTGAAGCGAGCATTTTACCATCGCTCCCTACATCAACACGATGTCCAGAAGAACGTGCGGCTTTGTGGTGGGCTGCAGCGAGCATTTTACCATCGCTCCCTACATCACCACGATACCCCGAAGAACGTGCGGCTTTGTGGTGGGCTGCAGCGAGCATTTTACCATCGCTCCCTAGATCACCACGATGTCCAGAAGAACGTGGGGCTTTGTGGTGGGCTGCAGCGAGCATTTTACCATCGCTCCCTACATCACCACGATGTCCAGAAGAACGTGGGGCTTTGTGGTGGGCTGCAGCGAGCATTTTACCATCGCTCCCTACATCACCACGATGTCCAGAAGAACGTGGGGCTTTGTGGTGGGCTGCAGCGAGCATTTTACCATCGCTCCCTACATCACCACGATGTCCAGAAGAACGTGCGGCTTTGTGGTGGGCTGCAGCGAGCATTTTACCATCGCTCCCTACATCACCACGATGTCCAGAAGAACGTGGGGCTTTGTGGTAGGCTGCAGCGAGCATTTTACCATCGCTCCCTACATCACCACGATATCCCGAAGAACGTGCGGCTTTGTGGTGGGCTGCAGCGAGCATTTTACCATCGCTCCCTACATCACCACGATGTCCCGATTAACTTCGGGCTTTGTGGTGGCCTCCAGCGAGCATCTTACCATCGCTCCCTACATCACCATGATGTCCCGAAGAACGTGGGGCTTTGTGGTGGGCTGCAGCGAGCATCTTACCATCCCTCCCTATATCACCACGATGTCCCAAAGAACGTGGGGCATTGTGCTGGGCTGCAGCGAGCATTTTACCATCGCTCCCTAGATCACCACGATGTCCCAAAGAACGTGCGGCTTTGCGGTGGGCTGCAGCGAGCATTTTACCATTGCTCCCTACATCACCACGATGTCCCAAAGAACGTCCGGCTTTGTGGTGGGCTGCAGCGATCATTTTACCATTGCTCCCTACATCACCACGATGTCCCAAAGAACGTGCGGCTTTGTGGTGGGCTGCAGCGAGCATTTTACCATTGCTCCCTACAACCCCATGATATCCCGAAGAACGTGCGGCTTTGTGGTGGGCTGCAGCGAGCATCTTACCATCCCTCCCTATATCACCACGATGTCCCAAAGAACGTGGGGCATTGTGGTGGGCTGCAGCGAGCATTTTACCTCCGCTCCCTACATCACCACGATATCCTGATGAACGTGGAGCTTTGTGGTGGGCTGCAGTGAGCATCTTACCATTGCTCCCTAGATCACCACGATGTCAAGAAGAACAAGGGGCTTTGTGGTGGGCTGCAGCGAGCGTCTTACCATCGCTCCCTACATCACCACGAAGTCCCGAAGAATGTGGGGCTTTATGGCTGGCTACAGAGAGCGTTGTGGCGGGGTTGCACAGGCTGATGGCCAGATGGCTGATGCCAGGGCATAGCGTTGCCATGCTCGCTGAGGGGCAATGTAATGCGCTGCTTTTGTGAGTACGAAAGTAATTTAGAGTAAAATATGTCACATATATAGTCTCCCCCAAGGAATGCAAAGACTAGAACAGTGAGAAATTTTTCTTACTTTTGGAGTCTCGATTTCTGAAAGTTGATCCGAAGTATGTTTGCACGCTATTGTGCGAAATTCATATATACTACAACTGTAATCGAAGAGCCTCGTTTAGTGCCATAGTGTTGCGTTTTTGGCCGACCGTGTTCGGTTCGATACTTCATTTGTAGTCCAGGAAAAATAAAAATGATACGTGTATTGCTCACTTAAGTTCTTGATAAATATCCTGTGCCATCACTATAGCGAGTGGCTGCCCTCACCAAGAGACTGGGTGCAGTATCGTGAGCACAGTCAAGAGTCGCACTGGCCATTGTCTATGTAAAACAGCGTCATTCGCACGAAGCACACATCCTGGAGTGAAATTTAAACGGGGATACAAATGAACCGCAGGCTCGAAATTAAAGCGCTATCTCCTCCTGTTACCAGCTACGCGAGGTCGCTGAGTACATAATTCATATTTCACATACTTTTTAGCTCCTTGGTCAGATATCTTCGACAACTTTGATGCTAGAGATGATGCTCAAGGCCACGCTGAGCCGCAAGTTGCACCACGAACGTGCTTTCTACTACCGAACACATTTGTCCAAAGAGAGATACGACCTGCGCCGCTACTTACAGCTTGGAAGGGGGGGGGGGCAATTTTATACTGCCTGGGACCTGAAACGTAGGGCAGTTCGAGTCATGGCAGTACCACTGGAGGACCAACTATTTGTCGCACTCCAGGGTTTCGCCGCTTGGAATCACACTGGGGGCTGCGGACACTCCCCGCAGTGACCGCTGCGGGCACTCTTGCCAAACCGGCTTCCAGGGCAGTCATATACTTATGATATCCCGCTCCCGATATCTTGAGTCTTCTCATTCGAGCATTAACAGGCACTAAAGTCAAAAGGGAATTGTCTCAACGAGTGAGAGCTCTCTTCTGCTTAAGAGCTGCCAGCTGCGTACGGAATAAGTCTAGTTATTCAATTATAACTGGGAACAGCAGCCCCGCAGTTCTAGCATACAATTCGCATGACAAAGAGATGAAGAATCCTGTTACGCAGGTTTAAAATGTGGGCTGAATCATGCTCGCAGTTTGTCCCAGGCCTGTGTACCAGTGAGAAATCAAATTTTTCTGAATGGCAAGAGACTTCTTCACAGGCGGGGCCGTGGCTTACTGCAGCTTCATCATGGCTATACTCACGCTATTGTGAGTGGCCCCGTCGAGTTTATAGAAGCTAATATCCACCCACGTGCATGATGAGCTTTTTAATTTGTCGCCTATTAAAGGGAGGGCTCTTCGGGAGGCCATGGAACCAGCAAACTCGTGTTCCACGACACCAGTCGAGTGCTGCTTCCCAGTGCTCCGTCATCTCAGGGAATGCCACGGACAAAATTCTGCTGCAACGAATCTAGATAATAGTGTCGCGAAGGGGTATTTGTCTTCTTTCTTGTACTTTGGTTATGGTATTTATCGCCGGTGGCACAGGGCCTCTATCAATTTGTTTGCGACCACACCGCTATAGAACAATCGTCCCCACGTGTGGTAGTTACCACGATGTTCGAGATCGTTGTCAGTGTTTTAGGCTCGTTTTCTCAAAAATTTGATGTTACCTTTAAACTGAGCGCGGCCTAAAGCAAATGCATTCTAACCCGACCTCCTTCGAGCGTTTTTACTGCTATCGCCTACGCACAGCTGTCTTCTCTTTCCGGGTTCAAATTCGGCCAATTAAGCAGCTTGGTTTGGAAACCTTATGCTGCTTTCCTGCCTGTCCGACTCGACACCACCAGGTGACAATAGAACTGACAGGAATCGAGATGTTTCCACACTCCATTTTGGAAGCTTGTACGGCAGGGACTGGCAAAGTGAAGATCACCAGCTGAGTGACACTTCTTATGCCGCGGCCGCTAACAATTGCTCACTAAGCAGTTGAAAACTTATATCGTCGCTTAATGTGTACCCCGGTCAGAAATTTTAGTTTGTATTCCTTTTGCCATCCACCGCGACACAGCGCTAGTAAAAACCTCGAAAAAGAAAAAAAATACAGACGTACAGGAAATAATATCACTTCACGAGAAGAGCGCAAGTTGAAAAAGGATGCAGACAGCAGACGACAGCGGTCTGAACCACATATCGCTGACATGGTTTAACCTCCAAGGAACACAGTGGAAGTAAGCATACGTAGCCTTTTTTTATAGCTATCTACGAAGCAGTTAGTTCACATGTCTGAGGCAGATCCGTAAATCACTCTCAAAATGCGAACAACGGACTAAAAGCTGTACGGAAGCAACAATGCGCCAACACTGTGTGCTGAAACCTTGATATCTCTTCGGACGTGCGCGCGCGCGGAGTAATGGTCACGAGAAGGAGAAAGGAAAGACAAAGGCCAGCCATGCGATCTCTCGGGAAATTCCCGACTGGCCCTATAAAACGATAGAAACCTCTACTACGCTCTTGCACATCACTCGAGTCCAACCTGCTTTGCAAGTCTTGGTGAGTTGCACTACCCTTTATCTCTCAACGTTTAAATGCTTCGTGGCGAGTTTAATTTTCCGTTTTCTTCTCTCTACTTTTTTTTTCCGCGGCGCTTGATTCTTGCCAGTGCCAGTCGATGCTTTAATGAGCCGTACGTGAGGGATACGCGCAATACGGGGTGGACTGAATGTTTGGTTTCAGGATTAGAGTATGCGCGGCTTTACAGTGAACCGGATGCTCAGTTCCTCAGAAATTAGAGATATCGGCAGGAAGTTGAAAAAAAGACTTCCGTAGAGTTCCCACGCTTGCTGCTCTTGAATCGTGCGTGGCATTTAATATTTCTTTTTTACTTTAATCGTGGGCACACCCATGCTGCTGACGTCCTGCTTCCACTCTCTTCAATGCTGATCTAGTATTCATCCGCGAGAAAGAAAGGGACCGCCACTGCCGCACCCTGTGTGTCGCTCGAAAACGCGGCCCCTGGCAAAGGCAAATTCGCCACCCTGGAGAGCGAGATGAACCGGTCCTAAATTGTAGTGTACTATACTCGGGGACAGCTTTCTGTGCCTACAGCTTACACGCCTATCTCTCTCCCTTGTGAGCGCGTGATAAGAGCCATTGTAAGAGAGCGCTTGTGAAAGCCTTGCGCCTCGCTCTCGTAAGTACCTTCCACTGCATAGCCACAGAAAGCTGTCCGCGGATAAATAACTGTGAAGTGTGCTGTCCGTGGCGCGGAGCAGTGTGGCGAGGTGGTTGCTGGAGCGATGAAAAACGCAGAGGGTGCTGGCCGCAAGAGGAATGCTCTTTTTTTTCAGTGCTTATTTGTGCGTCAGCTGTTAGAGAGAGACCTTTTTTTTTTCTAAGTGATCGGTCGGTATTTGCGGTAGGCAGACTTTTATTTTATTTGTGCTCGTGTTTTCACGTGTTTTTTCTCTTAAGCCTGTAGATATCTTAGCATTTGGTGGAAGCAATAATCGATTGTTGCTAAGATGGTTAAGGTACTGAAGGTTAGATGTATGGAGTGTGAGGCGTTGGTGAATTTAAAAGAAACGCGGTTCGATTTGGTAGAGGAGGCCGAAAGCGCAGATTTTATGTCCAAATTCTGCGTATTAGGTGGACGCCTGGACAGGGCCGAACAGGCGAATAGCAAACTAGTGCTAAGGATGGATGCTCTAGAAACGGAGTTACAGGTAGAGAGGGCAGAGAAGCGCAAGCTTCTAGAACAGCTTTGTCAGTTGAAGTCAAAAACGGCTGACACCGCCATTGGAAGCCGCAATGGCGGGAATTCCAGCGCCAGCCACGTGGATGTTGCTTGCACTGGCATGGACAGCGAGAAGCAAGCAATACAGACATGTTCAGAGAGGAACAGCTGCGCACAGGTGGCAGCTGGGAAGTCGAGAGGCGATACTGAGAAGGGGAACTTGCTAATTCCAGGAAATGAGGTCACGGTCGCTGATAAGAGGTAGCAAGACACGGAAGTTAGGAGGGAGAGGAGAGTACACAAGTGCTTATCGCTGGAGACTCAAACATGAGGCACTGCAAAATAGCTATTCTTGACCGTGTAAAGGGTGATAGGCGGGTAGCAGTCGGGGTGTTTCCAGAAAGGACAATGGAGGATGTTCTGAGAGAGACAAAAAGTGAACTTTCCAAGAATGTTGCAAAGCATAACTTGGTAGTGCTTGCGGCGGGGCTAAATGATGTCCTGAATGGTGACGCCGCACAAGTATGGAAAAGATTAGCAGATGGAGTTGACGGTATAAGGGCGATAGCACAGCAAGCGCAGATCGTGGTGTGTACAGTGCCGGAGGTACAAGGAAGGAATGTAGAGGTTGCTAACGACGTTGTGATTCTTAATCGAGAGATAAGGCAGTTAAGCCTCGAGAAAGGCTTTGAGGTGGTAGACATAAACAAGGAAGTGCACAGAGCAGGCCTGGGCAGAGGCTTTGGACGAGATGGCATCCATTTCAGTGGAAGGATAGGAGAAGAGATAGGCTGGCGCCTGGGAGGCCGAGCGGTAGCGTTTTTAGGGGGTCCACGGTGGCTCATCCATCCATCCATGCATGCATGCATGCATGCATGCATGCATGCATGCATCCATCCATCCATCCATCCATCCATCCATCCATCCATCCATCCGTCCGTCCGTCCGTCCGTCCGTCCGTCCGTCCGTCCGTCCGTCCGTCCGTCCGTCCGTCCGTCCGTCCGTCCGTCCGTCCGTCCGTCCGTCCGTCCGTCCGTCCGTCCGTCCGTCCGTCCGTCCGTCCGTCCGTCCGTCCGCCCGCCCGCCCGCCAATGATGAGAACAATGATGTTTTTCAACCGCCAGAACTTATTTGCTCAGTATCGCTCATTAACCATTGACCATTATCACATATGGAACAACCTGGCACAGCTAAACGGTGTCGGCGTGTGTGCCGAACAAAGAGACCGAAGAAGAGGTCTTTCTCGAATGCACTCGAAGACAGACGCGGCCGCGCACCGCTGCACGGACCTCCCTCCCTGAGACCTTGGCGGTACGGTGAACGACCATACGAGAGCAACAACCAGAAAACCCGGGGGAGAGGCGCAGCGCTAGGTGCGAGGCTGTAGGATAGGAGGCTGCGGTGTGGCTTCCTCTCTCGTAAAGGCCCAAGCGATGTGAAATAAAGTGTCCAACATCCTTGGTTTATTTCCTTTCTCCAGGTGCTGTTAGTGCGAAAGCACTTCTAGCCGCACTGCCCGCGTTTCAGCGGTGTGTGTCCACGTGAAACCCGGTGAAGTGAAACCGAGGAAGAACGCCAGCACCGCCAACAAGTAAACAGAGAACGGCAGCGCGTGAGACGCGCTGCAGAAACCAACGAAGAACGCCAGTAGTGGACGCAGTTACTAGAATTACGGTTCCATAGATACAGTGGTTCTCCAAGGTCGGTTACGTTTCAGATATTGGCCCATGGACGAGAGGTACAACCTTTGTCATAAGTTTAGAGCCCAATGGGTTTTCTTCTAGGCCTTGCTGTGTGGCTCATTATGCAATGCCATTGTTCCAAATGTCTTGAACTCAAATGAACTCTCACCCCTCCTATACTAGAGGGCTACTGCAAATGCTTCAAAAGCAACATTACACCCGTTAGAAGCCAACTCTTATTTCTGACAAAGATCATATATTACCGAGAAAAACGCTACTGGCTTCTGGAACCTTTTTGGAGGAAACTAAGGTATTCAAATCGTGGAGTCGGCATGCGGTCGTGCACGAGCCAACACTTGCAGCTCCAAGATTTGTATTCGTTTGTCATGTTTCCTTCGCCATGTAGTGCGCCGAGCTCATGTTAGGCTGACTGTTGATATGCACTTAGTGCGTCTGCCTGCCGTGTAGTGCGTCTGCTGTGGTTGCCGTATTGTCCTATGTGAAAACGCGTAACACGCGGCGCTGTGAGTCGCCGGTACCCTTTTAGTTCATGTCTCGAAACCAAAGTGTTCTACTCAGTCCTCAAAAAACATTAAATCCACTTTTTGTTACGCAACGCGGTTGCTAACCATTGCATATGCTTTCTTCGCCTATTCTAGGCGGTCTCTGAGGGGGAGCGGGAGGTTAGGGAGAGCACTTAGGTTTACCAAGTATGGTACTGTGACCTGCGTCATGGAATTAGTAGAAAGGGGTGAAGGCGGCAGCGAAATTAAGATGGGGACAACGGAGATCTTCGATGATCGGCAGAATCGGTGACGGTGAACGATGATGGCACTATGGCCGGGATCAAAAAGTTGCAGAAGTGGTACGGAGATCGGCTAGCGTCTTAGTGCGTCGTCCGACTTCACGTTGCCGGTCGGGACAGCATGCCTCGGACTTTTCAAACAGGACGGTTTATTTTGGACAAGCGACACGATAAGAGGCGGGAAAAGTAAAGGGCTGTTTACCAGCGGCCGAAAGTCAGTGAGCTCTCTCCCCCCCCCCCCCCCCTTTTTTTTTTGTCTAAAGCTCCTTTTAAAAGCTCTGGAATTTGGACGCAGCTCATTTTCCACCGATTACAGTAAAATCCGATCGCACCTAGCGCCACGAAACTGCCTAGTCGCGAGAAGGGACCGGATATCGCTAGCAGTGTTGTAATCCTATTCTGGGGTAAAAAGCGGCTGACGGGTTTAGTGAATGCCCAGTGAACACGAAGAATTTTTCAAAGTACGCCTCAAGTTTCGATTATACCGATAGTGGAAAACGTTTTTATAACTCTATTATCAGGAAATGTTTCGATAGGAATTGCTTCAAACTTGCAATTCGAAGGGAGCCGACGATACTTAGAATTTTTTGTTGCGAAAGCAACGCTATGCGAGTCGCCAAGCCATTTCGCGGAGCTGACGAAAGGCCATACTGCGCATGCGCGAGGAGCAGTGACGTCACACGGCGCACAGCTGGCGCGCCACCGCCGTCGCTGCGCGGATGAATTGGTGCGCGGATGAACCGCGCTCGCCAGTTGCGCATGCGCAGTAGCGGCGCATAGCTAGCGTGCCGGGGCTGCCGCCGCTGCCGCGCGCTCTCCATCGCCTCTTTCCATCTTCTGGTTGCTTTCGCAATCCACCAGGTTTAACGAGAGCTAAACCACAGCCCAATTTTTTTTTATAAGACTGCATTCCCTTGAATGCTTCGGAAGCAGCTCTGCGTTTTCGAAAATGTGTTGACGTACTAACTATATTCTTCCACGCGCGGGCTGCTTTCTTTCTTTTCTTTTTTGCAGAGCCGACAGCGGCATCTCGAACGGAAGCATGAAGAATCTATGTTTAGTTGTGACCGCCTTTAGTGCTGCCGGTAAGAATAAAGCCAAATGTACCTCATTGTTACGTTGAAAGGGACAGACTACACGAAGGTTAAAAACTGCCTACTCGAGATTTCAACCCCAGTTTGTAACGTAAAGTGGCAAATAAAATCAGGCAAGAAGGGACGGTAGTGCCGCGCTGTGCTAAAATTTTGTCGCTCTCCATGCAGTCGGGTTATATCGCCAACATGTCCATATGCTGTATGAATTGGCCGAGGGAAATAGAAACGGTAATTTCTTCTGGAAGAAACTTCAGACGCCTTAATAATTTCCTCTTGCAACTAATAACCGTTAGTACATAATGTGCAACGCTGTGGAAAGTACGGAAATAGTCCGCAGGAAAAAGTAAAGGGAGGCATGTTACACGGCGCTTGTTTTGTGGCCGAGGGGTCTAAACCACGGGAAAGTGAGAGCGCATCGGCAGCAATAAGAACGTATTTAACCAAGTCCAAGACAAATATATCATGTATTAAGCCGGCAAGGAAAGCATTTATTATTTTTCGCTCACCACAAGGAACGCACTACTCTTTCATCGCGGATAAGGGCAGAGCAAAAAACAGTGCTAACTTTGACAGCGTCACACCTGCAGTGTGAAATTGAGTATAGGCACCGTCTCTCGCAAGGTATTACCCGTTTTTTTAAAAAGAATCTCTATTTTGAAAGATCCGACTGGTACCATGCTGACATTGGCGCTGATATCGGCAGCGCTGCTAACGAAAAAACAAGCACGTTCACTCGTGGTCAGAAAAGCAGACGTGAGCACGAAATGACTTGGAGCAGCAGATTCTAGAGAGATTTATAATCGGGGAACCCTATCCGTTAGTTGAATAGGGCAACCATATGAACATGGTGAATAGTGGGTGAATAGGGGGTTGAGTAGGGTGAATAGGGTGCCAGTTCGCAGGTGCAGGACAACAAGGCCCCAAGGACACCCGCATTTTCTTCCTCCGTTCCGACGTCCAAGTCCCCCACGGCGCGCCGACAACCTGAAAGAGTAAAAAAATGATAGAGGTGCTGCTTTTAGAGGGTGTACTTTTCTCTTACTAAGCACAGTTTGTAGTCTAGGTAATATGCTTGAATTTTACTGTTAATTGTTCCAACGATTATTGTCAGTCATAACGGAAGTGGTTATTATTATCAAATTCTTTGCTGATGATTGTGGGCTCTTTAATGAAGCAGATTCCAGGATGTTCGATTTGTACTGAACTAAAAACAGGGCAACAAGCAGGACAAACTGGACCAAATAGCCTAGCCACTAGAGTTGATCATTGAATTATTTCCTTGAAAGCGTTCTGGCCTGGTGCAGTGAGTGGAATAAATAATTAAATGCTAAAAAATTAAGGTCATGAGACGAACTAAGCAGTTGTATTAGTTTTCATTTCCTGACACCCTTCGGTCTTCATCACTAACCGACACGAGGAAGCACAAATATCACAGCGTTGCAGTAAGAAGATGACCTCAACTATTACACTAATTTATACAGGTCGCCTTTTTAGAAAACTTTATTCTTCAGAATGAACTTATCACAGGAACTACTGGAACTAAACTTCGGGTTTACGCACCTCTAATAAGACTCGAACATGAAGATTGATGCATTGCATGGACCATTAGTCTAAAACTAGCACTGGCTGATTGGAACTGATTGAACGCTAAACATTAAGCTTTTGTTTTTTATCAAATACTGCGTCACTGAATTGACTGTGGTAACAATAAGACGCTGCTAATAAAGGAAAAAATTCCAGGAGTAACACTTCATTTTGAGCGAAATATAATCATCCGCACCGTCAGGCTTCATAAACCGCGGTCAGATTCACTGCAGAGAAATTGAGTTTTCCTACAGCCTGGCGCAGCGATCTTTTCTTGCTAAGCAGGCTTTCTTGCTAACCAGCGCCTGTACCATGCCCTGAAGCGTGTTTGAACCGAGGGCAAAGTTCAAATGGGACGACGATTTAGCACTTTCAGACACAGAAGTTCGTGCGCGAAAATAACTTTTGTAGGATAAGATGACGCTGTCCGAGGCGAAAAGGAGAGCCTGCTAGATTTCTGTAAGACACTTCAGGTGACATATTGTCACGTCGGTGTAAGACGCGCTAACGCTCAAGGCGGTTTGGAAGGCTCCCAAGAACGTCCGGTGCCGAGTCCGACGGTGGCGAACTTCGTCCTTTTCGCTTAATGTCCTCACGTCGTCGTCTTCAGTAGCGCTAGCGTCATTAGCCCCCCCGTTCGAAAAGCATCGTCCCGATGCTAAAAGGAAACCAGCGTCAGAGGGAGTGTCACGGTGTCCTTGCGTGATATGGTTTCAGGCGAACGACGTGGACCACCTCGGGGCGCGCGTCGCGTCGTGAGTGTGGGGTTTGATCAGGAATGACTTCATAGTTGAGATCGCCGATGCGCCGCAGGACTTGGTAGGGGCCGAAGTAACGACGTAAGAGCTTGTCGCTGAGTCCGCGATGTCGGATTGGGGACCAAACCCAGACAAGGTCGCCTGGGAAATATTCGACCGCCCGTCTCCGCAGGTTGTACCGTCGGGCATCTTGGTCCTGCTGAGCGCGAATTCGCACCCGGGCTAGTTGACGAGCATCCTCGGCGCGCTGTAAAAAGTGGGCAACGTCGGCATTTCGGTGCCCGTCGACGTGGGGAAGCATAGCGTTGAGTGTTGTGGTCACCTGTCGTCCATAGACGAGACTGAACGGTGTCATGTTGGTTGTTTCCTGGACGGCGGTATTATAGGCGAACGTGACATAAGGCAGGACTTCATCCCACGTTTTGTGCTCCACGTCCACGTACATCGAAAGCATATCCGCGAGAGTCTTGTTCAGACGTTCGGTCAGGCTGTTCGTCTAGGGGTGGTATGAGGTCGACCTGCGGTGGCTCGTGTGGCTGAAAGGAAGGATATGCTGCATGAGTTCAGCAGTAAAGGCAGCTCCTCGGTCAGTAATGAGAACCCGGGGTGCGCCGTGGCGCAGGACGATCTGAAGCACAAAAAATTTGGGGCCACATCGATAGCGGTTACACTCGAAAGAGCGGCTGTCTCCGCGTAACGCGTGAGATAGTCTGTGGCGACTATTATCCACCGCTTTCCGGAGTTTGATATGGGGAACGGGCCGAGCAAGTCCATCCCGATTTGTTGGAATGGTCGGGACGGCGGGTCAATGGGCTTGAGGAAGCCGGCAGGCTTGGCAGGAGGAACCTTGCGGCGCTGACAGTCACGGCAAGAGCGAACATAATGCGTAACGTCCAAGGCGAGGCCAGTAGTATTTTTCGCGAACCTTGGCTTGCGTTCTAGTGACGCCAAGGTGGCCGGAAGCAGGTTCGTCGTGGCAGGCATTCAAAATTTCGACGCGTAGGTTCTCGGGCACGACGAGCAAGTACTCGCGACTGTTAGAAGAAAAGTTCTTTTTGTAGAGTACGCCGTCACGCAGGCAGAGGGAAGACAAAGCTCGCCGGAAGGCGGCAGGTACTCTGCCACTGACACCTTCAAAATAATCAATGACGTCTCGAAGGTCCGGGTCGGCGCGTTGTTGGTCAGCAAAGTCGGTAGAGTTTAGGGCGGTCACAAAGGCGTCGTCGTCCGCAGCGTCGTCAGGAGCTGGTTGTGCAGGGGCACGGGAAAGGCAGTCGGCGTCCAAGTGTTTGTGGCCGGATTTATAGGTTACAGAAATGTCGTATTCCTGCAGTCGGAGACTCCATCGTGCAAGGCGCCCTGAAGGATCCTTTATGTTGGCCAGCCAACAAAGTGCGTGATGGTCGGTCACTACTTTGAAAGGTCGACCGTAAAGGTATGGTCGAAACTTGGAAATTGCCCACACGGTGGCGAGGCATTCTTTTTCGGTGGCAGAGTAGTTTGCCTCGGCCATAGACAGTGCACGACTTGCGTAGGCAATTACACGATGTTGATTTTTCTGGACCTGAACTAGGACTGCACCCAAACCAACATTGCTGGCGTCGGTGTGTACCTCAGTGTCAGCATATTCATCAAAGTGTGCCAGAATGGGTGGTGACTGTAAGCGGCGTTGAAGCTCTAGGAACGCCTGTTGTTGCGGCGCTTCCCACTGGAACTGGACATCGGCCTTGGTCAGGTAAGTAAGGGGCGCAGCGATTTTAAAGAAGTTTTTCACAAAGCGGCGATAATACGCACATAGTCCAAGGAAACGCCGAACTTCTTTCTGATCGCGTGGCGGCGGGAAGTTCGCGATGGCGACGGTTTTTTCAGGGTCCGGAAGGACCCCTTCTTGGTTCACGAGGTGACCCAAAAACTTCAACTCCTCGTAACCGAAGTGACACTTCTTGGCTTTTAGAGTGAGTCCAGAGGATTTTATGGCCTGCAGCACCGCCTCGAGGCGACGAAGGTGCTCGTCAAAAGTTGGGGCGAATACGATCACATCGTCCAGGTATACGAGGCAAGTGTGCCATTTCAGGTCCACGAGTACTGTGTCCATAAGCCTCTGAAAGGTCGCTGGGGCGGAGCAAAGACCAAATGGCATGACCTGGAACTCGTACAACCCGTCTGGAGTGATGAATGCCGTCTTCTCGCGGTACCTCTCGTCTACCTCTATTTGCCAGTACCCAGACTTCAAATCCATGGAGGAGAAATACTTGGCGTTGCATAAACGATCCAAAGCGTCGTCGATTCTGGGCAAAGGGTAAACGTCCTTTTTAGTGATGTTATTCAGTCGCCGGTAATCAACGCAGAACCGCAATGTTCCGTCCTTTTTCTTTACGAGCACGACAGGTGCGGCCCAGGGGCTCCGAGACGGTCGAATGACGTCGTTATCAAGCATTTCCTTTACTTGCGTGCTGATGGCGGCGCGTTCTCTAGAGGAAACACGGTAGGGTGACTGTCGCAGTGGTGGCGCCGTGTCGTCCGTAATAATCCGATGTGTAGCAAGGTGTGTCCTGCCGACGCGCGGAGACGACGCATATGTGTGTCTGTAGCGATTGAGCAGGTCGCGCAGCATGCCTTGTTGTTGTTGCGGCAATGCCTGATTAATGTCGTACTTGACGTCGACTATGTCCTCTGGATCCGGTCGTGAAACACGAGTCAGGCTTTGTGCGCACTTGGTATCAGTGACGGCATCTATGTAAGCGACAGTCGTCCCCTTGTTCAGGTGCTGGTGCTCATTGCTGAAATTAGTCAGGAGTACATCAACTTTGCCGTCTTCCAGAAACACGACCGCACGAGGTACTGCAATACCGCGGTCTAGAAGCAAAAGTTGTTTACTCTCGACTATACCTTCAGTGTCTCGAATGGTATGCGAACCGACAGTCACCAGTATACTTGAGCGGGGAGGCATGGTCACTTGCTCGTCAAGAATATGGAGCGCCGACGGGAGGGCATCTGTGGTGTCAATGGCATCCTCTGTCGAAAACTGGACGGATTGGGACTGCAGGTCGATGATGGCTCCGTTGTCCGTTAGGAAGTCCATACCCAGGAGAACATCACGAGAGCAATCAGCGAGGACAACAAACTTTGCAGGGAACGTTTGCCCTTGCACCGTGACCCTAGCCGTGCACATTCCTCTCGTCGTAATCAAATGTCCCCCAGCGGTACGTAACTGCGGGCCGTCCCAAGCTGTCATAACCTTTTTGAGCACAGCGGCGAATTGTCTACTGAGCACAGAATAATCGGCACCAGTGTCAACTAAAGCAGTTACGGCTGTGCCGTCTACTGAAACGTCTAAATCGGCCGGTGGTGGCGTCTTGCGGTACAGTCGAGGAGTCCGATCGCGGCTTTGGTGCGTCGAAGGGATGCGGCGTCGAAGAGAAGCGTCGTGGTTACGAAGAAGTGCGGCGGGTTGTCGGCTTGTCTTAACATGCTGTCGTTCGTGGGTCGTCGAGGACGGTGTGTTGCACGGCATTGGCGATGTGTCTGGCGGCGTTGGAGGGTCTTGTTCTTGTCATCGAGCAGCCGCACCTCCAGAGGCTGCCGCGTCTAGTTTCCCCTACGGGGACTTCTAGACTGGCCCTGGTCGCTGGGTCCCGGAGCGCGGAGATGGTGATCGCGAGATGCGACGCTGGCCGGAGTCCACATGGGAGATGTAATCTGCGATCTCCCTTGGTCGCTCTCCAGGCAGCGGACGGGGAGCACCGAAGGGGAACCCTCGAAGACCCATCTCCTTATATGGACAGCGGTGCCAGATGTGCCCAGGTGCCCCGCAACGGTAGCACAACGGTCGATGGTCCGGGGTTCTCCAGACGTCAGTTCTGCGACGCCCAGGTCGCTGGACAATGTTCGACTGGGAAAGTGGAAGCTGAGGAGCGGCTGGCGTAGATGCTTCATATCGTTGGGTCGAGGTCGGAAGGAAACGGCTTGCGGCGGCAGCATAACTCAATGTTTGTGGCGGCGGTGGAGTGGCTGCCGGAAGCTGCGACGTACCTAATGCTTGTTCGACCTCCTCGCGAATGACATCTGTAAATGACGCAATCTGCGGCTGAGCAGGGGTGTGCTGCAAAGCCTTCGCCACCTCTTCCCTTACAATGGCTCGAATGACCTCACGCAGCGATTCTCCTCAGGTCATGGAGGTTCCCTCAGTACGCGTGCAGAGCATCGATACGTTAGTGCGCTCGTACTGTCGTGCCCGCATGTCGAGTGATTTCTCAATGGACATTGCTTCCTTGAACGACTCGTTTACTGTTGCGGGTGGACTCCGAACCAGGCCTGCGAAAAGCTGCTCCTTTACACCCTTCATCAGCAATCGCACCTTCTTTTCCTCCGGCATGCTTGGGTCTGCGCGACGGAAGAGGCGTGTCATCTCTTCCACGTACACCATTACACTTTCGTTCGGAAGTTGGATGCGATTCTGCAGAAGAAGGTCGGCCTTCTCCTTGCGAAACGTACTGGTGAACGCCTGGAGAAATTCTGCTTTGAATGTCTCCAATGTTTGGAGGCAAGATTCATGGTTTACGTACCATGTCCTTGCAGAGTCTTCCAGAGCAAAACAGACATGGCGCATCTTTGAGTCCCCGTCCCAAGAATTGAGTGTGGCCACCCGGTCGAACTGGTCCAGCCAGTCCTCGGCGTCCTCATGAGGTAAGCCGTGGAAACGCGGCGGATCCCGTTGGTGGTGGAGAAGGACTGGTGCAGTTGATGCTGGAGGATTCATTGCAGCAGCGCCGGTACTCCTTGTTGACTTGTGGTCGGGGAGCAGCCCGAACTCGGGAGATAGGCCTTGTAGTCGGCGGCTGCCCTGGTGAACGGGCGTGCCTACCGGGGGTGGTCGACCTCTGCTGGAATCGCGGCTTGATGGGGGCGTCCGGTACATGAAAGATGTACCCAGCACCTCCACCAGATGTCACGTCGGTGTAAGACGCGCTAACGCTCAAGGCGGTTTGGAAGGCTCCCAAGAACATCCGGTGCCGAGTCCGACGGTGGCGAACTTCGTCCTTTTCGCTTAATGTCCTCACGTCGTCGTCTTCAGTAGCGCTAGCGTCAATATAAGCCAAAAATGACCCTAAAAGCTTACCAAGGACGTCGGTTAATTGTGGCAGTCTTAATGCCTTAGTTAGGATAAAATGGTTCTCGCATAGCTTCCGCCCTCACCGTTCGATCACTTCCCACGCGACTGTGGTGGTAATAAGCGACGTACTGCGTCCGCCGCTGTGAACGAGGGTGGCGATGATGAACACTCTCAAGGTTAGGTTACATGCCACATAGTTATCCCCGAAGGCAGAAAATTGGACGGGCGTCGCGGTAGCTCAGTTCGTGGAAATTGAAAATTGAGAACTGATTTTGAGGAAAAGAAATGGCGCAGCATCTGTTTCACATCTCGGTGGACACCTGAACCGCGCCGTAAGGGAAGGGAGGAAGGTAGGAGTGAAAGAAGAAATAGAAAAAGAGGTGCCGTAGTGGAGGGTGGTTGGTAACATTATTTGTTGTCCTGCAGAGCTTTCGCGGACGGGGCCTTAAGACTCTCACGTCTCCTGAATGATTTCGACCACCTAGGGATCCTTAACGTGCACTGAGATCGCACAGCTCACGGACGCCTTTTGTGCTTCGCCTCCATCGAAATGCGGCCGCCGCGGTGGGCTTCGAGCCCTGGTGATCCGGCTCGGTAGACGAGCACCAGAAGCGAAATTCAGAGGTGGTGAGTCCGTATCCCGCGAGCGGCATGTGATTGTTTTCGCTTCCGCTTTCTAATAATTTACCTTTGGCAAATAAATATTTGCGCTATTAATCTGCAATTGACCAACACCCGAAATTAAAAAAAAAGAATATTTCGCTATGCTCCTAGGTTTCCATAGGTGTTGACTTTCTTCGTGTATGTCATAATAAGCCCCTCTTTTCCCTTCCCTTGCCAGCACGACAGGTGTAAGGCACCCCCCCGCCCCCCTCACCATGAGCGCTCCAACCTCGAGGACCACATACCCAAATATTTTACGTTTTCTAGAGTACCCACTCGAGAACCTGTATGTCCCAAATGAGTCAGCGCTGTGATGGTTTCATTTTCCTTTGACAGCTGGTATACGGATGTGTGGGTTACTATGTCATTACGGTGCCAAAGGGGACGCGTCTAATCCAGGGGAAGTCTCTCACACTGCTGTCCTTGTCAAAAATGTCCCCGTGCTGGCTCTGCGGCCACAAAGTTTTTCTTTTCAGCCGGAGTTTTCGTTTTTGACTTCAGGCCACGGCGGTCGCATTTCGGTGAATGCGAGATGCGATAATGGCCGCGTTCAAATACGGAAGTCGGCGCTAAAGAACATCACACACGTCAGAATTACTGTGGTACTTTCGGCCAGGACTTACAGCATAGCTCCGGAGTACCTCTGACGCGAGGGACCGATTACTCTTTTCGCGCCAGAAAGGGGTTTAAAGTGTATCAAACTTAATTAGCTGTACATCTGTATATGCTTATGTAGCATACATTGTAGCCTGCTGAAATTTTTGATGCATTTTTTTTGTTTGTGGGAAGGATTTCAGAAATTTCGAAAAAGAGGCTGTTTGAGATAAAATAATCGCTCATACGCGACAATTTTGGTGGCATTGGCGGAGGTGATAAACGTGTGAGATAAGTTGATTGTAGCGAGCCATAGCTGCATCTAATACCAAATATTAGATGCGGATAAATGTAATTATGCTTGGCCTTATGGCGTGAGAAATTCCGGCTCTTCGCGAGCGGACGGCCGCACCTCACTCCTTCGGCTCTTTTCCTGATGCAATGACGAGACGCGCCGATGAAGCAAGAGAGAAAGAGGTGGCGGTGGCCAATCACGCCTCTCCCAAGCGTCTGGGCTGCCGAAGTTCTTCGCGCCATAGCGCAAAGGGAAATTATATTCCTCCTCATATAATATTTTAGAACGATAGCGTTAAGGCCCCCGTTTTGCAGAAAATCCGGCGTCGTCGTAAGCGCTGCGATCGAAAAATCGGCAAGGGAAGGGTGGTCACCTGGGCCACCCTATCCACCCAGAGTGGCCACCCTATAGCCATCCTGGAACACAAGATTCTGCCGGGCTTTGCGCAACCCGCCACGGTCAGAAAATGAGCTGGTAACGTGACCTTGTAACATGTTCCTCGGTCGCTTGAGATTTTGGTGTCATCACAACTTGCTCACGGATTTTGAGCAAACTGACCACCGTAGCAGGCGGCAATTAAATAATTGATTGGTTGAGAGAGGTTGCCCGGTAAGAGCAACCTGAGTCGCACCAGCTCCACCGACGGCAGCACCTGCCATCGCTATGCAGTAGTGCATCTCTTAAGCGCTGCACCACCGCGCCGTAAATGGTACCATTTTTGGAGACAAGGTTAATGATGACAACGCTGGGGACGAGCCTAGTGCCGTTTTTGAGGTGCAAACAACGCCAGGTACCAGCAGCAGATTTACGTAGCTAATAATTTGTGGTGGTGGTTTGACTGAAAGTCACTGAAACCTCTGGATTTAGACCAGAAGCATTTGTGTATAAACAAGAATAGGAAGAAAAAGGCTATACAGGGTGTTTCACCTAAGACTTTACGCAACTTCTAAAAGTAAGCTTTTTGAGTTAGAGAGCGCTTTTTTCGACATAGCATTGTCAGCGATGTTGTGCATTAAAATGGAGCCAAGAGGCGCTAACTAACAGGCTGGTTAGCTAATATTCAATAGTAAACTTTTTAACAATTATTTTTAGTCTCCTAAATTACTGAGGCGTGTACCTCACCGTAATGTCCACTAGTAATAAAAGACCTTTATTCGACCATAATTTATAGGCCGAGCAGGTCGACCGCCTGGGCGACCAGAAGTCGCTGTTCTTCCTCCCCTTCAGCGCCAAGCCCGTAATATCCATATCAGCTTTTAGAATTTCGAAAACGCGGTTACCCGCGACGCTGTGGTTTCCAATATGGTCAACTAGCTCAGATCCAGATTATCTTGCAGCTTATCAAATTTTGATTAAATTGCGCCAGAGTATACGCACTTGCGTGAAGCTTGCAGGCAAAGCGACCTCTCCGGTGCTCGTAACTCGTAGAAATAGCCAACATTTGTTGGGCCATAGCGCCGAGGGTAACCGTGTTTTCTCAATTCTTTAAAAGTGTTATGGATGTTACTTACGGTGGTCTCCACGCCTCTCAGCAATTGAGGAGCCTAACAGTGATAGTTAAAAAGTTGACTCTTCAATATTAGTTTACCATCCTGCTAGTTAGCACGTCTTAGCTGTATTCTAATGTACTATACCGCTGAAAGTGGTATGCCGAAGAAAGCGGTCTTCTAACTAAAAAACCCCATGTTGAAAAAGTTGTGGGAACTCTTGGGTGAAACACCCTGTGTACTAAGAACAGATTTTGGTCGTTTTTAGCACACACTCAAGTTCGCAGGCAGGTCTTGTTTCCAGCCACATACATACTCAACCGAGACCTGGAGACTAAAAAAGAGCCTTACTGGGCAGATTACATTATAAATCGTGGCCTTTCCGACAGCACGTTCGATGCATACCTAGTCGCTTAGGCTGTAAAGCATCTGCTGCGGCTTCAGTGCAAGAAAATGTATAGCCGCTGACAAAAGTCTATGGAACGCGACTTTCGAGGAGTTTAAGTTTTTTTTTTTTGCGTTCAGCACTCACTGTTTACGATTATGCGATGCGCTGCGCAATTAGCACACTCTGAAGTATGAATCTATCGTACACGTGGATAGGAGAAACGGCGGCGGAACTTTTCTCGCTTATATTAGGTTACGTAAACTTGACTGTGCGCGTAATGTATTTAGGAAAGGAAGAAAAACTTGCTCTTCGCAGCGAATAAAAGTGGCCAGGTACATTAGGAAAATCGTCCTCGACAGTAGAAGTTCATAACTTTAATTATCAATGTTACTGGCCGATTATAGTGATCGTTAAGAAATAGCGGCAACAGCATTTCATGGTGTGGTTAAACACGCCAATGCGAATTACTTTGAAAATCAGCAGATTACTAGGGAAGCACTCATTTAGTTTTCAATCGAATCCAATTCACTTTAATTTAGGGAGATTTATTTTAATCAGTCTCATCATTCTTAGATAAGAAAATCAGCTTTTCTGGCGAGCACATAGAACATTATGCAAGTTCATAGCAGCCTTGGAGCCGCGCAGTGGCTGAGTGGATATGGCGCTCGGCTGCCAGCCCGAAAGACGCGGGTTTGATCCCTGCCGCGATGGACGAATTTCAATGGAGGCGAAATTCTAGAGGCCCGTATACTGGGCGATGTCAGTGCACGTTAAAGAATCTCAGGTGGTTGAAATTACCGCAGCCCTTTCCTACGGCGTCCCTCATAGCCTAAGCCACTTAGGATCGCCAGGCCCCCATAATCGTAAACCATAACAGCTTTGTTCTGTACCGATAACAAATGCGTTCTTGCTTTTGCCCAGACATCTCAGATCGCTTTATATTTATTTAAATCGATTTGCCATAAAAAGAAAAAAAAGGACGGCTGACTGACTAAATCACAATGAAAACTCTTTATGCCATTTCTCGACTTGTTTCAGTTTTCGTAGACTGAAAATCTTTTTGTGCATGAACTCCTTTACGTGTTGCCTATGCACTTCCGACTTTCCGACTTTCCAATGTTCCTTTGGAAATTGAGAAAGGATCCTGACGTAAAATTCTCATCTATAATAGGGTTATATAATGGTCTGGCTGCATCACAGCTTAGGAACAGTGCGTAAGACGGTACACATGCGCGGTACGCGGGCGCGAAGTACACATGTTACATGTTGGCTCGTACTTTCCGAGCAGTTCCGAGTCAACAAAAGTTAGGGCGGGCGAGTGAAAGAAATAAAAAATAATAGCGCCCGGCCCGCACCGCTTAGAGCACAACGTTCTCTCGTTTACTTTTTTTCCCCTCCCTTTTTTTAAGCACTGCGTTGTCGGAAAGGTGCCAGTTAAGTAAGCACAATTTGTTCCTCACTGCCAATTTGTGTTAGTTTGTTGTTCGAGCTGGCTGTTACTGCTAGAGTGGCTCCAGAAGAGAAATGTATTGTTTTTTATTCTTCAGTGCGTCTTTTTAAATGTTGGCGAAATGTTTGCAAACTTCCTCTTCTTGAAAATATCGATAAGATAGCAAGCACTCCCAAGGTGACACGGGCTGCAGTTTTCAGATCTCTTTCCTATATATATTTATCATGTTTGTTTTTTTCTGGGGCGAAAAAAAAAGCGACCTTCGTGTTTGCATGTATTAGTGTGCTTGATGAGAGCTTCCCGTTTTTTTCTTACACAGTTCGCGTCGTGAGCAGTCCAGCTTTTGGAAGGCCAACTTCTTCCCTATCTAACCTGCTTATGTTTGTGCCCGATATTCAGGCGACCAGAAACACCGCGTACCATCGGCCCTTCTTACATCCAGTACACCTGGAGGAAGAAAGAAATGAAGAAAGTAAGAAATCTCACCCCCCCGGGCGCCAACCACGCGGAAGAGATCAGCCGGCGTTGCGGTATTTTTTTAAAAGCTCAATCTTCCATCACTGTGGAAGCGCGCGCGAAAAGTTCTAGCTTATTGAACTTGGCAGCTCTAACTTTGAGAAACATCGGACGAGAACAGAGGCTCCGGAACAGGACGTGCGTTTACTTGCATCGGTTGAATTTAAATTTCATTCGCTCGTAATAACCGTAGTCTGTTTTCGCCCCATTTTTGCAAGAGTTTGCGCTGCCCAATTTGGTACGAAGCGTCGTGGCGAGCAATATGGAAGGGAACAAACTTATCGCGCAAAACTGCAAAATTTCTTTTTACTTCTCCACTAAATTTGATATTAACTTTTGCATGTAACATACCAAGAGGAAACAGAGGAGAAATAACTGCTTTTGACATATGATTACGTCGTAATCGGTAAATGTACGCTCAAACTTTGTTCCCTCTAATATTGCTAACTACTGTACCGAGCAGCCCCAATCATTGGTCTTGGACAAGTGCACTCTAAACACAAATCAGCCTCTAATGGAGTGAAAAGGAAGCAAGCCGATCTCTAGCGCACTCTCTTTTAGGTGCAGAGAATGCTGCCCAAGTTCCAGGGTAGATTTCGATCATTAAATATGCGGAATGCTTACACTCTTGTTAACAGAGGCAAATTGTTCCCGCAGAGGATAATAACGTTATCAATGGGAGGATGCTTTTAAACGGGGTACCGGGGGTCTTGAGGTTAGAAAATAGAGGAGATTGAATCCTCTGTTAAAATCTTCGTAACTGCTATGACTTCCGCTGCCAACCTTAAGTATTCCGCATTTTTAGTGATGGAAAACTACCCAGTGCTTGGGCAGAAAACGTGCTCTGAAAGGGAGTGCGCTAGTAGACAGCTTGCTCTCTTCTTACTCCCATATAGGATAATTCGTGTTAGGAGTGCAGGAACAACGTATTTCGGAACTTCGCCAGAGGTCAGGGGGCAGCTGAAACAGAACAAATGCTGGCTTATTTATCCTGCGCTGACTTTGCGGGCCTTCATCTCTCCCATCCGCCCGCACAACCACATATCCAACGATACCTCCTCCGATCTCACTTTCACCCGAAACATTCCACGAGCTGCCTTGACCAACCTAGGAGAGGCCCTAGGAAGCGAATATTTCGTCTTGTCGATCAGTATCCTGTCCCCTCAACACCAAACATCAATGGGCACCATCCGCATCACAAACTGGAATAAATTACGGGTGACTGCACCCCAATCATTATCCATAGCAGACATAGCAAAATGGAGCCAATTCCTATATGAACATCCCTTCAAAAACAACCGCTGCCTTCAACGCATTGTAGAATACCCCTCAGCTTACAACCACCTCCTACACATCTGGGAGGCACGGCATGGCCTCCTACATAGATGGTGACGACAAAAGCACAATCGCACACTTAGCGACGCATAGCACACATCATGGAGCAAGCCCAAGGATACATCTCCCAGCTGTCCACCCAAAATTGGCTCTGGTTTTGTGTTCCGCTCAAGGGTACACTAAGTACATCCGAAACCTAGACCATCCTCAGCGCCTCCTCAACATGGACACCCCCAAAGCCGCCACCCATCACACCTTGCAGACCATAGCCCACACCTATAAGGGCTCAGACCAAGCTCTGCTGGACGAGCTTCAGACAGAATACTTTGGTACCCACCACCTGCCCCCATCCAATGCTCCATACACCAGCCTCCCCAAGCTAGACTGGATGCCCCCATCACCTATGTCTATGTTGCTGTGCGGTTGGCCACCAGGTCTAACGCCCCGGAAGTGGACAAAATTATGAATGCCATCATATGTAACCTCTCCAGGGAAAAAAATCAGGCATTTACGACATACCTAAATGAGCAACAATGGATCCCTGGAAAGCTCCCTCCAGAGTGGAAACATGTGGAGGTCATCCTCATTCCCAAGTTCAACAAACCTCCTTCAGTTAAGGCACTCTGCCCCATTCATGTCTTGCCTCGGCAAGATTTACGAACAGGTCGTTCATACCCGCCTCCGAAACCGTACTGATGCTAAGAACCTCTTTCCCCTGTACAAGATCGGTTTCCACCCTGGACTTTCCGCCCAAGACGCCTTTCTCCTGCTAAAAACGACGTACTCACGGGCATGCCATCTGGAGGCGAACTTCAAGGGGGCATTTGACAGCATCGCCCACACAGCCATCCTGAACAGCCTCAATCATATCAACTGCGGCACCCGCATCTATCAGTACATCACCGCCTTCCTCTCCAACCGCACTGCCACAATCGGCATAGGCACTATGCGATCCCAACCCTTCGACACTCATAATAAGGGCACCTTGCAAGGAGCTGTCCTCTCCCCACTCCTTTTTAATATCGCTACGGCCCCCTTGTCCCACCAACTAGCTGCTCAACAGGACATCAGCTACACCACGTATGCAGACAATATTTCCTCAAGGTCTACACGGGGCTCCCTCGCAGCCAAGAAAGAGGCTCTTCAAAAAGCCATCCTGACCGTTGAGGATTTCTTCACCAGCAGTGGCATGCAACAAGCCCTGGAAAAAACTGAAGTGATTCGAACACACGGACCCCGCTACAAGTCACCTGGCTCTATCTGCCTCCGAAGCCATGACCATCTCATTGAGAAATGCCCGCTTATCCGGGTCCTTGGCCTCTGGGTTCAACATGACGGAAAACCCACCCACACCCTGTAGACACTCCGCACCTCAGGGGTGGTATTCTCCAGGTGTCGCCTTTTGCGACATGTCGCATTCGCTCTTCGCTGATTGGGTCGAGCCGCGCTGACGGCGGCGTGGCGACACGGACCCGCCTTCCTGCTACGTCATCGTGACGTCGCCCCAATTTACTACGCTTAGTCGAAGAACGGAATGCGCTGAAGTGATTCGCGCGGGCGACGGGCTACGAAATTGATACTAGGCACGCCATGGATCCCACTCTCCTTGCCTGGTTTTTGAGTTGCGAAGAAGAGTGGCGTGTCCGCGGACGTCGCGACCAGTTTGCCTTGGCCGACGAATCTTGTCGGCGGCATTACTGGCTGTCGAAGAGCACAGCACTGTGGCTACCGTCTGCTGAGCCGGACTGCCACTCGCCATGCGAACTTACTTTGCACCGTCGTAAACAGACGACGAAGCAGACGTTGCCCGCTGCGACAAGATGGCCTTGGCAGCGCTTGCGCTCGCATCTACATGACCCTTCAAGGCGTTTTAATGCACGTTAGTGCAACGAAACAGTGTCTGCACGAGCCAAAGAGGATTTAAAGCAACGTCACGACTTTTACAAACCTACAACTAAACATTAGAGTTTTAGTATTGCGGGCTTTGCGTAATTGCGTGCATAGCGGAATAGCGGGTCCAGAGTGCGCATGCGCAGTACGCTAATGGGGAAAATAGCGTTAGCGTACGAATGCAATCGGCAGTTGCTTCTTTCGCGCCCTTAGCGTGAAAACATGGCGGCGTCCTTCCAAGCGAGAGCCGCCCGCTTCAGCCAATTCAGCAGTCCTTGCGATTCCGGTCGGCATGTTTACCGGCAACTACTGGTGTTGTTGCTTTTCGCTATGACTTACCTTGCTTCGACGATAAAGTTTAAGCTGCAATTCAGCCTAGTTTTTGAGATACGCTCTCGATTCTGGAGCGTGCAAGCCTAACGGGACCTCCAGCTACACTGCTACCGTCTTCAACTGCTCGAAACGCAGCCTAAACCTAGCACAACCGTCCGGAACGAAACAAAACAGATTTGGAGCTATTTCGCGGTGTTTTATACACTTAAGCGAGTTTAGTAAAGCGTAAAGCGTAGTTTAGTAAAGCGAGTTTATATTAAATTTGCAAATGTTTTTTGAATATTAGACGTCATGTGATGGCAAATAATCTTGCTATCAAAGATACGAAACTACTGTTGCTAGTGAATCAGCAGTGGTAAATTGTCTCTTCTCGGAGTGAATGAAAGCACCGCCGACGAAAGTGCCGGCGGCGTTTTGCGTTTCTTCGAGCAACTGTACGCACTTTTTTAGGCCCCGCCCTAATGCGACATGTCGCAAAAGGCGACACCGGCAGAATACCACCCCAGGCCTCAATGTCACCCGCATGATCCGCCGAATAGTGGGGCATGGAAAAGGCATGCGTGAAGCGGCACTCTCCGACTCGTCAAGGCCCTTGCTATCAGCCGCAGGATTTGCCAGGATTTGGTAAGTGGAAGCCAAGAGCGGGAGATCAACTACAGGTCATTTTTCTTGTCGATCACAGCACTGTGCAGTGTTATGTTCCAAATGAGAGCAGAAAGCATCAGAGTGATGAACTAGAAACACATTTTGCAAGAACAGGTTTGGTCTGGTTTATTGGGTTAACGTTCCAAAGCGACTCGGGCTATGAGGGATGCCATAGTGGAGGAAGGCTGTGGGTTTAACCACCCGGGGTCTTTTAACATGCACTGACACATCGCACAGTACACAGGACTCCAGCATCTCGCCTCCATTGAAATGGAACTGCCACAGCTAGGATTGAACCCACGTCTTTCGGGTTAGGTACCAAGCACCATAACCCCTGAGCCACTGTGCGAGTTTTTTTTTGTACGTGTTTGTGTGTCCTTTTTTTTCCAAAAACAGAAGTAAAATATAACTGTTTCACTCTGGAATGAAATCGTGGAAAGAAAAATGACCATCTCAATGTAGATCGCTTTTTGCAGTACTTTTTGCCAGTGCATTCACTGCATTGTACAGGCACCATGTACAGGGTGCTCCATATTTATCAGTCAGGGTTGTAAAAAAATTCTCTTGCGCAAACCACTGGTCTATTTCTGCTAAAGCACAGACCACAGGGTAGCTTATGATATCTGTGTTTTCCGATAAATACTTTAACGTCGGAACTTGCCTGGACTGCCAAGAATCGGTGAAGGACTGGAGTCGTCTGCGCACGGAATTTTCATGGAGGCGAGCGGGATAGCCGATTTGAGAGGCTTTGCCATCTGGTGAACTGCAAGGCAAACAATATCCCTGCTCGGAGCTGGGGTAGGTCTCGCAGTACCCCAGTTGGCACAGCCTGTCAAATATGCTGCTCCGCTTACCTAGACAAAAATTCTCCGTGCAGACAACTGTAGTTTTTCGCCGATTCCGGACAATTCAAGCAAGTTCTGTTGTTTAAACCAATTATTGAAAAATGCAGACTATCATAAGCTACGTTATGGCCAGTGCTCAAGTCCAAACAGGTAAGTAGTTTGCGCAGGAGAATATTTTTGCAACCCCGACTGATAAATACGGAGCACCCTGTATATCAAGATATACCACTTCTGTAAACAGCAGCTTGCATGCACAGTCTCCTATCAGCCGTGAATGTAGGTTGCAATGCAAGCTGGGCTAGTTGGAGGCAGCACATAAAACTGTGCAGTGTGAGAAATTAGACAGCCATAGAACAAACACATATGCGTGCCAGCACTGTCTTGTAGCTGTGACAAAATAATATCTGCAGCCTGAACTTGTGAGGCAGTGCTGGTATGTGCTCTTCCTATTACCATTTGGTTTCTCATGCTGCACGCAGTATGTCATCATTGGAGCAATCGATACATTGCTGTAGTCCTCGCAGAACATTTTCAGAAAACAACATCCTCCTTGACAGAAGGAATACAACTTGCTTGGATGCTGTCAGTGCAGCACAAGGGCTTGAAGAAGCTGATCTGGACCTGCAAGCACACAAAAGAACCACGACAGCTGCCCTGGCAGTAGATGTGCAACTTTCCCCTTGTGGTTACCCATGCTTCCCGACAACTTGAATAAGTT
The DNA here is from genome assembly GCF_055824585.1 of Amblyomma mixtum. Classification (NCBI taxonomy): domain Eukaryota; kingdom Metazoa; phylum Arthropoda; class Arachnida; order Ixodida; family Ixodidae; genus Amblyomma; species Amblyomma mixtum. The sequence goes on along the minus strand of NC_143014.1, from coordinate 240,190,952 downwards.
TTTGTTTAGCACAATGAAATGCGTAGTGGATGAAGCAATTGCACTGACCGTCACAATTAAAGTATGCAGGTTTTTATGCAGTTGATAAAAAATTATAGCAACCGAAACAGAAGGAATTCCAGATTTAGACCACGACCTAGAATAAGAAAAATTGGAAGGGGCACTTAATCTCGGCCCTAAGGGTATGACACGATAGCGTTATTGGTCTCCTGGGACTTTTCATGCCCCTCCTGGAGCAGTGGTGCAGCAGTTAAGTGATGCACCACTGCCCTGCGATGACAGGTACTCCCAGTGGTAAGCCCCATGTTGCTCTTCCCGAGCGACCAATCATTAATTTAACTGCCACCTGCCAAAGTAGGCAGTTTGCTCACTATCTGGTGGGCAGGTTGTGATGACGCCGCAAGGTCACGTGACCAAGATGGCCCACCTGCCTCCTACGATGCTCTATGGGCACCACCTGCCCGAGCCATGCACGCGGTTTTTCGCACACAATGCCGACGCTGACACCGGATTTTCTGGTGACCGTGGCGGGTGGCAGTTAAATTAATGACTGGTCGCTCAGGGAGAGCAACGTTTGTCGCACAAGTCCCACCGTTGACAGCACCTGCCACAGAAGAGCAGTGGCGCACCTCTAAACCACTGCACCACTACACCAGGAGTGGTATGAGGACTCCCAGGGACCTCTGAATGTAAAGTAGAGAATGATGTTCTGCATTTATGGGAAAGAACCCACTACGTTCAACTCATTGCGTCATACCCTTAAGGTGGTGCTTTCAATTTCTACCTTACTCCTCCAGCAGCAAGTGCTCATTTCCCATTGTTGAACATGACGGCCAAGTAAATGAATGAATAAATTTAATTTTGGCATGACTGGCATACTCATATAAGTGGGGGAAGGGGAGTGCTAACAGCCAAATAAAGTTTGATTTTCATATATAGCTGTTACGAAAGAAATTTTTATACAGGTTACTGGAATGTTCACTGTATTTTACTGTATCATGCATGTATTCATCACTTTCTTAAATATACTGTAATACACCTTAAGGACTAACTTAATATATGCACCCAGATGAGATTTCGGACATTCAGTTTTAGGACATTATTAATGTAAAGCACAGCGGGGCTCAGCTAGTTGCTTTATAGCCAGTCATAAAGCATTTCATCTGAGTATCCTCAACCAATCACATCGCTACAGTACTAGTTGATTTACAGACCCCTGTTCATGAATGTAATTTGCAGAACTCACACAGACTATGCGCAAACTTTCTGAATCCAGTTGATCACTCCTTGCATCTACATCTTTATCCCTTTTCATCCCGAATTTTTGTGGCGAGCACAAAAATTTGTGGTGGTTTTATCTCGTTAAGAAGCTATTAAAAAGCTTGTAAACAAATTACGAGGGCAGCAAGTACAGCGGTTTTCAAGGGAGAACCATGTCCAGTATACTGAACACTGGGATTTATTTGTTGCCCTAGGAGTAGCACATTTTCATCTGCACTTTAAGAATTGTAGCTACTTTCTTCACTGTGAAGCACAAACTGTTGTTGGAATTTTTCCGCTTTGCAGCCTGAGTACGAATTGACATCAAGGTTTGAGTAGTCTCCAAAAAAAATTTCCTGAATTTCCTCATTAGTGAGAGTCTTTCCTACAAATAAAACAACCAAATGGTGCGAAGAAGCATATTACTTGCACGACAAATCCACATCAGGGTGTTTCTCGAACGATAGTGGGAGTTATGTAATTTTGGCACCAAACAATATTGAAAATCAAATGTAACCTACTTGCGCAGGGATTAAAACAATACGAACAATTAAATCCTAGGGACCAGTACATTGGAGGTAAAAATATTATCACATTGCGAAAAAACTACTCACAACTAGGGCAAACTTTTAACCACATTGTTTCAAATGAAATTTGATTCACTTGCGAGAATTTATATATTTGAATTGGATGAAGAGGAAACTTTAAAAGAAATTGTTTGCTTGAGCACGTCGCGCGTGGCGGTCTGCTCGTGGAAGCTGCCTCCTAAAAAGATGCAGCCAAGAGAGGAACTATCATGATGGAGATATTCCTCGTCTCTTCCAGAAGCCATCGAAATGGTTTTGGTTTTGAGTTAGCTTTGTTTGATTTTTTTCATTGCTTTTTTTCTGATGTCCAGTGTACTGGTCGCTAGGTTGGAAAAGGTTATAAAGCTGCCGATTTAAATTTAAGTTTTACATGCAATAACAAATATATTTTTGAGCAGTAAAATATAAGAGTATAAACCAAATGAAATAAAATTCAATAATTATTTTAGTAAAACATGGAATAAATAAACAAATAGCTGAACAAACTCCAAGTCCTGCCCCCCAACCCCCCCACCCCCAAAAAAAGTTCCGCAGTCCCTGCCCTCTAATGACATTGCTCTATTGCAGCTGAGCTACTCCTCACCAAAGTATGTCTGTGAACCCAGATACCTTCTTCTGTCCCAGCGTTCCCCACGAGTGGTGACTATGGACTTCAGACTGCCCTGTTCCTGCTCAGGACTTACGCCTGCACCGACCTGCCCACTAGGACTGCTGCTGAGAGAAGCTCAAGATTCTGGCTTACTTCCACGACTGCCACTGATTAGCACTGGCAACTGATCTCTCCAATAGTGTGCTGCCTTCGTTGCCGCCAGCGCTGCCTAGAACTACTCTAACTGTGCTTACGGTGCACTCGCAAATGCCATACAGAGCTGGGTGTATCGACGGTACTGTTTTCTGCATTGATGGTGGCCCGGCTAACAAAGCTGCTGCTGTCATTCTATATTCAGAGCTTGATTTAATAAAGTTACACTCCAAAGAGTGGAAATCAAATGCAGTTTGAAACAAAGGGGACAGGTGTGTTACTTTATCTTACACAAGTACATGCACCATGTCACGGTGCATGTACTGCGAAATTGAGAATTGTGGTTTACAACTGTAAGTTCACATCTCAATTCCAAACTATATACTCACCTATGCACAAAAACTTCAGTTCCTCTAAGACCTACATGAACACAGGAGTATAACAAAGAGACGGAGGGGCATTAATAAACCGAGCATGTCACCACTCTGTTTGGGAGGGTGCACTTTGATGGAGATTAATCTTTCTTGCTAACAGAGCAGAAATATACAACAGAAAGCACAAAAACATGAAGAAGTTAACCAGCTCTAGAGATTTAAAGAATGGTACAACAGCCTAAGAGAGCTAAATAAGACCCTGGAGTTTTGGAAGAAGTATCATCAATATAAATCGTGCACTAATAAAACAATAATAAAATATTAGATATTACAATAAATTTAGTCCTCACTTGAAGTGTGTTTGCACATTACCTACAGAAAAACTGTTCAAGTGAGAAAACGCATGAAGGAAAACAGCAAAAATGCTGCCAATGCAGTGGGCTTTCCTTTCCTCTCTGTAGCACTTCCACAAGAGTATCTCACAGGGTGGCTAAAATACTACAGACACCAAATTTTTGCTTCGTGTTTTCTTTCAAATGATGCATTAGACATTAATATACATGTACCATCAGCAAGAAATGAAACGTGAACAAGACAACACAACCACGAATAGCATTGTGAGGAGCTCTTAGCCAGGGGAAGTTCAACACTTACAGATGGCAATTTCACGTCAAAAGCGCAAGGGCCCTTCTTCAGAAGTGCAAATCAACCTAGCCTGCAATTACTCCCAAGGAGCTAATATGTTGCTGTTATTGGGTTGCCGCCTCAGATTTCTTGTTCGCGTTTCATTCGTTGCTGGTAGTACCACCGTGCGATATTCACCAATGACCGGTAAATAATTTAGAATTGTATTTCTTCCCGACGTTGTTTCTGTTTCATCAACTGAACGATGGCTGTGATGTGCAGTTGGCATCTAGGTCACGTGAGACACGATAAAAACGGCAATACAACTTCTGATACGTCATTTGTTGCCATTCCATTTTTAGAAGCAGGCTGGTTTAAGTGTTGTAGTGAATCAAACCTACGTAAGAGCATGTATAGTGAAGTTTCTTCCTGCTGACGCAACCTAAAGGCCAACTACATGCCACCGCCATTGTTCGGTTGATAAAACCGAAACGAGAACAACATGAAATAAGAAATTCAGTTATAAATTATTTAGCAGTTGCAGGCGAAAGCAAGTGGTGATCCATAAGTTCAATGTCCAATGCATCATTTGCAAGAAGAAAACATGCAACTAAAAATAGGTGTCTGTAGTCCATTAAGAGTTTCAACTTTGAACCACTTGGGCACCCGACTCAAAGGCAACCAGACGAAGGGTTGTCTTGAATTCTAGTTTACCCAAGCAACTGCTATACACGGCGACAGATCTGGGGGCATGTTGCCTCATACAAGTTGCAACAGACGCTCTCAAGTGATTGCAAGAAGCTGTGGCCTATTACATGCCAAGTTACCTTCAACAAAGCTATGATTTGGACACCACCGCACATGAAGGTTTATGGTTTATGAGGGCTTGTCCTAAAGCAACTCAGGCTGTGAGGGACGCCATAGTGAAGGGCTCCGGAAATTTCGTCCAACTAGGGTTCTTTAACGTGCACTGACATCGCACAGTGTTTCCACACAATACTTTTTTTAGGAATTTTAGGCATTAGGAAACCCGCATCTTTCAGGTCAGTAGCAGAGCAAAATAATCACTGAGCCACCACAGCAGCTTCACATAAAGGGTGCCCCCACAGAACAATAGCTGTTATATATGTACAAGAGGCTGTGTATAGCTTGTTCTATACGGTACACTGTCTGCTTATGAATCTAGTACAGACTTGTACAGATCTAAATCTGCTGCTTTCATTCCGTAGGCAAATTACATAGGTGCATTGATGTTTCCCCAACTTCTCTCTCTGCAAATCATGTAGCCGAAAGTGCTCAGAATAACTTTTCAAACAACAGCGTACCATAAATGCAGAGGTGCCAAAATACACACTCCACAATAAAAGTAAATACACTGCGGGCATGCTTTCAAAAATTCAAACTTTTTAAAACTTAACCAGGAGCACGCTCTGAACCTGTGGAAACAGCGAAAGTATGCATTACGCCATACCAATCTCAGCTCACTGTGGTAATGAGGTCCAGGTAGAATCCAGCTGGTGGAAGGATCTGCAAATAAAGAAAGGCGCACGCTGCAGATCAGAGTAATGCTACAAACACGGCCAGTTTGCACAGATGAATTCAACAAACTCACTCCCAGAATTGAGTAAAGCAAGTGAGGGTTCCTGCTGCAGCAGAAAAACAAAGTAACGACATTGGTAGCTGCTGGTTGATACACACACAAATTAATTGTTTCGTAAATGCACTAGATGTGCATTTCCAAAACAATTAATTACAACAAACGAAACAGTGTAGTGGATTCACTGATACAGTAAGTGCTGCAAATGCTGCTTGCATGGAACTGCGCTGGAAAGTGGTTATAGCAGCTGCTGCCTTGTCCCTTGACAGCCACATGAAGTCCACACAGCGGCTGCTAGCTCTCCTCCAAAAGACATGCTGGCTCAGCGCCATCTTTGGTTTGTCTGAATACCCTCTCAGTGCCCTTGGCAGCGGCTTATAGGCACGCACTGCCTGTTACTTATGAATGCATTAATTTTTTTCTCGAAATCTTTCCCATAGTTTCCTCGAATGCATTGCAGCACACAGAACAAGTGTTGGGAAACTATGGTAGGGACAGGCATCCCAAATGTTTAAACAAACGCAAAGAATTATACCAATGCAGTTATTTCGGTTGTAAAGCGATAAATATTTCCATGGGCATCGACCTAGTGCTAGCTGAAGGCTAATGAAGTCACGTATTCCTTGCGGCATCAGTTGCCTTACACATGAGTTACTTGGCAGTGACGGGCCTGAGCGGATAAGCACAATGAATGCATTGCTGCAGTCTCATGCTGTACAGAAGGTTCGTGGCACTCCGAGGTACGCCAGTTTTTTTTCACACTGAGCCAGCTCATATTTAAACTTAGGCTCCCCGCTGGCCAGCAACCCCTTCTTTCGCTCTTCGGAAGTATCGCAAAGAAGCTGATCTCCTGCATTGCAGCACCGCGTGAAAAAGGAAGGAAAACATACATCTGGTCCGCACAGGTAAACGCCACCTACCTGTCGGGAATCCCGACGCTTTGATAGCGCAAGCCACGTACCCCATCTGCTGAAGCTGCGAGGAAGGCAGTAAAATCCCACAGTCCAGCGCGTTTACGCTGGCACACACAGAAATAACAGCTGCGGCCAAATTATACAGAGGCCATGAGCGAAGGAGATGAATCTTGAAAAAGACAAACCTTCGTTAGAGGCAACCGACTATCGATAGGTGCACAGTAGCAAACATGCAAGTCCTTTCAAGCGCGAAAAAACGACCTCATCGACGCCACTCCACGGTCTCCTCGCGCGCCTTCACCCTCACGATGTCGCGAAATTTACATCAGAAGATGCCGCATTAATAATCGAGACCGTCACACACTTGCGCAGTCGTGCAGCAGCTCTTTCAACAAGCCACAAGGCGATGACAGAGCGACGACGAACACTTTTATCTAGTTGGCGGGCAAGTACGAAACAACATCGCGCGTGCACAATGAATTATTTTGACAGCACTCACCTCAGTCTGGAAAAGGTTGAAGGTAGGACTGCCTAAACCATGAACTGAGAGCAAAATTCACCGAGCTCGCATCTACCAAAACAGCAGCGGGCCGATTCACGAGAGAGAAACGAAAGCGCAGATAGCGCAACGAGACGCTGGAGCATACACGAGTTCGCCCGTTCCCGTTCTCTGAAACGCGCGCCATCCTCGGCCTCGGCATAATTTTAGGCGTCTGGGTTCGAGAGTTACATGCCGCAAAAACAGAAAACAACCGAAAAACTCTCTGGCGTCACATCTGCCAACCGTCCTCCTTTCCACCTACTCTCTGGGCGCGCATGCGTAGTTCTGCGGAGTTTGCTCTCTCGATGTTCAGGTACCCTCTCACCTCCCAGCCGTGCCCCAACAACGCCATTCAGGCTCCCTGACGATGGTTGTTTTCAAGGAACACAGTCTCGCAACCTGGCAGGTGCTACTCGCTGCCAGCGTGGGTGTCTGAGTGCCAAAGGCTCATCGGGCTGATTATTGTCCACATTGTGCTCGGACTCGTCTGACGCTTCATCGTCGTCCAGATGAGACGTCTTAGTTGTTGTTGACCACGCCTTCAACTGTGAAACGTGCGCTGTCGTTGCGAATCTCTTTTTGGTGTTCTTGTTGAGCTCTGCCACTCTGTATGTGTCAACAGGCAACACTTCAGTTATCACCAGAGGGCCTCGGTACTTGGGTTGCGTCTTAGTCGGGTTTCCCGTGTGTTGGGGCGCTGCCTTCAAAAACACCACTTCGCCCTCATCATACATCCTTGCGGGGTAATGCCGGTTGTACGCTTGCTTAATCTTCTCTTGTTCTTCTTGCAGGCGCAGCTGTACTGTTTCTCTTACTTCACTCGGGTCCTTCCATGCGTCTTCACCGTCCATTGCTAGCTCTTGTAGGGCTAACCCATAAAAGGCTGGTTTGTAGCCATGAAGCATTTCAAAAGGAGTCTTGCCCGTGCTTTTGTTCACAGTTGTTCAGGCTGCACTCAACGTACTTAAGATGGTATCCCAATCCCGATGCTCTGGGTCCTTCATTGCCGTGGCGATAACGGCTAACACTGTACGATTCACTCGTTCCACCTGTCCATTGGCTTGAGGGTGACGTGTCGAGTTCAAGACGTGTCGAACTGGCCGAGTCGCACAAAACTCCTCAAAGGCTCTTGAGGTGAAGCAACTTCCTCGGTCTGTGATGATGGTCTGAGGTAGACCCCTCTCGAGGATGAATTCTTCCACTGCTTGAAGTACATACTTGGTCGATGTATTGAGAGTGGGAAAAAAGGCGCACAAACTTCGTCAAGTTCTCAACGATTACTAGAAGGTGTTGGTTCCGTCTCTTGCTTAGAACGAACGGACCCATGTGGTCCAAGTGCACCGTCTCAAAAGGGCGATTGCCGGGTGGAATAGGGTTGAGAAGCCCTTCTTTCTTCCCACCAGGGACCTTGTTGAAAATGCACTCAAAACACTGTGCAATGTGTTTTCGCACGTAGCTGCGCATCCGAGGAAACCAAAAATTCTCCTGGATCTTTGCCACTGTTCTGTCCAGTGAGAAATGACCAAGCAGGTCATGGCATCGCACCACGACTGCCTTCCTCATACATTTTGGTAACACAAACTCCATTACATTTTCCTTGTCATAGTTGATGATCCGCATAAGTCGGCCGTCTTTGAGTAGATTGTCCTTTGTTCTGTTCTTGTCTTCTCTTGAACGGTCGTGTACCGGCTGCTCTAGTATTTGTATAAGCTGTCGCAGCTCTTCATCTCCTCTTTGCGTGGCAACTATCTGGTCTTCTAGACTGCAGGTTAGGTACACCTCCAAGCGTTTCTCCAAAAACTCATCCATAGTATCACGCGGACACTCCACTGGTTCTCGACTCAACATGCTGCATCTGTGTACCCGGCTGATGCTTGACTGCGAAGTCAACAACCAAGCACTTCTCACCGTTCTTCTTGTCTACAACAAGCACAGGGCTTGCATAATCAGTTTGTCTCGGTCACCAGACCAAGGTCCTTCCACTCTTAAACGATTTTTCTAATTGTTTCTCGCCCTTCGGCATTTGTTCGATGTGGTCGCAATGCAACAGGGGTGCTACCCGGGACCTCAACAATGTCCATCTCCAACGCCGTCGTGCAACCCAATTCTGCCGCATTCATTGCGAAACATTGTCGGAATTCGTTCAAAACATCCACCAGTTCTGAATGCTGCGACTCCGTCACAGAGGGTCCCACGCGCACCTCACAGCGCCGTATCGGCTGTCGCTCAGGAAGCATGCACACTTCCTTGCTCGTGCTATTTCCCTTCTCTACGTAATACATGCTCGGGCCTCCAGCAAAAACTTCCAGTACCTCGACCGGTGTTGCTCTCCCAAGTGGCTGACCTTTCAGTATGACAGCTTCCGTGACTTCACCCAGCTTCATGTCAAGTAGAACATCTTGTCCACAATGCCTGTACAGCACGGGGGTTGTGAGCCTTTGCTCAGCAGTCAGCGTAATCCAGTTCACTGTCTTTCTGTAAAACAGACTCCTCCCTAGCCTTCAGCCTAAGTCTTTGGTGGACTTCATCGGGCTCCAGGTGGGTGAACGGACAGTCATCGCGGTGCCAAAATCTCAAACAACCTCCTATTATTGCATATGTGACATACGGCAATTCCGTGAATGTCCTTCCGACTAACAGATCCACGGACTGGGCTTCATCTGGGACTACAAGTATGGGTATGTCCCTTGCCAAAACGCCGTCGATGACTAAATCCGCCTTGCATTTTCCAATGCTCTTTGTTGCGGGCACAGAGCTACTTCCGAAACCGTACAGGGCCGTTGCCTCAGGGACAATTTCTGAGCAACATCGTGCTGCTGCAGATGAACGCAGAAGACAGCTAGAGCTGCCTGTGTCAATGAGTCCAATGAGGGTGAACCTTCCATTTAGTGTAACTTGTTTCAGTAATACGCTTGCGCTCTTGGCCTGCCATACTGGCTCACTCACCGCATTTGCTTCATTTCACTGCGATACTTGCTTGCAGTGACGCTGTGTGTGATCCGTTCCGTTGCAGCGAAAACACTTCATTGGTCGTTTTGGTTGCGGACAGTCTCTCGCCATATGACCGAACTGGCTACATTTATAGCACTTTCGCTCTCCTTTTTCATTTCACAGAGGGGGCCTCCGATCCTTGGTACTTCCCTCGTCGACTGATTTCCTTGCATGCAACGCACCAGCGTTCTGAGCATGTGCTTCGTCGCTCATGGGTCTACGCTCACGCGCTGAACCGAAAAACTCTTGCCTCTCACGCTCAATCCTCTCGAATTCTTGTATGTCGTGCAGGATATCATCGTCGTCTTCATGACTTTTTCCGAGCAGCATCCTGCTGAGTTGTTTCGAGTGTAGTCCTGTGATCACCTGTTCACGAGTGTCCCAGAAGTCCAAGTTCGCCTTCCTGCACAATCGCACCTTGGTGTGAAAATAAGCCACCGAGCCTTCGCTGCGCTGTTGCACACGCTCGTGCATTTTCCGCCAGCGTTCTGCCGCACGTGTTTGGCTCACGAAGGTTCGCCGAAAACGCTCTTCAAAATCCTTCCAAGTTTTGATTTCGGATCTCCTCCAGGGTTGCCAGATTGGGCTATTAATAGCCAAATTGGGCTACTTTTTGTCCGAGTTGGCGTCAGAAATTTCGTTTTGGCTATGTGGCTACTTTTGGGCTACATCTTTTTCATGCGTGAAAAAAAGTTAAAGTAGTTATAATGTGCTCTGTTACAATTATAGAGTGACCGAAGTAAAAGGAATGCTGGAATCAAAATGCAGGCTATAGCAGGTTAAAGAAATTGAGCGCGTCTGCTACAAAATGACAATTTGTAAACGCTGTGTTCGAGGAAACTTATGTGTTTCAGGCGGTCAAGGATCATGGCCTTTCGATTTCTTTTATAAAGAGTGGACACTACGTGAAAGTTGCCCCCCGGAAACACGTCACGGCCTATAAATTCCACTTAATGCGCGAACTAACGCCACCCGCGCGCGCGCGCCACCGAACAAAAACTGTTGCTGTCTTCACATGTGAGCGTTCTCCCATCGACGGTGCACCACGGGTGACCATGGTACCAGAATAGAGGGAAAACACTAAGAGAACTTAAGTCTTCTAACGTGGTGCGAATGCGTAAGCATTAAATGCTACTGTTTCATTTCTGTTGCCTGGTTTCGTGATCCTCACATGTTAACCGTTAATCGTAGACGTGGCCTAGTGGTTTGGGGCATCCGCTTCGGCTGCGGTAGGTGGCTGGTTGGAAACCCACCGCCAGGCATGTTCTTTTCTTGTATTGTTTATTCTGGTTCTGCGGACACATTCTGCTCAAGATACGCATGAGGCAAGTAATGCTTACGCATTGATAAGGTCTTTCTGTTTCTTCCTATTCTCGTGGTGGACACAGCAAGCGCGCCACTCGCAAGAGCCTATGCTTTTTCTGCAGCCTCAAGCGGCACACGTGCAGCCCTCGAGATTCATTGCGAGCGACGCGAGAGCGCCGTGTCCATTGCGTAATCTGCGTGCACTCATGCGGAGCCATGGAGCCATCCTTCGGCGCTGCGCGGAATCCACTGTAACTATCGAAGGCGGCGGAAGTTAGTGGCATGACATGGCATTAGATCCGTCGCTACGAGAACTTTAATCAGAATGGGCGTGGGCGATGTACATCCGGAACTCCAAAAGGAATGGAAAAAAGAGCCGGAATTCAAGGGCAATATGTTTTTCTCATTATTGTGAACGTGCTGTTAGACTGAAGATAAAATCGACACAGATTACCATCTAATGGCATATATCCTTGATTTATTCTGAGCTCATGCATATCGTAGAATGTAGCTTCAAGAAGGCGCATGCTAGATGCTTTGAGGTGACGCTCTCAGTGTGAACCTTTCTCTTAAAGCATAAAATTGAAATGTGAGGCTGCGTAATTATACAGTAAAGTATTTTCACTGTCGATGTGTCTAATCTGCGCGCGAACATTTAAAAGGTGAAATATTCCTAAACTAGAGCTGTGATTACGTTATATAGCGCCGCCGTTCTTTTCCGCGTGCAGACTGGCTGTCGTCACCTGCCTCAGGTGATATGGCCTACTGCCGCACCTGCAAAGTGGAACTGCGGCCCCATCTTTAGAACCTGGTTAGCGCACCTGGTTAGCAGCACTGGTTAGCGCGCATGACGGATGGGAAATGTAACAACGGAAAGAACACGCCGTGCGCACCCCCTCAGACATCATGTGCGGGAAAGAAATCTAATATGTAAATATTGTAGCCGAAAATTAATTCAATATGCTTAAGAAATGTCGTCACAAAGACAAATATTTTTGGCTACTTTTGGGCTGCGCAAAAATTTCGCTTTTGGCTACGTTTGGGCTACAGCGGAGGCCAATTTGGCTACCTGAGGTCGGAGACATCTGGCAACCCTGAATTCTCCTCGAACGCAGCCAATCTTTCGCAGGTCCGCTCAAACGGGACTTCGCGGTCTCAAGCATGAAAGACTCAGGCCAACTGTGTAGCGTCGCCATTGTACGAAGATTTTCAATCCAGTCCTGTGCTGAGGGTGCGTCCTCGCAGCCGTCAAAAATCGTTATGTTGTTACTGAGGTCGGGCATTACCTGGAACGCAGAAATGCCACCCGGCGTCCCTGCTGACACAGGCTGCGGCGTCGCTGTCTGAGTCAAGCGTTCCAGTTGCGTCGTCACGATACGGTCCTTTTCCATGAGAAAATTCAATAGTTCGCGCACAGAAATACCATCACACTGGTCGGCACTCATTGCCGAAAGAGGATCACGCACATCAACGCCAGTCGCACCACTCTCGTCGCCATCAGCTGAGGCTCCCCTGGTCGAAATTTCGTCTTTGCTCATCGCGTCGTTTGCGTCTCACAACTGCCGCTCAGTTCGCAAGGCCTAAAGTCCTGCGTTCGAGTATCCCACTTCTGAGATGTTAACACTTTCTTGACACACACACAGGTCACACCAGTTAGGAAATATAGAAAAAGGTTTACTGACTTCGCACATTAACGTGGTACAGAGAAAACGCACGATTATCGCACAAACTCACGAGAAAGTCCGCCAAGAACGCACGTCGACGGACCGCCTTCCCCCGACGCGCACACACACACACCAAGGTAGATGTACTATGGTAGCATCTAGCGTAGGCTGCATAGAAGCCCATACGTTCAAAACATGGCGGCTTGTGGTGCGCAGCCAGCGCCGTCTTCGAAATGCGTGGACAACTAAAAAGTGACGTCATAATTAAAACAAAAACGAGACGTCGAAGTCGCGTGTTTTAGTGGCGTCATATTCGTGATGTCAGCGTCACGTGCTGCTTGGCGGGAAAAATAAACTGCTGAACGCCGCGACGCTTCAGCGCGACACCCGACACGAGAACGAAGAAAGAAGACACGACGAGTGCCGACCACCAACGCTATTTTTAGGTAGTCAGTTCTCGTTTTGCCTTTTTCCTTCGTCCTCGCCTCAGGTGTCGCGCTGAATGTCAGGGTTGTAATGTGGCAACATGGGCAGTTATTTATGTTACTGCCACATTAGTTTTAGGTGTAATGACTCCTTGCCTGGGTGCTGTTTCTGAGCACCCAAGTTTGGAAGCAATGGGCTGTGGTAGAATTTTGTTGAGTTGTACTCACACAGAAAAGGACAGTGATGCAATATTTTTAATAAAAGTGATGATTTAACGAGTTGAAAGCCATAGTACACAAGAATCTGATTAGTGACACAAAAACAAAGTGCTGATGTAATCCGCGAGGAAAGTTTAAAATATAAAAATAAGGTAGTTTGCCTGGTGTGCATAAATGCCATAAATGCACTGCAAGCAGCACTGCACTTTCCCAGCAAAATTAGGGCTTCCTTTAAAACATGCAAAGGACAGACATCTTCATCAATACAATCAAACGCAATGCACATAAATGAAACAAAATCGAGGAGCACTCATACACAATGGGGAATCAAGAAAAAGTTAAGAATATTCAATTCACCTTTCTTTTTAAAAAATGAGCTTGTAGTCGCACGAAGCGTTCAAGCTGGCACTAGCTCCTGGATATTACTGAGGAAGATTCCGATATGAAACGACTGACCTCATTAAAGCCTGGTGTGTGCCTGGACCCTGGCCTGCGTGGCAGTTTTCTTGAAAGCAAAAATGTGTCCTGTGTGATATGAACGTAGCTATGCCACCAACTTGCATTGTGATGGGAGGTTATAGCACGTGCAACGGTGCATTTTTTTGCTTCACGTTTACGTGCATTTCGCATGCAGCTTGTTTACGCCAGGAAAATTCACTCCATGCAAGCCAGGCTTAACACACTAATAGAAACAGTATCTGTCTGAGCACTGTACATCTTGCATAGCGACCAGACCGTAACATGTGACATATAAGGCACTTTTTCCTGATATATGATCACTACACCGTATCATGTCAACATGTCTACAAAACTGAAGGTGTACAAAATCCTTTTCAGTTGCAGTTTTCAGTGCTCAGCAACATGTAAGCACTGTAGACATTCAAAGCAGGATTCACTTGATGTTTGCAAAAGATAAGGTTACAGATTTCTTATTAATGTCTTTGTTTTATGGGGTTTAACGTCCTAAAGCGACTCACGCTATAAGAAAAACTCTCCACTATTAAAGCGCTGCCTAACATTCTGAGGGATGTAAAGCACACTTACTTAAACCCACTGCCAAGTGCATATTGATCCCAGTGCTTCTACACCACAAACAACATTGATGCTCATGCATGATTTACCCTAGAACAGTCAGCAAACAAGCACAACCATTGTCCTATTGGAAGCACTAGGAAATCATCAGAATTCCCTATGCAGCATGCACTTCTGTACAAACTACCATCTAACCATCCGAACAGCACATTTGATACCTCTCACCATACGGACCATTATATAGGAGGAAACTTTCTGTCTTCCATGGGCAATCAGTGACAATGCCACAGCAGTGACAAAAGTAATATTGTAGCATCGCAGCACGATTTATGAGTATGTAACAAATAAGACCAGCCTGAACAATGCAAAACAGTAGCAAAGGCGCACTGCCACTAGATTATCACTGCCAGAAAATATGTGCACTGCAAACTGATACTCAACATGACTCACACAACATGACAGTTGCAGAACAGATGTTGATGGCAAGGCATGGATGAAAACATTTTTCATGAAGCAGTGGTACATACAGAGCGGTAGGAAAGTAAAATATTTTTACATAAAGATACGGAAAATTGGTAGATCACTAAAATACCACACCAAAAAAAGCCGAAAGGCCACTCATGCATTCCCAAATTTCAGATTACATAATCACTGCAAACAAAATTGCCGAGCACCTCAGCACGCGTCACAAACATACAGTCGATAATTCACTTGTGTTGCAGATAAGTCACAGTAATGACAGCGTGTATATGGCACTAAAGGTGTTCAAGCTGCACACAAGATATAACAGAGACCATAGTGCAGAGCTCCAGAAATTGGGCAAATTGGGCGCATAACATGTACTAATAAAGGGGATGCAAGCGTCCTAAAGTAAGCAGGATCCACTGCAACAACTTATTTCAACTGCCCTAAATGTACAGATGCAGACATCAGTTAATGAAGCCCACTATTGTGGCCCGACTGCAATCTTATCCGCCGTAGTAAACGTTGTAAAGCAGTTTGTGTTCATGAGATGAGAAACAATACCAGCAATCATTATAGCATGCCATGCCTGTAAACCTAGCTATGGCGTGCAAAACAGATATGGCTTCAATGTCATTGCAGGCTCCGTTTTGCTTCTGTTCGCATCTGCACAAGCCCTAACCATCTTGCAAACAAGAGGTTACCCCACATACCACTTTGCTTGCCTCTTGGAACCATTGTCGCAAAATGCACCGCATCCTGATGACGCCAAAATAATGTCACGGATTAGGCTATTACAGTGCTACATATGTACACACACCACCAGCCAGAACAAGGAATGACGAGAATAACTTTGCAATTGTTTGCTGATAATACCTTATGAAGACAAACAAAGACGGTTGTGTTCATGCTTACTATTTTGACGGCATGGAAAACATTTCCCTCAATTACTTAATAGGTCATGACCATCTATTTCGCAAGCACTGTTTGAACAGATCACTTATTTATTTCAATGTAAACAGGAGCTTTCAACATGTGGAAAATGTGAAGGTCACAACAAGGAATGGACATGGATAGTGCCCTGATGGCATGGAAAGCATTCCTGAAACAGTTATATGTCAGCAGCATCTATTTCACGAACGCAATTCGAACAGAGCACTTATTTCTATGAAAACAGGAGCTATCGACATGTGGGAAATGTGAAGGTTACAAGGAAAGTTCCTGCATACGACCCTCATGGCATGGGAAACATTCCTGCAAGAGATTATTATTAGGTCAGGAGCATCTACTTCACATGCACTATTAGGACAGATTGTTTATTTCTATGAAAAGAGGAGCTAGCATGTTAGAAATGTGGAGGTTACAAGAAAACCTTCATGCATACGACCCTGATGGCATGGAAAGCATTCCTGAAACAGTTATATGTAAGCAGCATCTATTTCACGAACGCTATTCGAACAGAGTGCTTATTTCTATGAAAACAGGAGCTATCGACATGTGGGAAATGTGAAGGTTACAAGGAACGTTCCTGCATACGACCCTCATGGCACGGGAAACATTACTGCAAGAGATGATTATCATTATTAGGTCAGGAGCATCTACTTCACATGCACTATTAGGACAGATTGTTTATTTCTATGAAAAGAGGAGCTAGCAACATGTTAGAAATGTGGAAGTTACAAGAAAACCTTCATGCATACGACCCTGATGGCATGGAAAACATATTCCTCAATCACTTAATAGGTAAGGAGCAGCTATTTCACAAGTGCTTTTCGAACAGAGCGCTTATTGCGATGAAAAGAGGAGCTATCAACTTGTGGGATATGTGGAGGTTATAACAAACAACCTTCCTGCATACGATCGTGATGGCATGTAAAACATATTATGGAAACATATATATTGTGACGAAACATAGGGAGAGATCTCAAGCAAACAGCGTTCCGCAGTCAGCCAGCGCGAGGCACACTTCGACGTCCTAGCCTTTCATGCGCCACCTGAGAACACCGGAGACGCGAGATGTCAATATGGAGAAAGTGCTATTTATGTGTGAACAGCGCAGATTGCAGTTGCATAATGGTTGCTGAATACTAGCGTAGCAAGCTTAACAGACATGTTGAAAAATTTAGGTTGAAATTTTACCACAAACACTGGACTCGAATAGCATTTGAAGGCTCCTGGGAATGTTTTTCACAACCTTCTTTCAAGGATGAACTTTCTGTTATGTGGTGCGGTACGCTACATTGAAATCAT
The DNA here is from genome assembly GCF_055824585.1 of Amblyomma mixtum. Taxonomy (NCBI): domain Eukaryota; kingdom Metazoa; phylum Arthropoda; class Arachnida; order Ixodida; family Ixodidae; genus Amblyomma; species Amblyomma mixtum. The sequence goes on along the minus strand of NC_143014.1, from coordinate 240,173,965 downwards.
ACTTAAAAATACATATTCCTCAAGCACTTCAACAAGTGAGGAGCATCAAAGAGTAAAAAAAAAGGCTTGCCATTGGCATCTATTAATGGTTTCTTGGGGCTTACAAGGCCCTGGAAAGTGGAAGTGTTTCTACTCCCTTGGTCACACACAAGGGCTATTGGCCCAATGTCAGCTTGTAAACGGGAATCGAAGCATTGGAAAACGGAACTCTAAAGGGGATCAGCAACTGTAGCCCTAGGGGCAAAAAAAAAACACGTGGCTGATTCCATTGAGTATGCACTGTTTTATCATGGAGCCGAGGGCTTTGCAATTTTCACACCTTTATCTTTACTGTTGAAACCTGTCTGCTGAAAGGTTGTATGACAGCTCTTTCATGATGTGCATTTCATAAAGTATGCGCAGCAGAACCTGCAAGCCGCACTAGCAGCTCAAAAACTTCCGGATAAAATCGAACTCTCAGTGGAACACGTTGAAGCCAGAGCTGCAGTGACCTGACAGATGGGAGCTTAAGAAGCCTTCTACAGTATCTGTACCCTTTTGGGCTATGGAAATACAAGCCCATGGCAAACGACTTGTTCTGTGAGGACTATCGGCGGGCAAAACGTGGGCACGAACGCCCTCCACTATTTCGGCGACAGTCCTCATCTGACGCTGTCGCTGGAGCCTTCGTTGCAGCCTCATGCTTTGATCCTGGAACCGGCGCGCCTTCACTTTCAGCGCATGTAGCTTGTGCTTGCAACGGTGGGCATGGCACGCTGCAAGATGAGAAATCACAGCCATCAGAGGAAACACATATCTTCCACATACAGGTATAAAATTCACATCTCTAAAGTATATTTAATTTCAATAACCATGCCTGATCGAAACAATTGTTTGCATGTCCCTACCCCAATGTCTAAGTTCTATCTCCACAGTTTTTTTAAGCGTCTTACTCCAGTGCGCTGTGGAAAATTGTATACTATGATTATTATTTCACTTTTGGAATAGTACTGTAAGAGCAAAACATCATCACGAAAGTTTCCTTGAATCGGTAGCAGTACTTACGTTAACCACAAGAAACAGTGGAGGGGGCCGGTGAGAGCCTCCACTAGTAGTTGCCCAGGCGCCAACAATTTCTCATCCCTTCCAGGCAGCACATAGGTGTGGTCACCTGTACACAGAAAGCAACAAGGAAGATGGCTTTCAATCTTCAGAACAGCCACAACAAATAAACCATGTTGAAAACAAATCGCTGCGCACACCAACAGAAATTATTTACATATTTCATACTTCCGACAGTACTATGCTGAAGAGAAGTCACTGGAATACAGATACAAACGGATTCCCTATTTCGCACTTCTATATGTAATGTAACTGTTTTGCTTACTGAGTAATGTCACTTACATCCACAAGCAGCAGCAGACACAGCAGGGCAAGCCTCCACCAACGGCTGTGCAGAAGGCGAAACTGCCATGCCATCCATAAGCTCGCCCTGCTCAGCTCCTCTTCCCACGTCACACGTATCACCCACTGCACAAATAACAAAGAAACGCTCATAACAACGGAGAGTTGTCAATTTGAAACAGTAAAAACCGTGGGACCTACTAACACAAACGGTTTCAGTATACTTAATTCATACTTCCAAAGGTATAATGGCACTGTTTTGCTTATTGAGTAACGCTACTTACTATCACCAGCTGCAGCAGAGGCGTGAGGGCTGTGTAGGAAACGAACCCGGGGCTGTGTAGGAAACGAACATGTTACGCCATCCATCGGTTCGGCCTCCTCAGCGCTCACCGCATAGCTGTGATCAACTACACAGAGAACAAAGGACAAACCAGTCTGAATGGGGAGCAGCACGGCTGCCTACACACACATTGTAAGTTACATGAACAATGCTACCACTGTACCAGCTGCATTACACACCAAGAAAGGAAACTAAATAACCTTCAATAATTGGTCCGTCCCCCATGGTCCTAACATGGTCACGTACGCTTGAGGGTACACCACCGCTGCCAAACAGTACCACCAACCATAGCAGAAAGCGCTACTGTTAACACAGGGGCGGTTGGTAGCCTATTAGCACAATGTATTTCGACGACTTTTAGGTTGAGGAGAATGGGTTTTTCTCACAGGTTTTTCATACATAATTACCAGATAGGGAGAAGAACCTGCTGTGGCAGGCAGCACTGTCGAGGCCAGCAGCGGGGCTGCTTCTTCCGTTGAGTGACCAGTCTGCATAATGTATCACATAATCAGCATAAATACATCGAAGATATAATGGCACAGACATGTTAAATGTTCTCTTACTGGCTATACTTTGGAGCATTTATGCTTGATTGGAAATACCATTTGCACTGTTGGTTACCTTTCTTGTAAGGAACAGATGGGCAAGCGGCGCGGTGTAGCCGTCCAGGACGCAAGAATTCCGATGGCCTGAAGTGCAGCGAACAGACTACACGTTCCCGCAGCTGGCACGGCTGTAACTGCTGCAGGCTTGCGTTGGCACAGAACTGAACCCAGGCCGCGGACCTGCACAATGGCAAACACCTCATCTGCAGTCACGCATGGTGCTGTGTCAGTGGTTGTCATTCTACTGCTGGAAACCAGGTACTCAGATGAAATCCAGATTGTGCCTGTGCTGATGTTGCAAGACGGTCGAAAGTAATCTGGAGCAGCTCACTACGTCATCTGCCATAGCACAAGCGCACCCTTGGGATGTGAAATGTTACATATCGCTAATAATATAACCATGGCAACAATCCAGCTTTCTGGCAATGCTCTGCACCGTATGCGAGCGATTACTGAACTACTGACATACATGTGCATGGGGCACAGCCAACACACGGTGCCTGAGCTATTTCAAGATAGTTAGCCTTTAAAATATACTAGTAAATGATTTTTGTCGCTATTCATCCCATCTTCTCCCCTGTCTACTTCCTGTCAGGCTGGCTGTAGCTCGGGTGCATTAGATACATAGCAGGCATTGCAGATGGCACCCACTCCTTTCTGCCCTTTTTTGTAGCATTTTGTCACAGAACCTGTATGCACTTTCAAGGTGAAGTGGAGCAATGACACACAGTCTACGCATCAACTGCTCGAGATGACTACACTCTGTGGCAGGCCATATTTTCTTGTCTAAGAGATTAACAACATTCCATTACCCCATCTAGACATGTAAATGAAATGACACGCACCCAAACGTGAAAGGTTATTACAGTGTGTGTATCAGTAGGTAGTAGGTAGTAGGTAGTAGGTTTATTTGGCCATATTATATACAATATGCCCTCGAGGTGAGGCTAAAGGAGGTAGACCAAGCATGCCTCCTGACAAGGCCTACACCCCGATCACACATCATGGAAACGGGGGCCGAATGGACAAGAGATAAAAAAACAATGAGCAAACATGATCACAATAGAAAATAGTTAATGATAGACAATAATAAATATCAATTAACAATAAACAAAACATTTCATAATATGCACATTTAAAAAAAAGCAGAACACAAACACACACTAAAAAAAAACAACTAAGTATACAGAAATAGCTGAAATTTAACCGGGCGAGAAAAGAATCGTCAGTTTTTTCTTGAATACAGACACACTATAACTTTCTAAAGCAATCTGAATAAGAGACTGGTAGGTATTACACAATGTTATAATTTGATAATCGGTTGTTTGTTTACCATAATTTGTTCTCGGTCTCGCAGTAGATAGGGCAACGGAACGTAGACCATACGCAACGTTTCTTGAATTATAAGTGTTAGAAAAAGAGCTAAAGTCATGCTTGACTTTATAAAAAATATGAAGAGCCAAACTAAAATTGTATGAATGAAAGAAATTGCGAACATGAAATGTTTCGAAAAGATTTGTTTCAACAGATGAACTTGAACTTAATAAACGTAGAACTCTTTTCTGGAGAGAAAGCAATTTGTATGAATCAGTTTTGTTGCATGTACCCCACACTAGGTTGCAATACACCAGGTGAGAATGAACAAGGGCAAAATATAGCTGTTTTTTAACTTGTAGTGGGAGGAGATGTCTAACACGATAAATAACAAATAGATCTGGCCATTTTTAGTCTAATGTAGTTTATATGATCAGTCCAACCCAAATCGCTACGAAAAAACACACCAAGGAACCGGCAACTATGAACTTGCTCGATGTTAAAGTCATTAAAAAATAGTTTGATGTGATGATCTAATGGTTTGTTTTTTGGATGGAAGAGCATAAACTTTGTTTTGTTTACGTTTAATTGAAGTTGATTAACATAGAGCCAAACCGCTAACTCCTCAAGCCAGGCATTACATTGGTGTTCAATTACTTGGAGACTGGAGCAGGAAAAAAAGACATTAGTATCGTCGGCATACATCATGATATTAGGAGTTAATGGAATGTTTACAATGTCATTAATATAGAGAATAAATAAAAGTGGTCCCAAAATTGAACCCTGAGGGACACCGAATTTTATCATACCAAAACTGGATTTTACATCATGAATCTGAGTGTACTGTATCCGTGCAGTTAGATAACTTTCCAAAAGTGAATTTGCCACTCCACGGATCCCGTAAGTCTTTAATTTATGGAGCAGTATTGTATGTTGCACAGAATCGAAAGCTTTGCGCAGATCAAGAAAAATTCCAACTGAAAAAAGCTTAGTTTCTAAATTGTTAATTATAGAGTTCTTAATATCTAACAGAGCAGATTCTGTTGATTTACCGGCCTGAAAGCCATACTGTTGGGGGCAGATAAGATGTTTAGCTTGTAAGAAATTGTTTAGTCGCCTATAGAGTACACGCTCAGCTAACTTCGAAAACAAAGGCAATACCGAAATAGGACGGTAATTATTTGGGTCATTTTTGTTGCCTCCTTTGAATAAAACGGTAACTCGTGCGACTTTTAATTTGCTAGGGAATACACCAGAAAGTAGCATTCTGTTACAAATATGCGTAAGAGGGCCAGAAATAATATTTACAGCACATTTGATAGGAAAAGCAGCAACTTCGTCATCTCCAGGTGAGCAGGTGTTCCTAAAAGAATTAATGATAGAAATAACTTCATCCTCTGAAGTAGGGGACAAAAATATAGATTCAGTACTGCAAGAGGGTAAGTATGAGTCTACAGTCCGAGTTGAATGACAGCTAGCAGAGGGTCGGTATGCTCCGGCAGCTAAAAAGTGTTCATTCAGCATATTGGCAAGGGAAACTCCAGCATAATTCACCCCATTGACTTTCAGCTCAGAGGGAAGACAATTCTTCCTGTTCCCTATAATAACGTTAATACCTTGCCAAAGTAATTTAGGATTGTGTAAGATTGACGAAAACTTATTAATATAGAAAAAAGATTTAGCTTTCTTTAGATTTGAGTTTAATTTATTTCGAAACTTCTTAAACTTAACTAAATCATCCGGGCATCGCGTTTCCAAAAAACGAGAGAACATTTTGTTCTTTTCTTTAATTTGTTTCAAAAGTGCTCCTGTCATCCATTCTTTTCTAGCCTTTCTATGTTTTTTTATAGTTTGAGTTGGGAACGCAGCGTAATAGCATTCAAGCAGCTTCTGAATAAATATATCATAAGCACGGGACGAGTCATTTTCACCATATACATCTACCCAATTAATTGTAGACAACAAGTGACAAAATGTGGAGATGCTCTTCTCATCATTAACTCTACGAGCGTGAACGGGTTTGTTCAATTTGGTCGTATCAGGAAAAAGTGAAAAGAAAGGCAAGTGATCACTAATCCCAGAAGAAAAAACACCGGATATGCAACTCTGAGGTGGGAAATTAGTGAAGCACAAATCAATTAATGTTTCAGAGTGCAAGGATATGCGAGTAGGCAATTCAATAGTATTGTCACAACCATTAGACAGCATTATTTCATTTAAATTAATCTTCAGAGCGTTATCCTCCAAAAAGTTGATATTGAAGTCACCTAGCACAATGATACGCCAGTTGTTTTGGTTTGCAAACTTCAGAAAACAATCAATGAAGCGAAAAAAATTGTCAGAATTTCCTTGAGGTGGGCGATACACAACCATAATAGCAACTCTATGAAAAGCAATGCAGACAGTTTCAAAATCAGTACAAACAAGTTAATAATCCGACAAGACCTCAAAGCACAAATAATTTTGCACATATAAAGATACACCACCACCACGCTTTCCATCTCGAAATACTGAAATAGGTTTGTAACCAGGAAACTCGCTGACATCTGCATTTGAGGTAAACCATGTTTCAGTGAAGGCAATAAGGTCAAAATTAAAGTTCAGTTTAGTTAATTCAGCTTCTACTTCTTCTGATTTATTTTTTAGGCTTTGACAATTCAAGTGGTAAAGAGATAGTGTGTTGCGAGGATTGTAAGCACCGTCCTTTAGAAAGTCGGTGAATGACTCGGCAGTAAAATAAGCCATTGTTGAGCAGGTGTACTGCGCAGTCTCGCAGCAACAGTGATTAAACCATCTTATCAATGTCCTCCTCACAAGCTATCCTGATGGCTCGTGCACCAGCCTGCTTTCGAGCGTAGATCTTTCCTTCCTTTGACCAGACGAAAGCGTACTTCATTTCCTTAGCCTTCATTTTAGCGAGCCACAGTAAATTCCTGCTAGAAGCCGTCAGGTTATCAAAGAATCGAATGTCATCTTCGCATTCTTTGCGCTTTGAAATCCAGTCTGTTTTTGTGGATCGGTTGGCAAAACGGATCAAAACCACAGGCACCTTGTCAGGTTGAGATGGAAGGCGGTGTAGCCCTTCAATGTCCTTTGCTACAAGTGTGGGCAAGTCAAGCTTCACAGCAAGGCTGTTTACTTTGCTCAGTAAATCTTCACCATCTGTCACAGGCATTCCATGTATTTCCATGTTTTGCCGCCTACTGTACTGGCTCAGGTCGTTCAATTCCTGACGCAGTTTTCGAATTTGCTGCTCGTCCTGGTTTGCCTCAATGTCGTCAACTCTCTTACGTAGGAGCTCGATTTCCTTGTCATGCCTATTAGATACTTCGAGCAATTTGTCATACGTGTCAGACATATGTTGTACAGACATTTCAATGCTTGAAACGGTTTCCTTCAAAGATGTCAGATCATCCACTTTGGCTGTGAGATTTGCCAAAGACCTACTAATCTCAGCAAGCTGTTTGCATAAGACAGCAGAAGATGCATTACTGCTGCTATCATGACTGCGAGACGCCGAAGATCGACATGTCAAGCATTTCAGGGCTTTTCTTAATTCAGCATTTTTTGCTTTGAAACTCCGCTCCCCAACCCCTGCACACTTCCCTATATGAAACCTTTGACAGCAATCCGCACAAGTCATAAATTCTTCACCATCTATAATGTCTTCGTAGCATGCAGAACAAGGATCAAAATTTTCAGATGACATTGCAAGCAAGACACTAGACCATGGGCAGCAGTGGCAGCAGTGGCGGCAGTATGCACTGGCAGCTTAACAACAGTAAGAAAAGACAACTGACCTGCAAATTCAAAACAGTTGTTTGAGCACTCTTGTGCAGCAACGTGCCACCGCCACCGCTGCCCGATGTGTGAAGGCTCTCGACGACTTGCGCAGCTTTATAGCCAGAAGGAAGGGGCGTATCTTCACGTGATGACAGCACGATAGGCAGCCGCACACGGTGCGTCAACGAAGCCAGCAGAATGCAGATCGCGCTTGATACGGAAATTCTTGCAGACGGACAGCAGCGAAGGAACTGCAAATTCAAAACAGTTGTTTGAGCACTCTTGTGCAGCAACGTGCCACCGCCACCGCTGCCCGATGTGTGAAGGCTCTCGACGACTTGCGCAGCTTTATAGCCAGAAGGAAGGGGCGTATCTTCATGTGATGACAGCACGATAGGCAGCCGCACACGGTGCGTCAACGAAGCCAGCAGAATGCAGATCGCGCTTAATACGGAAATTCTTGCAGACGGACAGCAGCGAAGGAACTGCAAATTCAAAACAGTTGTTTGAGCACTCTTGTGCAGCAACGTGCCACCGCCACCGCTGCCCGATGTGTGTTAGGGAGTGAATTCATAAAAAAAAAGTTAAGCGCTTTTAATAACTTAGCCTGCTTGACAACACGTCACATCTTTCACAGAGCGAGTGCACGCTTCGACAAGCGCCATTTTTTCCGTCTTTAGGAACGCAAAAATATATGCGAATGCAAGCCTACAAATCTAGCAATTTAACGCTAGGATACAGACTAAATGGAATTGGCCACCAGAAAAACAGCCATTGTACACAATTATCACACAGAAATGGCGGCTATTAAGCCCATTAAAACAGTTAGTACAGATAAAGAAAGAATTGGTACACAGATGCTCACAAAATACGGTGGTTCCACTCTTCCGGTCTTCACTGGCACCGTATCATGCTTCGTGGTCCGCCTGTTTCAACTGCAGGCTTCACGTGCCGACGAGCACTGGTGACCGTGTTCCGTGTGCCTCCGCTGCCGTCGTGTCGTCTTCAATGATGTATACGTACGTACAGTCGCGATCAATTTGAAGGTGATCGCGCGAACATCGACCGGCGGGCCCTTCAAGCTGCATAGCGGCCGATATTGGAACTGCGATGATAAAGATTGTGTTGCCTTCTTTCCCTCGTCGGCTCTTCCAGGCTACAACCATCGCCCCTATGACTACCTCGCCACCGTTTTTCTGTGTTTGTTCTCTTTCATGGAAATCTTGTGTCCGCGTCGCTGCCTCATTTCGTGGCCGTTAATATGATCGGAATGAATTTGAAGGGTACCTCACGAAGGGTGACGAATCTTCAAGACAGCGTCTTCGCGTGGCAAATTTTTACCACACAAATGCAGCATTATGATAGCTTCCCTCGCCCTTTGTTTGTTCAGTGAAGCACTGAAGCACGACAATGAAAATGCCACGCAAGGCGGCTTTTTCTAGCATAGGTTGACGCTCACACGATTAACCTCCAATTGATTGCGTCCGGTCTAACAGTATACACAAGATTACGACACGTGCGTATCTGTGCGCTGACGTGTAAAAAAATGGCTGAGGCTTAGCTAAGGTTAAGCCTAGTCAGATGCGAAGCATATTGATGGCTAGGCTTGGTAATACATGGTTGGTTGGTTGGTTTATGGGTTTTAACGTCCCAAAGCGACTAAGGCTATGAGAGACGCCGTAGTGGAGGGCTCCGGAAATTTCGACCACCTGGGGTTCTTTAACGTGCACTGACATCGCACAGTACACGGGCCTCTAGAATTTCTCCTCCAAAGAAATTCCAGCTGCCGCGGCCGGGATTGAACCTGCGTCTTGGTAATACATGGCTTTCCTTGGTTGAATACTTGGTCATTTTAATACAACCACTAGAAGTGTAGCAAGGATTGCCGTGGCAGATATACGGGATCATCGGTGAATTCAATGCAGAGTGTACAACCGCTGCCCCAGCACCGGCTACAACAGCATTCTTGGCACCCATGGAAAGTACATTGGAAACACCCTTAGTTATTCCACCACCGCCACCAATCCCTATAGACTGTATTGATGTACCCCCAGCAGCAGCAGCAGCAGCAGCTGTAGTACTGGCGGTTGTAGCAATTAACGACGCTTAAGCTTCGCCTTTGGGAGTGGAACGCTACAGCATGTTGTAGCGCTGCCAGGCAGTCCACGGAACGCCACCACCCATTTGGCGTGATTCCTTGCCCTTCGAACGCGACGCTTTTTGAGGAAAGGAAATGGAGCAGTAATTCTCTGTCATCTCGGTGGACACCCGAACGGAGCCTCCACCGCCGCGGCCGACCGTGCGAGCCGGCAGCCCATCTCTCCTCTGCTGTGACGTCATGTTGTCACGTGGTCAGCCGCCGCGCCTCTGATGTGGAGCCTCCACCGCCGCGGCCGACCGCGCGAGCCGGCAGCCCATCTCTCCTCTGCTCTGACATCATGTTGTCACGTGGTCACGTTAAACGTCAATGGTAGCTCCACCGCCGCGCTCGACGGGCTGTAGTGTAGCTCTAGTAATATGCTTCGCATAAAAAAAATAACGAAATTTGGGACTTGCTAGAAGGGAGTGACAGCAGCTCAAGGAACAGCGAAAAGAGAGAGGGAAACTACTTTGATGTTCCCCTCGCCACGGAAGGTGATGACGTAACGTGGCGCTGCTCCTTGCCTCGGTCGCCGCTCGAGCGATCACCTTCATATTGATCGCCAGTGTACATGTACTGCTTTGCCTTTCTGGCCCACCAGCGTGGTTTGCCATTAGGCCGCGGCACTTATGCCGTTGCGTCTCAGGTTTGACGCACGTACAGAGGGCAAAACGCATGTCTAGAACACGCTCTGAGTGGGTTTCGGGCGTAACACGCGATAACTAGCGATAAGATTTGGTTAAAAAGGGTGTGGATGTAAACATGTGTTTTTAAACTCATAGAATTTCATTGTAACTTTTTCCCTTCTTGGTCGCAACGGCTTTGGGAGCTCCGGAACACAGAGTTTGGTTGTTCTAGGCATGCGTTTTGCCCTCTGTACACAAGATTGCCGGTACCAATATCTGTTAGAGACAAACGTGACAAGACAATGAGGGACAGTACACGGGACACGTAAACTTTACACATGCTTTCAGGATTCGTTATAGACGAGACGCATTACAGTTGCGCCATCGTCAACTCTCGCAGCTGCCACAGAAAAGTCCGGGCATAGTTTAAAAGTAAACACGATAGACGTAAAAAATGCATGTCAATCGTTTTCAGCACTAAGTACTCGTCACACAGCGGCATGCATTGCATTCGTCAACTGATGAAACTGCCACACAAGAGTCCGGGCGCAGTTTAAAGAGGACACGAACGTAGAAAATGCAGTTGAATTGTTTTAAGCATTCATTACTTCTAATGATACAGCGGCATGCATTCAGTGCGCACCGGCTCACGGCTGTGTATTGTGCACATGCAACGGCAATTTCCTCGCTGGCGTCCCAGAACCCTCCTCGCAGCGCCGCCGTTCCTCCTCCTGTTTTTCTCCCTTCTCCTCTTTTTTTCTTTCACGGCTGTTGCGCTCTTCGGTCTATTCCTCCGGCGAATCTACCTCCGCGCACCGCCGCCGCGAATCTGCGCGTCTTCTGGACCGCGGCCTGGTCAGCGCGCCTCTCAATGCGCTGACGCATGAACACGTAGGTGGTGGTGGAAACGTTTATTGCCAATGATGTAAATCGTAGGGGCGCCTGGTTTGCCGCTAAAGTTTGCATGATGACGAGAATTGGTCTGGGTATCGGGCATGCAGCAGTAATGGGTATTGAGCAGTCCGGGTTTGTAGTTGTCGCCAATGTGCAGCCTGCGCTATGGTGAGGGACGGGGCGGGGGGCGCGTATTCCATTCGTTTGTCTCGGTAATACGAGAGAATATCACGGAAGGAGACCAGGTAGTGCGCGGGCCGCGGGCGAACGGACCGTCGTGTGAATCGCCCTTTAACGCCATTTTAAGTACGTGCGCAGTCGCCTTCTTTGCGCGAGGAACGTGCCGGCCACACAAATGGCTCGAAGGGCAACGCGAAAATCGCGAGCCAGTCGCCCTAGAAGCTCGCCAGGAGCAGAACAGCTGTGAAAGAAAATACGAGCAGAATCGCTTTATTAAAGGGGTGGAGACACCAAATTTTGAAGCTATAAAAAGCCTACTATGGGATTCCTATGTATGCAAGGGCACTCACAGCCAGGTGTTCGACGCAACAAACGTTTAAAAGATATTTTAATTCGGTTCCAAAGATTACCTAAATGCTCACTCTCACGATCTAGACCCATCGCTAGCGCCATCAACCATGACGTCACAAGGGGTGTAGAAAAATGAAAGTTTTAGTGACGTCATACCAAAATACAGTGACGTAGGATGAGCGGGGCACAGCCGCGTGAGCGCAGTCGCCGCGCCAGCGAGCCGCGTTTGCTGCTAACCGCCGCTCGCTCGGTTTGTGGCGCGCCGTTGCGAACAGCGTCGCAACGTCCGATTGCAGCTCGTTGCCTGCGTCCGGCCTGCTAGATGTCAACGGCGGGCCGCTCGCGGCAACAACAACGACGAGAAGCGGCAGCGTCATGATGACATAGGGCGCACTCCTTGGAGCCGGGCGGCCTGCGCCAGTCTTCGTGCCGAACGCCGGCATCTGAAGAACGCGATAGTATTGTTTGTTCACGTTCATAGCAAACCCTGGGATATATGAATATCAAAAATGCATCGTTTCTGACGATCGTTGGCAAATACCGAGTTCCTGGTAGAAGTGATGACTGCGATATGCATGCAAATTTCATCCCATAGCCGGTTTTTTGCTGCTGCTACCTGGTGCGGTTCGCCTGCCGTCTGCTAGCTCTGTTGCTGAAGACGTCGTAGAAATCGCGAACATATATTTTATTATGGGACGAGTTCACAGCAAAGGGGTGCCGAGCGGAGCACGTTTCTGAGCGCTGGCCAGTCCCGAAGCGCCCTCAGCTGCGGAGTCTATGCGAAAGCAGCTAGGCCTAGCGACGACTAGGGCAGTCTGGGACCAGCGCGCAGGTCGTCGGCCGGCGTTGCCGCAGGCAGTGTCGTTGCCGAAAGATCCCCTTTTAGCACAATCATGCTGTCGTATCTCGAATCTAGAAAGCATCCTTTCTGGTAGCATGGCTGTTTTGTATTTTCTTGTGAGGACGTGAAGTACGCCGAGTCTGCCGGCCGGTCGGTCAGCCTGGATACCGTCTGCAGACTTCATAAAAGCGAGCTAAAGAGTGTTCTTGACGTAAATAATAAACCATGGGACAAGAAATGTGAAAAAAGTGTCATTTTTAGGATCGCTGACCAATACTGAGCTGCTGGTAGAGGTAACAACTGTGATATGAGCAAATTTCTTGCAACAACCGCGCCTAGCAGCTGCCGCTGGCGCGACGTTGGGGTCCGGCTTGCCTGGCGCCCGCTAGCTCCGCTGCCGAAGGCGTCGATGAGATTGACCATACTATTTTATTGTGAGATGATTCTGTTAACACTACAGCTATTTGTGAAAAGTAGGCCTTTCATTATAGCGCAGGCGACTTCCGAAGCGCCGGCCGCTTGCTAAACAGGCTATAGGCCTAGCGACGACCACGGCAGCCAGGCAGCAGCAGAGCTCGTCGCCCGGAGCGCCCGCGAGCGGTGCCGTTGCCGAAAGCTCCCAACATAAACAGACATGCTTTGTCGCTGCTCGAGTATAGCTGGCAGTTCTGATAACAAGGCGATCTTGTCTTTTCTTGTGGTATTTGTACACCATCCCAAGCAGCGCTCAGGTACTGCTGCACGGTAGCGAAGTGTGACACCGGTTGTGGGCGCAGCTTGGGTAGAGCGGCGCAGCGATGCTTACTGGCATTTTGCAAAGTGTTTCGCATCCTCACGCGAACCCGCGAAGGCGATATTAGCGTGCGAACAAAAAAAAGTCGATGTCCTCACTCATTGGAATCAGATCTGTCAGAATCCGAGCTGCTGGGACTAGATATGCAGTTGTTTGTTTTCATGCGCTGGTCAGCACGTGTGTGAGAAAGCAGACGATGCAGCAGTAGGTGCGTCACAACTTTTTGTGGGCCCACGTGACCAAGCGAAGCAGTTGATCTTCCCCCTCTGTGACGTCACTGTACAACTCGGCGTTCCGAAACCGAAAATCATTCACCTAAAAATGCTATAATAAATTATTCACTGTGAATATATGAATCTTTGAGTGTGTATCATGCTTCCTGGAGCCATAAGAAACGTTTGAAACTAAGAACGCGCGAACCACAAATTTGGTGTCTCCACCCCTTTAAGGCGAAAGCCTTTAATGCCTCATACTGCCGTGAGCAGGGAATGCTAGCAAGTGTGTTCGAGTTCCGGCGAAGAAAACAAAAAAACTTTATTGAGACTGGGAATCGAACCAGGGCATTTGGCAGTTCAATGGTAGTCGCCGCCACGAACACGGTTTGAGCAAGAATAAAAGGCAACGGGCAGTCGTCAGGAGCCGCCACGATGATGATGATGATGATGATGTAGCCTTCCCTTTGTAACGGGTGGGCGCCTACCAAAGGTGCCCCGGCTGGATATACACACACATAAAAACACCACTATCAAACGCGAAGCGACAAACACACACGCAAATACCGACGAAACAGTACTGTTCTAGTGTCGCACCAGCGTCCACCACTCTGTCAATCGGCGCTTCGTCGCTGCAACCGCCGCCTGGTTTGCCGCATCCGCCGTGCAGCCCTCGTTCGCAGAACGGAAACCCAACGCCTGCGGAAGCGTAGCGCCCTCGTGCGGTGGCGTTGGCAGCTTCTCGCAGAGTAGGACGATGTGCTCCTTTGTTTCGTCGTGCTCTCCGCAGGCTCTGCACTGGGTGCATTCGACTGTATTGTCGAAGCGCTTGCGATACACAAGCGTTGGCATGGCACCCGCGCGTGCCTCAAACAGGCGGCTGCCTACACTGTTGTCGTAGAAGCTCTCGACGCAGATGTCCTGCTTGGCTGCCCGGTACACTTCCAGCGTCGACTTCCCCTCCATGGCAGCCCTCCACGCCTCTCGCTCCTGCGCACGCACTTGGGCATCAACTGCTTTGGCCCATTTCCTCGCGCTGTCGGCTTGTACTTCATTTCTGAAGAAGCCGAACTTGCGACGAAGGTGTTGGAGCCGCTTCACCCATGTGGTCCGCAGGCAGTTTTGACTTACATAGTCAAATCGCTAAACAACAATCGCTGAACACGATCGCTGAACAACCAGCGCCATCTAGCGGGCAGGCGGGGAACATATCGCAGGATTTTTTTTTTTATTCGAGCTGTTTGCCATCAGGCATAATGAAAAAGGAAAGAAAGTTATAAAAAGGAGTGCAAACAAACCTCGCTTAAAAAGCGGCACAAGTTCGTGATATAGCGATTATCTAGAGTCCACTTGGTATAGTCGTCTGCAACGTCCCATCGCAGGCCAACCTTTCTTAATAAACGTCGTCTCACGGAAGCTGTAGCCGGGCAAGTCCACAGCAAGTGTTTTTCATCACACAGGTCGGGCGCAGCACCACAATGGGGACACTTGTATGTCACTTCGTAACGTTTGTCACGCCACCGATGACGCACACAAGGAGTCAGAGCCGCTCCTGCCCGAATCCGGCGCACAGATACCTCCTCCTCCCGAGTGAGACTCCGGGGGAGAGGGTACGAACACGGAGGAATTAGAGCGCGTGTTCGCTGACGCAAAGACTGTTTCTCGGAAACATGGGACAGGAACGGATCTGAGGGAAGAGGGGAAGGTGGCGGGATATCGGATGTGTCAAGGTGTGTCATTGCATCCACATGAATATTATGCGGATCCTGGGCATGCCCGCGAATCCAGTGTATACGCACAGGACAGGGGTATTTTGTGCAAAGTTGGTGAATGGATTGTGTAACTTGGAATGTGCGCCGGACAGCCTTGAGCTGTTTAAGGGCGGCAAGGGAGTCGGTGTAAATGTGTACAATATTGAAAGTAGGTACGAGTGGAAGGGATGCAATGGCATTGTGTATCGCCTGAAGCTCCAAGGCCAGGGGGGAGCACGTATCCGAGCTATATGTAGCGCGGGAGTTGAGATGAGGATGTGAGGGACTGTAAACTGCAGTAACTCCCTGCACTGCTGTGTGTGATGCATCGGTGTATATTATGCACCCTGAAGGAAGATGGGCGGCTGATATCGGCGTCGAAGCAGAGGGGCGATTGTCTGTGAGCTGACAGTATGACCATGGGGGAAGAGTCTGTAAACGATGAAGCTGAAGCGACATCTTGCGTGCTCTGTTTGCCTCACGCTGGTCGATAAGTTCACTCAATGTATTAAGTTGAGCGTACTCTTGGAGAATGGGTATGGGTGTGATACGCGGAAGATAAGTTATGGCGCGCATAGCCTCCCGATTGATTGATTCAAGGGAGTCCCACTGTCGTCGGGTGAGGCGATGAAATTGCGCTTGGTACACAATCCGCGGCTGAAGGATGGAGCGCACGAGCTGACGGGCAGTATCAAAACGCGCTCCGCCAGAGCGCATAGCTATGCGTCGAATCAGACCGAGAGTAGCGTGAGCCGATTTACGGGTCGCGTTTAGCCACGGAGTCCCAGTCCCAGATGTATGAAGTAGAAGACCTAGAACACGCACACTTTCAACTTGAGGAATTGGAGAATTGTCTACCGTAAAGGTAAAAGGTGCTGCTTTCCGTAAGCCACTTCTGTTGCCAATGCGAATGAAACAAGATTTATTACACGAGAGGGTCAGACCCAAAGGGGGTAGTCGTGATGTTAAGGCATCCAGCGCTTGCTGAAGCGCCGACTGTTGCACAGACGCATCTGGATTACAGGACCACAAGGTTATGTCGTCGGCGTACGCAAGGACGCGCACAGAAGGAATTTTCTCTAGGGCTCGGACAAGAGGTATAAAAGTTACATTAAATAATGTGGGGGCGAGGACGGAGCCCTGGGGTACACCGCGGTTGGAGGTAAAGTGACCAAAAGGCTTCCCATGGATACGTACACTGAAGGTTCTGTTTGTTAAAAATGAGTGAATTGAAAGGAGAAAGCGATGCAGGAGACCGAGATCTTGAAGGGTGCCAAGAATAGAAGAGTGTAGGACGTTGTCATATGCCTTTGTGATGTCAGTCGCGATCACCGTGCGAACAAGATGACTATGGGGAGAATGGTTTAGTACGTCCGCAGCCAAAACAGCCAGACCGTCTTCTGTTCCAATGTGAGGGCGGAACCCAATTTGAGATTCTGGATTAACAATCATTCGATTCCAGCCACCACGACAAGCGAGCTGCTAGAATGTGTTCATAAAGCTTGCAGATAGTAGGCGTAAGTGAAATAGGGCGGAGGGCCGAAAGAGAAACCGGCGGCTGACCTGATTTGGGGATTGGGACAACGATTGAATGTTTCCACTCTGCAGGAATAACTCCAGAATGCCACACCTCATTGAATGTATCAAGGAGGGAATGTAGAGCAGGTCCTTCCAAGTTGCGAAACAACGAGTTAGGTACACCGTCATGCCCGGGAGCAGTGCTTGTTTTGAGGCGATCTATGGAGGCCAGCAATTCTGCCATGGTAAAATCTGAAGTAACCTCATCAGGGGGCTCAGAAATCGATAATATGGGAGAAGGGGTAGGGAGGCAGTCATGATGTGGGAAAAACTGACGGGCTGCTTGTTGTGCAAATGAAGTTTCATCCACATTCAGAGCCAAGCGAATGCTCTCGGTATAATCAGCTACTTGAGAAGTGCGTTCCATGGCGTGAAATACCCGCCAAAGATGTCTATTACCCTGTGTAGAGGAGAGGCGGGCACACCATGCAGCCCAGCGTTGTCTGCTAAGTCGCTTTGAGTAGCGCCGCGCACGTGCAGTAGCCCGATGAAGAGCTGGAAGAGCTGAAGGGTCGTCGGGATTACGAGAAGCATAATGATCCGCCCTGCGACGAAGAGCCCAGAGATTAAGGAGATGCATGTCCGGGTTCGGATCATCCTCATTTACAGTAGTGGCGAATGTATGAGTGGACAAAACAGCTGAGAGGGTAGACAGAACAGTAGATGGGTTCAGCGTAGACAACCTATTATCTGCGCGTACGGAATCCCATGATGTAAAGCGCACGCTGCGGCGTATTTTCCGGAGACGCGAAGTTGTGATGGAGATTAAAATAGGGCTGTGATCACTGCCCCAAGTGTCTGGTTCAACATTCCAACGAGGGTAGCCGGGCCCTAACCACCAAGACAAATCAGGCGAATACGGACCACCCCGAGGGCGCGTTGAAGTTTGCGGTTGATTTAGTAGTTGAAATGAATGATCTTGTATCTTTCTATGGTCGTCCGGGAACAGTGTCTCCCAACCTAGGTTGGATTCGTTTTCTCCGTAATAACTACTCGGGCACCCCTATTTTAGTTGGCGGAGATTTCAACGGCGCTCACACATCGTGGGGCTACCCTTTGGATTCCTCCCGGGGTGCTCACATTCATATCGCAGGATTTCTCCGCCGTAGCAGACGGCATGGCAGCCTTGCGCGAGGCTAGTACACTGTAGCGAGGCTGGTAGAATTGCGGTGGAAAGCGTGCCGATAGTTATATCAGCGGCATTTCGCGATTTGGACGATTTGAATTCCCTCTTCAGAGGAGTGAACTTGAAAAAGGGCAAGCTTTTGCTTGAAGCCGGTCACGTGCACAACGTGAAAGAGCTCGTGCTTTCAAGCGGCTCCGAAATAAGGGGGAAATGCATGGCGCAGACCCTTGCTACACGGGCGTTTCGAATGCCTTCCAACCGAATGTCATTCGACTCGACTGCCGAACTAACGCTGCTACACGAAGTTTTTCAACGGTATTCGGTTCAGATGACATTCGAGTCGACGGAGCTCCGCGGAGACATTCCAGATCTTGGAATGCCTTCGAAACGCGGCCGTCGCTTCGCCCCGCCCACAGCCGCGCGACTGCTTTCGGCTCTGTGGCTGTTCATTTCGATACCCGCTACTCGCTTTTTTCTGCTGTTTGTTTAGCAAATAGTTAATGTTCCGTCTAAGTGAGTGCTTGCAGGTAATAGTACACCAACGAACATTTACCGCGTGTGCATGAAATTTCCCCAGGAGTGCGCCGATGAGGACGACTGTACTCATGCTGCTACATGTTTACATCGCTGCGTATGAACAGCTTGTACTGGTTTGCAAGACATAAAACGAAATATGCGCTTTAGTTCTATTAAATAATCTCTTCTCTTCTGTACCGGTTGTACCCGTGCCTGTTTACGCAGTGCGACAATCTGTGGGAAGCGCCGACACGATCGCTCGCCTGAGAAACACTTGACAGCCGGGTTGTTGACATCGCGTAGGTCCGGCGCTTCTCGCTAATTTTCCCAGCTTCCTCCGACATGCCCCGTACTTTATTTTAAACTACTTTATCCAGAAGTATGTTTGGTGACCGTTCGCGTTAACTGAAATGGCTTAACTTGATACCCACAAGCTAGCGACGGCGACGACTGCTGCTGGCCGTAAAGCACTGCTCGGCAGCCCGAGTCACACCACCGCTTCCCGTTCATCGTATGCGCGTCCTGCGATGTAAGCAATAGTTGATTTCATGTCACTCTTGTCAAAACTACACTCGTTGACCATTTGCATTCGCTAAAACTTGTGAATTCGTTCTTCACAATCACCGATCCAACCCTGCGGGCTCGCTAGGCCCAGTCGTCGATGAAGGGAACGGAGTCGTCGTCGACTGAAATTAATTTGGCAAGTGGTTATCGCTAGTGAGTGTCCATGTGTGCACATGTGAAATATAGGCGCTCGTTTCGCTTATTTCCAATCCGCATAATGTATAAGCGCGCATGTATTCCCGTCACCTCATCAGCGCGTTTTCGCTCAGCCGCCGAACTCCCGAGGGCATGAAAGCTGACCGTCCGCTGATCGGACTCGTCGGTGTCGTTTAGCCAAAAAACTTGTGCCACTACAATAATATTATAATAAACTAGATAGTTCACTATAATCATATGCTGCTGTTCACCGTGATAGTGCCGTTGTCGGACTAGCGTGACCGTAGTCGTCGTTGTACACTGAAAACGAGCTGAGAATTTCGAATGCGTTTGGAAAGTGCCGTGTAGCACCGCGGGAGTCCGTCGAGTTCGAATGCCATTCCAAGTCTCGACTGCCATTCGACTCAGATGTCATTCGAAAGTACCCGTGTAGCACAGGTACGAGGGGGTACCCAAAAGAAACCGGACTAATTTTTTGAATCGGCACAGCTTCTGTGGTACCGCGTTTTGCCGCTAGGAGCGTATAGAACGAACATTTCAGAGTCTGTAAGCCGAGTGCCGTCGTCGAAGGAGGTCAGACTAGTTTAGGCAGAGTTTTAGAGTGACGACTGTTTTGTGTGAGTGTCGTTTTTGCAATGACTGATTTTCGTGAACAGCGTGCGCCGGTGAAATTCTGATTTTTTTCTCAGAAAAAGTGGAAAGGAAACTCTTCAAATATTCAGAAAGACGTTCAAGGACGATGCTATGGGGACAACTCAAGTGTTCCTGAATTAAGTCCTGAATCAAAGCAACAGTCATGCCAATGGAAAACTTCAAATTCACATCGCCTCAAGAAAGCTCGTCAGGTGAAACCAAACCTCAAAACAATGCTGATTTGTTTTTTTCGACGTGAGAGGAGTCGTTCATTCAGAATTTGTTCCGCAGGGTCAGAGAGTTAACCAGGCTTTCTGTTTGGATGTTTTGAAAAGATTTGGCAACAGTGTTCGGTGGAAGCGGCCTGATTTGTGGCAGACGGGTGACTGGCTTTTCCACCATGGCAATGCCCATGATCACACAGCCCTGCCTCTACCACAAATTCGAACTAAAAATGGCATGACCTCTGTTCCTCAACCCTCATACTCACCCGACCTTGCCACGTGCTACTTTCTTTGTTTCGTAGAATGAAAAGACAGGTGAATGGAAAGCGTTTCGCTGATGTTGCTGAGGTGAAGAAAAAAACGACGGAGGGACTGTCAAGCATCACAAAAGATGAATTTAAACAATGTTTTGAAAAATGGAATGAAAGATTCGACAAACGTATTATTGTAAGTAGAGAGTACTTTGAAGGATATTGAAGGTCTGTGCTGAAAATGTGAACAAATAAGTTCAAACAAAAATAAGTCCGGTTTCTTTTGGGTACCCCCTCGTATAATCAACGCGCCGCCGAAGAGCGTGGAGATCGAGGTAAGCTACGTCTGTTCATCGCTTGTATTTTTCTGGCTCGCATCTCTCATTGTTATTTCAGATTGACAACAGCAGGAGAATCATTCGTATTTGACCCCGGCATTCTTCGCAAAAAGAGTACGCAGCCCAGCCGCAGCGATCAGATTGCATGCGGAGCTGACTGTGTGCGACGGCGAGCGTATCCTGTCTCCGGTGCGCTGCTCGCCGCGAGAGGCGCCTGCGTCGGCGCCGGAGTTACGTTCGCCCGCGCGGGTTTCGTGAGTGAAATAAAACAAATGAAAAAATTGCGAGTATGAAAAGAAACAAAAATATAAGAAATTAGATCATAAAACACGAAAAATATTAGAGAAAAGGCACATCTAGTGAACGCACGGGTTTCGTGAGTGAAATAAAAGAAATAAAAAAATGCAAATATGAAAAGAAACAAAATAATAAAGAAATTAAACTATAAAACATGAAAAATATTAAAGAACACGACCGCGTGGTCCAGAAGACGCGCAGATTCGCGGCGGCGGTGCGCGGAGGCAGACTCGCCGGAGGAATAGACCGAAGAGCGCAACAGCCGTGAAAGAAAAAAAGAGGAGGAGGAGGGGCGGCGATGCGAGGAGGGTTCTGGGACGCCAGCGAGGAAATTGCCCATGCAACTTCGATACACTAAGCTCACTCAAGCAGCTAACTGCTCTCAAAACAAGACATGACCGCACAAACATGCAGGGGCAGCAGACACAAAGCTTACCTTCTCACGTCCTTGGGAAAGCGATGAAATGTGACGCCGCCAGACAGGTTATCGCTCACACATCGTGCAACCGCACACCTCTTTTTTGCGTACAGCGGCCCCATGGCCACAGACGATGCCCTTTTGGGGCAAAAGCGACAGAACCGCACCCAACCGAACGAAACTACACAGAAGCGCTGGCAAAAGGGAAAAGCGGAAACTGTACACGAACGATGCACACCAAGAACTCGAGCAACAAGCAACGAGGAAAAAGTAGGGCTAGCAGCATGGAGGAAGGCTAGCAGAATCGAGTTTCAAACAAACGCAAGCAGAATGGTCAAAAGATATGACAAGAGTATGATATCCGAGCACCGTCAACCTTGGCATCGTCCCGCTGCCATTGCCGCTGCTCTGAGCGAACGCTGTCATAAAATTTTTACAAAGCAAGCGCTATACTTTCTAACAAAATGCACACAACTAAAACATTTTAAAAAGGAATCACTGCAATTGTTTTTGAATTCTTTTGAAATACAAAATATGTCATAATTATTTTCCTCTTCTAGTCGTGTTTGTCCACTCATTTCATTTTGGCGCTTTAGTTCCACCCCTAATTTGATGTCGCTAGCACTACAGAGGTAGAGTGCATGGAGGAAAAAAAAAAGTTTTTTTCCTCCATGGTAGAGTGTACTCATGGAGAAAAGAAGGAAAAGAGGAGAGGCTGCTACGTCACATTTTTTGAAGCCGGAAGCGAGGGCTCCGCCATGACACTTGGTCACTGTCTCAGCCAATGGCATGCGAGCGCCGCGAAGATCACCGCGAGCGGCGCGAGCAGACGACAGCCGCGCCAGGCTGTCGGCAGCTGTCAGACACGGCGGAAAGTGAGACTTCTGCTCCCATTGACAACAAAAACGCTGCGATGCCCAGCTGCTGCGTTCCTGGGTGTCGGTCGCGCACGCCAGGACAAGAACCGGGCGTCATTTTCCACACGTAAGTATACTGCATTTTGTTTTCGTATTTAATTGACTGCGTAATGAGTAAAATGCATGCTCGCAGAACATAACGCACGACACGGCGTGAACGTGGTATTCGTACCGCCCCGGCCTTATTGGTGGCTCTTTGTCCGAGTGCAGTGAATAATTGTTTTCAAACAGGTTTCCGAAAGATCCAGAGCGAAGGAGGCAGTGGACTGAGGCCGTTAGACCAGGCCAAAGCGACTGGGAACCAGCAAAATGGACCTGCGTATGTGTAAAACATTTTATGCCCGAGCACTTCGATCGGATGTTGCCGCTCGTAGTTCGTATACGTGCGGATGCCGTCCCCCTTCAGGTGAGGAACCACCTCGATACATTCTCAAGAGATTGGAAAGAAATGCTCTTATTGAGAAGGTGTATATCTTGACATGTATGCTTTCAATATGACGTTGTAGGTGTTCATGCAAGAAATAGAATGATTTGCGAATAAATGGCTTTAGCTAGACGTTATGATCGAGTAGCGCGGCTACAGTATTCCCGCACTGATAAAAAGTAATTGTGTCATTACTGCTAAACTGGCTGCGGTTTATATATGGCTCTGATGAAATTCTGCTTACTGTACATGATCATTTATTTATTAGCTTACGCACTCCCTCATTAGAAGAAAATAAAAAGAGATACTTGTCATCTATTGCATCGAGCACTCCACAGTTTCTTTGGGGCATCATTTCCATTTGATATTATTACTTGTAGTGTGCAAATGTTTGCGCCTAGCAGTAATCTGTATGGCGGTGCATTTTTTTGTTGTTATCTCGGCCATAGCGCCTGTGAAGTGTCACTGTTTTATAACTAAGAGAGCACTGTGATTCCTTAAAACTATAGTTCGTTTACAAAGGAGATCAGAAAGAAGTTCCATAAGGCATAGAGCACCGTACGTATTTGCTCGCGTAATTTGCGCACGTTTTTTCTTTAATTAGAGCTCCAAAAAGAGGGTTCGCAATTTACGCGCAAGTGAGTCATCCGAACACGTCCTAAAAAAAAAAGGTTGGCACCCCTCGCTGGCAAACAAAAAGGTTGACTCGTCCGCCCCGCCCACGCTATGTAGCTCCCCGCGGGGTGGCATGACGGCACGTGCTTAGCTCAAAGCAATAAACGCGCAAAGATTCAATCGCTAAGTGAGCAGTGGGAGGAGATAACGGGCAATAAAACGGGGCCCTTGCGTGTGGAAACGGTACGGTAGAGTTTTGGATTTGGGGCGCGCGCAGCTGTTCGTCCGGGATAGCAACCGCCAGCGCGAGCAAACCGGGTAAACAGCGCAGAGTTCGCACCCGCGTATACATGCTGGTGGTCTGGCTCAGCATAGTGCGCAAAATGTGCAAGTATTTTTTTTTTAATCCGGTTAAATGTTTGAACTTTTTGGGGTGCACAATCTAAGTGCGGGCGCAAATTACACGAGTAAATACTGTAAATGTCTGACTTTGTCAAAATAAAATTCTATTCAAACGGCCGCTCACAATTTAGAGTACATTATAACCTGTCATACTGAGTATTGAAAAGAATAGCTTTGTAATGTGAATGCGTCATGTACACCACCGACCTAGGCTCATGCTTGATGGCAGTCACTGTCAGTTTTTTCAAGAGTAATCAGGGCTTTGATTTAGCTTGATTGCTACTGAATCAACCAGATATTACCTGTTTCCTAAAATCAGATTTTTGTCTTTTGTGGTAAATGAACGATACGCACATTTTCAAAAAGAAGTCAGTTAAGTAACATCAGCAGTACATGTCCAGAGTGCAAATGCTAGTTCTTGTTCATGAATCTATATGCTGTAGCTTCACAGATGGACATGTACTATTGGTCACTGATGTTCAAGAATAAGGGCTGCAGTTAGCAGTCTCCCAGAGCTTTCTTTAGCGTGCCTGCACTACTGTCCTTAAGGGTACAGGGTGACTGAAGTATCGTATTTTGTAAAAATATGGAGTGCATGTTCTTCATACTATAGAAGCCGGAATAATCAAGAGAGTAATTAGTGTACCATACTTACAATTGTAGTTATAGATATTCAACACAACTGAAGGTGATTTTGGCCTTTCAAACTAGTAGTGTCAAAAGGGGGTGATCATCCCACTGCACGCAGCAACAGAGTAAGCACTAGCATATAAGTTCTAGCATATAAGGGGATTCTTTACCACCCAACATTTTTAAGAGCAAAGATTTTGTGAAAGGACTGGAAAGCCATATTTTGCATACTTAACATATCCTGTTTTCCTTCCAGAAGAGTTATTTGTCATGCATTTTGCATTCTTATCCTACATGAGGTGTGTTGTTGCCATTTATTACCCAATGTTAGTTTTATCATATAGTTGTTCTTTTAAGAAATGTGTTGTTTTCCATGGGTTCTTCCTCGCATTGTATATGCTCTTCTTGTTGTATGCTACATTTTTATGCCCATCCTGCTTGGGCCAAAACATTGGCCTGCAGTATATGTAAATAAATAAAAAATATAAGTTTTGCAACCTGCAACAAATTCATGTTCTTAAATGATGAAAACTCTTTTCCACATGCACTTGGTACATATGCATACAGAGGAAAACCTTATCATTCTACCAGCCGCAATTTGTACACTATATTAGTCATTCTTTCGCTGTCATCATGCCTTAGTTGTGCACAGCTCAAATGCCCGTCTTATGTGCAGACTATGTTGGTTGGCTCGTGGTTTTGAGAAGTATAAAACAGCATGTGCACACAAGTACCACATAGCACACAACAAACAGAACAGAAAACTATGCTATTTCTATACTGTTCCAGGCTAGGCAGATAAGAGTCGAATACAACAATAGAAATAGTGTCAGCAGGGTACTCTCTTTCTTTGCATGTATTACAGAAAGGAATACATGAAGCAGAAGGGAGGGAAATGATTCACTTTTTCCACCAGCTGGGACAACTGTTACCAATTTTTCAAGTCACTTCCACACAGTGCTCCAATTACTTTGCATTTACATTGCTTAAATTTTATCAACTTTGTGATGCAGAAACAACTACCGAGAAATGAAAGCTTTCACACAATTTGGCAAGAATGGTCCACAAATATTTTTGTCTCAAAGCCCTCATTTACTGCCTTCCTATATGTTTTTACTCTCTCTGATCGAATAGTTCATGGTTGCAAAGTGATGTAATTCAGTTGTGCATTTCTTCTTCTTTCTAGTATATTTGTTGAATCCTTTTTATGTGTGTTCTCCTTCCATACACGAGTGTTATCACTTTCGTTAAAAGATTTTGCTTGCTTCATGTAGCAAGCTATGTTTTGTAATAAGTGTTATGCTGTATCAAACCTTTTTAAGGCTAATAATTTGATTTTCCAATAAACTACAAATTTTGGACTTCACTAATGCGTTTAATCAGCTGAATGCAAGAAACTGCAACTCGGCGAGGTGGTCGCAGGTCGACTCGGCATCTCGGTAAGTTGCGAGGTACAGTCTTTGTAAAAAGTTTACAGCCCAGGGGGTTCACTTCCAAACTTTATAAAGGGACTCCAGGAGCATTCATGGATGTCCTACCTATTGCAGGAGGCAGTACCAGAAATCTTATGTCCAGGAAATTTGGAGGACTAGATATCCATTAAGTACAACAGAGTGTGGCTAAAAGAAAACCCCCCTGGGCTCCAAACTTTTGACAAAGGCTGTACACTCAATCATACAATGGCATGGCCTTACACTTCACCACCCTTAAGCGCAGATGTTTCATCCTAAACCCGGCTATGTGTCCTTACGCTCGCACAACAGCACTCGATCGAGACAGCCGCGCGGGTCGGTCGATCCACAGGGTCCATATCGGAGAAAACTTGGACGCAGTTGACATATCGCTCGCACAGCGTACAGTAAAGAGATATGGTAGGCTTCAGACTGCTTCACGTATCGCTTTGCTGACGGATGCCATTGGATGCGGCGCGGCCATGGGCGCGGCTTTCTTGGCACTGCACGCTTCGGTGAGCACACCGCGGCCCACGCATATCGGTCGCCAACAATTGTGACCGTCATGCATAGGGGAATGTAGACGCAACGGGTATACTTACAAGGACACGGTCTGGACGAGTTTGTATTTATTCGTGGTTAAAACAGCGCGGGAAAAATACACAAAAATGAAGGAACACGCAGAACACGTATACATACACAAAACAAGCGCCGACTCGCAAATGGCTTTTTCTTCCCTCGCTGCTGTAACCATATAAACCAGCGTGTCACAGTCGTCTATCGCTTTATGAGCCGTCGGCACTGTCAATTTCTCCTTGGAACAAGACTAGCAGCGTTGAGGGACGCAACCGCACAAAACGCGAAGCCGAAAAAGAATAGCGAAGCTGCAGCGCCAAGCCTTTTCAGAGAAAGCTGTCGCGGGCTTCCAAAACAACCGCTTTCGTCAAGACGGCATCCTGAATGAACTAAGTGCACAGCAATGAAGACCGGCACCGACTACAGGCCTCTGGAACTTTGTGCCTCCCGCGGACCACAACGATTGAATAAAAATGCGAATTTCCAACTCTCCACCGGCTCTGCCGAGATGGGTGATGCGTGAAGCAGACGACGCCGCTGAGCCCAACGCTGCTATTGGCTGCGCCGTCGGCCAAGAAATCCCAGTAGGCCTTGCAAAACCACGTGACTTCCTGCACGTTTTTTGTCACGCGGCTCGGATAGCGAGGGCCTCTCCTATGGTTTCCTTCCTACATGAGTGTACTAGAGGCTAGAAGGTTTTCCTAGGGTGCGTTCCAATTCTCTAGACGTCCGACAAGACGTCTAGTGTGACGTCTAGGAAGCCGTCTACATGTCTACATATTGGAACATAGAGTTTCTTACTATTACCTAGAGGGAAAGCTGGCGGCGCTGCACTTCAGCCACCATGGACGCCCAAAGCATCATGGGGCGGTGAGCTACTTGTTGCGGAACAGTCGTAGTTTTTCGGGAACACGGAGTGGCTCTACTGAGATGTTTCATTCCGAAAACGCTGTCCGTGTGTGCGCAGACGACTTTAGCGCGAACGCAGTGTGCAAAAGCCATAGTAGTGAAAACGCGACAACACACGACGCCAATAAAACGTTTTACTCTTCCGAAATGCCATTAAAAAACCTCTTAAATTATCTAAGCAACAACATTTTTTTAAAATATATTTACTTTTAAAAGTGCTCCTGTTAATTACGCAATAATAGTTTTTATAGTGTTCACTACTTGGCCAATAGGAGAGCGAGTCGTTTCTTATTTTGGGCAAACTTTGCACTTAAATGCTTTTCTGCTCGTTTGTTGCAATCATTAGACCAGATATTGAATGTTAGGACGTTTGTAGTTATCAAACAGCTTTATTTTTCTATTATTTTTTGGCCAAAAGTTGCAGTTCCGCAACAAGTAGCTCACCGCCATATGATGCTTTGAGCGCCCATGGTGGCTGAAGTGGTCTCGAGGCGTCGCCATGCAAACTCCCATAGACGGGCTGCCAGCTTTCCCTCTAGGTAACAGTAAGAAACTCTATGTATTGGAACGTGTCTACTTCACGCGCCACCTTGCGGCATATAAACTGAACTAACATTTGGGAATAGTTGCACTCCTATGTTCTTAAAAATTCTTAACAAAACAAGTTAAAAACGCGCTGTTAGTAGTTTGCTAGTTCTTATTTTATTTTATTTTTTCTGCAATAATGGTGCGTTCATCGCTACCGCTTCAGCAGACGATCTCACCTGCATAGCAGACGATCTCACCCGCACGATTTCCTCTCGCTCGATTCACAAATATAATCGTAGGTCCACAAAGACGGCTTTATTTGCCACCAGTTCCTATAAAAATCAACTTAACGGAATGACTGACACTTGAAAGATGGTGCGTATAGTGAACTAGAATACTATTCTAGTTCACTATAATGGTGCGTCTCCCGGCTCCAGTGCCCGCCAAGAACACGGCTCACTCAACTCTGACTGCACCAACTGCTCCGCCATCTTTAGACAGGAAGTTAGCCTGCATCGATGTGGACTTCGGCGAAGCAGTCTTCTTGGACGGCTTCGTGAAAATTGGAACGAGTCTTAAAATGGCTGCTGTCCGGCAAGACGTCTAAGTAGACGTCTACTTGGGAGTATTGGAACGCACCCCTTGTGTCGTGAACCATAGAGTTTCTTACTATTACCTAGAGGGAAAGCTGGCATCCTGTCTATGAGAGTTCGCATGGCGACCCCTCGAGACCACTTCAGCCACCATGGGCGCTCAAAGCATCATGGGGCGGTGAGCTACTTGTTGCGGAACTTCAACTTTTGGCCAAAAAATAATGCAAAAATAAGCGCTTTTCGATAATCAAGAATGTCCTAACATTCAATATCCTCTCTGTAAATTGAACAAACGAGCAGAAAAGCATTTAAGTGCAAAGTTCGTCCAAAATAAGGCATGGCTAGCTCTCCTATTGGCTCAGTGATGAACACTACAAAAACTAATATTTCGTAATTAACAAGCGCACCTCTAAAAGTAAATAAGTTTTCAAAAAAAATGTTGTTGCTTAAACACTATAAAAGGTTTTTAATTGCATTTCAGAAAAGTGAAACCTTTTATTGGCGTCGTGAGTCGTCGCGTTTTCACTACTATGGGTTTTGCACACTGCGTTCGCGCGAAAGTCGTCTGCGCACACACGAACAGCGTTTTCGGAATGAAACATCTTAGTAATGACACTCCGTGTTCCCGAAAAATTACGACTGTGCCGCAACAAGTAGCTCACCGCCCCAGATACTTTGGGCGTCCATGGTGGCTGAAGTGCAGCGCCGCCAGCTTTCCCTCTAGGTAATAGTAAGAAACTCTATGGTCGTGAACGGCCGCCGTTTCAAGGGGCCCCTGTGAAACCGGTTTGGATGCACAGCGTAGGTGGCGCTGCAGCTGCCAGGCGTGCGGCTTTTGGCGCGCTATGCAAGCCGCGCCGTTCGCCCAGCCAGTTGGCAAGTGCGCGCGGGCGATTTGTGACATTGAAGGTGATGCCACACATCATGCAATCACATGTGCATCCAAACGCATTCGAAAAAATGCGAGTAAACCTTGCATTTCAGCTGTTCAGTCAGGAGGTACTAAAGGGTGTTTTCTTTTACCGGGACCATTTGCAAAGGGACAACGTCAGAAACATCGAACCGACAGAACGGTTTGTAAAACTAATGGAAAGACTAATTTTTATAATGTCATCTAGAATCCCATCAAAAGGCCTTCGTGCTGATTCAAGAAGTGCACAGTTTTTGAATGAGTTCATTGTTTTTCTCAAGGAATGGGAGGAACATGCTGCACAGTATGGTGGCGGCTTTTTAAGTGCAGGAACTGCCCTTGGGCTGCGTGTAACGCTGCAAAGCACACTGTCGCTTGTAAAATACCTGACCACGTCGCTGCAATAGAAGTACTTGTTGACTGCAAACCTAAGCCAAGACAGGATGGAGAATGTATTTGGGATTGTGCGCCAGTGCTTCGGTTGCAATGATAATCCAACTGTGGGGCAGTTTTTGATAATTATCAACAACCTTTCTTTCTACAGCCTCGCAAAGCCTCCAAAAGGAGCAAACGTTCCTGAAGAAGTCGTGACTGCCCTCTTGCAACCATCTGATGTTCCCAAAGAAAAAAATAAACGAATAACTGAACTTGTCGATAATTTACTGGATGGCGGAAACTTGGCTTCTGCTGCAGAGCTGCTCGAGGAGCACAGCAGCCTGAGCGATCATCAGGGCTGTGTAGACAAAAAAAGTGACAGCAGACTAATTTTTTATGTAGCTGGGTATGTTGTAAGAAAAATCCTTAAAATATTTCCTTGCCCCGAATGTGCAACTTGTTTCAGCACTTCGCCTTTGCAAGCCGAGTCAAACAACAATGCCTCACTTACTCGAAATTTTGACCATGGAGGCTTAGTTTATCCATCAAGGCCAATTGAACAGCTCATAGCTAAGCTTGAGGACGCATTTACGGTGTTTTTCAGCCGCAATGAGCTACACGCAGATAGCATGGTCAGCTTTCTGCATTTTCTTCAGGGACGTGAGCTTCAAGGTGTGGGCTCCGCGGAGCATGGACGTCGAATTACGACAGAAGTGGTCAAGTTTTACGCCTTGACTAGGATGCATTTCCTTGTAAAGTCGGTAAACAAAGAGCGCGGCGCGCAGCGAGAAAAGAAAAAGTTGCTGAAAATGAGGCGCTGTCAGTAGCCTCGCACAGGGCACTCCGCACAAAAAAAGGCATTAGTACATTGTTGTCATGGAACCTTGTGTAATAAAGACGTTCCACCCTGCAATTTGTGCCGCTTCCTTTTCCCATGTCGGTATCATGTACAAAATGCGTTTTTGCGCTTTACGGCGCGGTAGGTGCCCGACGTGACGCTTGCATTTGCTCCTGCCGCGGCACACTGTCGGTGTTACAGCTAGTCCGTGTCGAATCTAAATGAGAAGAGAACCTATGCCAGTGTTTGCACCGTCTTTAACACTTTAACGCCTTGTCAAAGCAGTGATAGCAACCCACACACGATCAACCGACTGAACCAGCGAGCACTACCCATAGGGGCTTCTTGCGCCCGCCCGCACGCCAGCGGGCGGCAGCGCCATCTGCCTTGAGCATAGCAAGTTATTTCAGCTGCGCCGGCCCGGTCGCGACACTAGGAAAACCTTCTAGCCTCTGTACTAGCACCATAGAGTTTCTTACTATTACCTAGAGGGAAAGCTGGCGGCGCTGCCCTTCAGCCACCATGGACGCTCAAAGCATCATGGGGCGGTGAGCTACTTGTTGCGGAACAGTCGTAGTTTTTCGGGAACACGGAGTGGCACTACTAAGATGTTTCATTCCTAAAACGCTGTTCGTGTGTGCGCAGACGACTTTCGCGCGAACGCAGTGTGCAAAAACCATAGTAGTAAAAACGCATAGATACACGACGCCAATAAAAGGTTTCACTTTTCCGAAATGTCATTAAAAAACTTCTTGAAGTACCTAAGCAACAACATTTTTTTTAAAACATATTTACTTTTAAAAATGCTCCTGTTAAAGGGGTAAAGACATCAAATTCCAAGCTTGTACAAAAGACTGCCATACGTTTCCTTTGTATGTGAGGACCAGAAGAGCGAAGTATTAAATTTAAGGGATGTCTAGAACATATTTTAATTTCATTTTAAAGTTTGTGAAAATGCTCACTCTTTAAGTCTGAGCCATCGCTAGTGCATTAATGTGACGTAGGAACAGAGAAGAAAACACAAGCAAGTATTTTCTACGTCATTGCACAGTTTTCTGACGTACGGGACCGAGTTTTGCGGTTTCGCGGCCTAGCAACCTTGGTTACGAGTGCTCACGACATAGAGTTTCTTACTACTACCTAGAGGGAAAGCTGGCGGCGCTGCACTTCAGCCAACATGGACGCTCAAAGCATCATGGGGCGGTGAGCTACTTGTTGCGGCACAGTCGTAGTTTTTCGGGAACACAGAGTGGCAGTACTAAGGCGTTTCATTCCGAAAACGTAGTTCGTGTGTGCGCAGACGACTTTCGCGCGAACGCAGTGTGCAAAAGCCATAGTAGTGAAGACGCGACGACACACGACGCCAATAAAAGGTTTTACTCTTCCGAAATGCCATTAAAAAACCTCTTAAAGTATCTAAACAACAACATTTTTTCTGAAAACATATTTACTTTTAAAAGTGCGCCTGTTAATTACGAAATATTAGTTTTTTTAGTGTTCATCACTTGGCCAATAGGAAAGCTAGTCATGTCTTATTTTAGGCAAACTTTGCACTTAAATGCTTTTCTGCTCGTTTGTTGAAATCATTAGACAAGATATTGAATGTTAGGACGTTTGTAGCTATCAAACAGCTTTATTTTTTTTATTATTTTTTGGCCAAAAGTTACAGTTCCGCAACAAGTAGCTCACCGCCCCATGATGCTTTGAGCGCCCATGGTGGCTGAGGTGGTCACGTGGGGTCTCCATGCAAACTCCCATAGACGGCTTGCCAGCTTTCCCTCTAGGTAATAGTAAGAAACTCTATGGCTCACGAAGTCTTTTTTTCTGCACGCTCGCGAGTGCGACGGTGCTTTACGCCCGGCGTTGCCGCAGGCGATGTCGTTGCCGAAAGATCCACTTTTGCAGAGGAATATTGCCGGTGCTCTAATCTAGGAAGCATTCTCTGGTATCATGGATGTTATGTATTTTCTTGTGCGAACGTGAAGTACGCCGAGCATGCCGGCCGGCTGGCCAGCCTGGATCCCGTCTGCCGGCGTCATAACAACGAGCTAAAGTGTGTTCTTTACGTAAATAATAAACCCTGAGATAAGAAATGTGAAAAATGTGTCATTCTTGAGGATCGCTGACCAATACTGAGCTGCTGGCAAAGGTAACGACTGTGATACGAGCAAACTTCGTGCCACAACCGCCTCGCAGCTGCCGCTGGCCCGACGGTCGGGTCCGACTCGCCTGGCGCCCGCTCGCTTCGCTGCTGAAGGCGTCGCGGAGATTTACCATACTATTATTTTATTGTGAGATGATGCTGTTGACAGTAAATCGATGTGTAGAGTAGGCCTTTTATTATAGCTAAGGCGACTTCCGAAGCGCCGGCCGCTGCGGCTCCAATGCGAAAGAGGCTGCCTAGCGACGACCACGGCAGCCAGGCAGCAGCAGAGCTCGCCGCCCGGAGCAACTAAAAACGTTGGCCCGGAGCGCCCGCGAGCGGTGCCGTTGCCGAAAGCTCGAAACATAAGCAGGCATGCTTTATCGCTGCTAGAGCAGTCTTTCTGATAACAAGGCGATCTTGTCTTTTCTAGTGACATTTGTACACCATCCCAAGCAGCGCTCAGGCACTGCTGCACGGCGGCGAAGTGCGACACCGATTGTGGGCGGAGCTTGGGTACAGCGGCGCAGCGATGCTCACCGCTCCGTGTGTGCCTGCTTGCAGTGGGACGGCAGTTCGCAAGCGACGATCGGTGCGGCGCGTCGGCCAAGTGGCCATATGGTTTGAATGCTGCTGCGCGTGAATTATTTGTCTACATAATGATTGCATTTTGCGCTCTGAACTCGGTGCTCGCTTTTGGTCGGCGGATGTTTTCGCTCGGCCACCGATCTGCCCAAGACGCGTCGGCCGACGGGTCTCGTCGGCATCTTTGGTCGGGTCGGCGACGTTGTCACACTAGGACGACGCTTGGTCGTTGAAGGCGTCGTCGTCGTCGTCGGTGCAGTGTGACTGGCTAGTCGGGGAACGACCAGGTTGGCCGACGCGACCGTCGGCATCGGGGTCCCGTCGGCCTAGTGTGAACGCGCCTGAACTGCGCGCTGGTCCCAGGCTGCCCTAGTCGTCGCTAGGCCTAGGTGATTTCGCTTCGAAGCAGCTGTTGACGCCGCTTTGGAAGTCGACTGTGCTATAATAAAAGGCCTACTCTTCACATCGCTTTAGTGCGAACTCGTCCCATAATAGAAGATAAGTTCGATTGCCACGACGCCTTCATCAACGGAGCTAGCAGACGAGCAGCGCGCACGAAGCAGCAGCGTCGAGCTGTCGGGGTAGAACAACGTCGGCGTGAGGTCGGCGCTGTTGTCGCCAGAGTGTGACACACGGGTCGGCCGACGGCGATGCGCTCGTCGGGCGACGACCGGCGCTCGGTCGACGTCTGCGCAGTGTGACAGACGCGTCGACGGCACGAAAATCGCTGCCGCCGACCATCGCCAGACTGAAATCGGCCGATCATCGGCCTAGTGTGAACGCGCCTTTACCATTTGACGTTGCCTACACGCTCGGCGTTCGCTGGCTCAACCTGAGCTACGTCGGGCCTGACGCCTGCCTCCTCTTCGGAATCGCTGGCCAGCGGATCAAAAATGAAGTGGTTGTCGGGGTTCGAACCGCGGCGTCTCCTTCCTCGTCTGCGTCATCCCGCGATTCCTCATAATCGGTGTCTTCGCCGAAATAAAACTCTTCTTTCCGACTCGAAGCTATTCGGCATTGCGACTTGCCCTCCGCCCGGCTCTCCGTGTTTACGCGCACCACGTGCGTGTCAAGCAGACGACATGCCTACACGACGTCACGGCTTTCCGGCACCCACGTGACAACGCATTGTCTGGTTTTTGACGTCATGAAAGAGCCTGGCAAAACCTGGCAACTACGAACCGAAACCGAAACTGCTGGGTACAAATTATACAATTATATAATGCGAGTTCATGCTTCTAAGATGGTGTTCCATGCTCACTGAATCGCTACGCATTATTTACAACCCAGAGGTGCAACACAAAAATTTGGTGTCTCTACCCCTTTAATTACGAAATATTAGTTTTTATAGTGTTCATTACTTGGCCATTAGGAGAGCGAGTCGTCTCTTATTTTGGGCAAACTTTGCACTTAAATGCTTTTCTGCTCGTTTGTTGCAATCATTAGACAAGATATTGAATGTTAGGACATTCTTGATTATCAAATAGCGCTTATTTTTGCATTATTTTTTGGCCAAAAGTTGCAGTTCCGCAACAAGTAGCTCACCGCCCCATGATGCTTTGAGCGCCCATGGCGGCTGAAGCGGTCTCGAGGGGTCGCCATGCAAACTCCCATAGACGGGCCGCCAGCTTTCCCTCTAGGTAATAGTAAGAAACTCTATGGCTAGCACTGCACGAGACAATAGGTGAGGTGCGTTTCCGCCGTCAACGCAAAGAGTCATGGGAAAATCGTCTGCTAGCTACTTCCGGTTCCAAATGGCTCAACTGATTGCATGTATCGCCCTATTCACCGCGTAAGTTGACATCGTTTATGCGATAAATAACTCTTGGTACTAGTCACTGATTGCACTGAAGCGTCGAAATTCAACTTCGCCTCATGAGCAGTCTGCTAGTTGATTCGCCTTGCAGCTTTCCGCAGTTGTGATTTTAGGGTGGTGGTGGTGCTGGTGAAAACTTTTAATTACTGAAATAGAGTTTGGGAGCCACAGAGTGGCCCCGCTACATGGTCGGCGTCCCTAGTCCGGGACACCGCATGACAAGGCCCCGTCTCTCGCCCGTTTCACCAGAGCCCTTTGGGACTCGAGCGAGGAGCAGTTGAGGAGGGCAGTCTCCCATGCCTGACGAAAGGAGCCTGGTACCTAACGCACTTCTCGCTCTAATATGGTACGTTGCGCAGCGCAGGGCTAATCACACATGCGATTGAAGTAACGCGGTGACCTTGACTTCCTGCAACGTATTTCCAACAGATCACTGAAAGCAGTAAGTACTCGATAAAATATTTCTGCTCCAGAACACGCGGGCAAGCCATTTCATTTTATTCACGCAGCTCCGTACAACACAGCGTGGCATATATAATCTAACACCTCTACTCTCCTTTGCGGCTTGTTCCTGCGTGTTCTCACATGAAATGCCACCGGCACTGCATCTAGAATAACAAAAAGGATACAAGGCGATTTATTACTGCACCATGCGATGTGCTGAGACGCGCGCCGCGCGCAGTGGCATATATGGTTCGTCTGCTAGAACATTGGCGGCTCTACACGCTGTCAGGAAAATACGAGCATCGTCTAATCAGCTGCACAGATTGCAGTTCACCAAAGTGCGGAAAAAAACGGCTGTATAATGACTTATGCGCTAAACATGTCGAAACGCACACGAAATCACCCTCAGTGCATATGCACAACAGACGTGGACTAGGGCGGCCGGCATATATCAACCATGAAAAAATACGCTTACCTCTCTAGATTGTCTATTTCTGCGCTCAGGTCATGCATATATGTAGTACGGGCTTCTCATTCGATGCTTCAGTGCAATCAGTGACTAGTACCACGAGTTATTTATCGCATAAACGATGTCAACTTACGCGGTGAATAGGGCGATGCATGCAATCAGTTGAGCAATTTGGAACCAGGAGTAGCTAGCAGACGATTTTCCCATGACTCTTTGCGTTGACGGCGGAAACGCACCTCACCTATGGACCTCTTGCATTGCCCAGGGGGCGCTGCGAAAATGGTGCTAAAGAGCGCCCTCTGCCCTCGGCCCTCGGCTGGGTA
The DNA here is from genome assembly GCF_055824585.1 of Amblyomma mixtum. Classification (NCBI taxonomy): domain Eukaryota; kingdom Metazoa; phylum Arthropoda; class Arachnida; order Ixodida; family Ixodidae; genus Amblyomma; species Amblyomma mixtum. The sequence goes on along the minus strand of NC_143014.1, from coordinate 240,137,700 downwards.
GTACTGGGCTCTAGCGTCTGCTTCGGAAAGCACGTTGGCATCTAGTATGGACCCGCGACTTTCGCTTGTGCTCTGCCATGGCCTACAGCGAATATCGGGCGCCGAAGATTTTTTCAGGGCTGGCACGCTGTGTAAAGGGAAGAAATCATGCAACGCCAAGTACGTGTACTCTGTTGAAGAAATAATCGGCGAAGCTTCAGCGCGGTGTCATTCGCAAGTGAAGACAGTCGCGTACGAAGTCGAACTTCAGATAAGGTCTGCATGCTTCAAGATTTAAGCGCACCAACGCGATGAAATACTTGCATATGAATTCGCAGCAGCGCTAAACAGACATGTATATGGGACTGCTCGAGCGCACGACGGTACACGCCGCGCCAGCAGCGGTCTTTCAGCATGCCACGAAACGGTGGGCCTCCTGCAGTCTTTTTTCACTGCATCTCGCTAAACTGCCTGCTTTGTAGTAGCCGCCATCTGTTCCTTCAGCAAATGCTAACATGATGCAGTGCATATATGAGCTCGCCGCCGAATAACGCTGCAGCGCGAGCTCGTGCGCTGCGCGCTTGATGTCGTTTTCTTGATGTAGCCTTTCATCCTTAAAACGACATCGCTCGAACACGTCCGCTGCTATCAGTGATGCCGCGCTGCCACATACCTGCTGGTTTGAGGTCGACAATGTGCACATTTCACTCTCGACGCTGGGCTGCTCGTAGTGCGCAGCGAATTCGCACCTAATCAACCGGCCCATTTGTGGTCATTTGCACGCACCTGGCCACCTCACCACGTTTCACCGGTCGAATTGTCAATTGTCTCAGTGGCCGGCTCTCTAGTCGTGAACCACCAGCCATGCCTGCTGATATGCCGATTTGCCTTAATAGTGATTATCTGAAGTGAGATGTTGATATGACATATGAATTATACCATGCATTTTTTTTGTGCTCTTTGATGTGTTGTGCATTCCCTTGATATGATCTCTGAATTATGCTGTTCGTTTCTCACCTTTTGCTGCTTGCTCTGTTGCGCATTCCCTACTGTTTGGTGATTGTCATGGTACACATCTTTTTTTGCTGCTTTGCTGCTTGCTTGGTCCAACTGCTTATGTATGGATGTACTAGACAAGTTGTGTTGTAGAATGCATAAATTCTCATTCTACGCCTGCATATGCGGCTGCTCGATAAATATACATTTTTTGAGAGAGGTAAGCGCCAGAAGAAGACGAACACAAGGAGGATGAGGCCGGCTGTAGACCGCGGGGAAGATTGTAGGTATACATATGAGGGATGACTGGCATTGTTTTTCTCGTTACCCACAAAGTGGCGACTGCATATCCTGGTGTTCGGCACTGCATCCCACGGTATGCCGTCCGGACTGCATGTGCAAAAAGAACGAATTTCAGCCGCGCGGATAACCAAACAAACATCAAGGCAGGCGAAGTAGCCAGCACAACGCGAAGGTTCGCTTACTTAGTGCGTCGAACTGCAACTATCCAGCGCGCCCGGCGCTCCGCTTCGTGAGACCTTGAAGGAAAGCGGTGGAATTTGATACTGGGATTCAGACCTTCTTGCTCGTGGCAGCCCACGACGCAGCAGTAACGACGGTGATGTTTTTCGAAACTGAGCGAGGTCTCTCGGGCGGATCGGCGTCGCAGATTCCTTCTGCTGCCTGCATTTCGTCCTAAGGCACACGGAGCGTCGGTTTTCTAAAAACTAAGCCACGGCCAGGCTGCGGCGTGGTTGGTCACAAGTAACGAGCCTTGTCGCACTCACAACAGTGCAGAAAAACGTGCGAATCGACGCAAAACGCAGGCTAGAAAGCTGCGCCGTCACAGCCAGGGCTGACTACTACCCAACCTGGTACTACCCAGCCAGCTTTTCCTTGCTGCCACCAGGCGCCGCCACGTTACCGCAAACTCCAGCGCAAGAGGCCTATAGGAATGTGAGGTTGTCTCTAGGTTTCTCTAGTTGCATTGAACTCTATGTGTTTTGAAAGTACCTAAAAGAAGACGAAGATGTACCTAGTTAGGTCTAACCTGTCACCAAGATTTTTCTTTTACCACTTTTGCCTTTGTCGTCAGCGCAGCGGGAAGATCAACATGTCGGGCAGCGTGCGCGGTGCTGTTGTTGGTGCAGTTGGCGACAGCCAGGTGAAGTTTCTGGAGCGAGTCCGAATCCCGCTGCAGAGCACGGTAAACGTCGTCACCTTTAGCTTCGGTGGAGCCACGACGGAGACGCTGCCGGGTCTTGTCCGGGGACTTCGCCTTCGGCCTCAATTAGATTTCATTGGTGTTTACGTCGGCGGAAACGATTTGTTCGTTCGAAACAGCAATACAGCGTCAACGATCGTTGCACGCCTCGAGGTGAGCCACTGTTACTGTTGTTCGTCATGGTATGTCGCGTTTTGTAGTCTGGAAGTGAAGCACTGGGAAGTGCGTGGGATCTGTTTTGTGTTTAGGGGGCTGCTTTGCTGTTCAAAATTGACGACAGAAGATAAAATTCCTTTAAGCAAAGTACACATTTTGTCCGCGATTGTACTTGGTTTACTAGTTGCTACAGTGTGCAGATAGGGCTAACCTTTCTCCTTCTGGAGCAGTTCATTTTTCACCTATCCCAGCAAACCAAAAACCTCTCAGAGACGTCTAGCTAGACGTCCCTGAGGGGTTTTTGGTTTGCTGGGATGCTTGTGTTGTTTGGTGACCCACAATGCGGGAGCTTGCTTTCGCAATGCTGTGGAAGTGCAGCTTAGTGTCGTACTTGTCTTTGAAACTGTAGGTCTCGCTCTGTATAGAACTTTCAAATAAAACTGGGAGTTGTCAGTCTGTGCATGTCATTGATGCTGGAAAGTGCTGAAGAGGCAGATGTGGAAAACACGTGCTCGCACTTTGCATTCTTCTGCATTCCCGATGTAAAAATGGTCTTGCAAAAGCAAAGCATTGTTGTTCACTGCTCATGATCCAATATTTTCTATGCAGGAGACTGTGGCAGAAGGGAAGCAGTACGCAAGCCACATTTTCGTCTACAAGATAGTGCCCCAAGGGAATGAACTGGGGCGTGAGAAGGAGGCTGACCGCCTTCACCTGAACAGGCTTCTGGTGCGGCGCCTTTCCAGGCTAGCGGCCAAAATTCTCAACGTTGATGTAAGCGTGTTTTACATTCCAGAACTGTCGTGTACTACTTATTCATAGCTTGCACTGATGTCAGGGAAATGAATTTTAGGATATGCTTCCATGCATGTTGATGAACCACTAGCTCCTGCAGTATGCATTCCACATCATTTCAGCACGGCTATATTTTGGCAGTCCAAGTGCAGCAATAGCTGCGGTAGGAAACACCCGACTAGCAGAAATTTTCTCGCTGTGTGAGCGAACGAAACCACACTGAACAGAGCGATAGAGCTTGCGTGTGGCGTGCATTTAACGTGCCAACTTTGACCATAAGACCCGCTACCATCAAGTATGGGGTGAATTCTTCATAACAGGTGAATTCACAATTTCGACTGTCGCGTATGTGACAATGGTGAAGCTAGGAAAGCGCCACTGGTTAACCGGATGTTTTTTGTTGAAATGGTGACCACCTTGAGGAGACAAAGCTTGACTGGGCCCCATCGCTTCATGCTTGGTGCCAAGCATGAAGATTTCGCACAACGCCAGCTCACAGTGAGACAATACACAGTGAGAAGAGGCAAGCTGAGGCTCATGCAAAAACAGCATGCGAAGGCCAACGTAGCAGGGGCGCCGATTAAGCCATGTGTAGGGTGCCTTGATGCATCATTCCATATTGAAGCAGGTAGGCGATGACAATGAGCGATTGAACAAGTGGAAGGAGACGAAGACTACAACGAAGTTCTGGCTGTGTTCTCAGTGCCGCTCGGAGCTGTTCCCTTCGCTTGTGTAAATAACTTTAAATATATTCTTTCCCGCAACAATATCGAGGCACCCTAGCCATGCGCTGATCTTTTTTCATCCCGCCCACGGCTGATGGCAGAAATACATGTTTTTGTGAACTGTCTTTTTTTGCAGCAAAAAAGGAACTAAAATTTACTGGTAGTGCAACATTAACGCCTCGAGATGAGTTAACCCAGCTCGAAGAGCCTAAAAGTAAAGAAAGTTTTCCTCTGACATCTAAAGTAGAACTTCGCTTTCCTTGAGCTTGCATTGCTGACAAGCTCTCACCTACGTACTAACATGGGAATTGTGTGATTACGGTGATTTGTGTACCTTCAATCGACAGTCACAAAGTAGCTGACAATGTGTGTATTTAATGTCCACAAACAGGCTAACGCCTGTGCTCTTCTCTGCTTCCAGTCATGAGGGGCCAGTTTTCTTGCACTGTCGAACCTTTTCCTCGCATTGAACGTGCACTGACACGATCAGTTGCCATTTTTAGCCCTTGTAAAAGGACTGTGCATTCAGAAGAGAAGGCATTTCCATGCTCAGAGAGCAAAGGAGCTGGTTGCAGTACAAAACTCATCTGTTCATCCGCGTCTTGAAGCATGAGTGGCAGCCAAGTGGTTCGCAAACATGGCCGTCATAGCAGCAATCTTAGTGACGTGATGTCATGATCAAGCTGTGTATAACCTAGGATGGCTCACATTGTTCTCAAAGCAGTGTTGCACATCTACCAATGCAGTGTACTGCCAGCAGACTGCAATGAAGCTGGTCAGCTTGCATGACTTTTGCAGAGTTGTTCTTGTCATTTTTGTTTTATGTTGCTTGTCCTAGAAATCATCTGATAGCTACTCGATTCTAGTCTCTATACATGTCATCATTTTTACATACCTCTGCTTCTTCTCGGCAGTATTGCGTACCTAACCTTCATTTCCAGGAGCACCTCTGACACTTTCGCTTCCTTTGTGCACGCAGATATGAGGTGCATTCAGTGGTAAGCTGCAGCTGGATTTTTAAATTTCTTTTATAGAAGGTTTAATTAAGGTACTAAAATAATTACATTACTAGTACTCAGCACAGCCCTCTTTTAAGTTGTTTTTTTTGCCAGTTCTTGGCAAGTGCCTATATACTGTGAGGAAAAATTATTATTTCAAATCGGTTAGCACCGTTCATGCATTCCTGAGTGACCTTTGTTGTTGTGGGACCTCATTACGCTCTACACATTTTGAAGCAGGACAAACACAAGCAAACTCGGTGGTGTGAGGACGGTCGAATACAAAGGATGTGGGATGCCCCAAAACTGCACTTCCTCAATAGTTCACAGTCTGTGAAGCAGTTTGTGGCGTATAATAGTCGTGACGGAGACTGTTGTTGGCAGCCAGTGCCATTTCCAGCGAATAGCACGCTTGAGCTGACCCTGAGCTGAGTGTAAATAGTCACACTGCCTCCTCTAGGCATGTGTTGTTCTAATATCAGGCCCTTGTGTACCGAGAATAAAGTCAACATCAGTTTGCCTGCTGATCACTCCATGTGCAACCTTGTTGGTTTTGTGAATGTGCTGTGGCACCACTCCATGCTTTCACATAGATTAGAAGTAAACCCAGCTGTGATTATGAAAACAAATTGATGCATTTTAGGCAAGTTTTAGCTGTTATGCTTGCAAAATCAGCAAACTAAAATTGCCACTCGCCAGAAAAGCCGCAGGGCTACTGTAACCAGAGGCATCCATTAAGAAAATAAATGAATTCCGGCATTTGTTTCGTATACATGTCGCGGTATCTCTCTACGCAAATGACTTCGGCACATTTAATTACATCCTCCGTGTTTGTAGAAATTTTTTCTTGTATAGGCGAGATTTGATAGCGTTGCGGTCACGTTTGCATATGTGGACACAGTGCCTGAAGAAGATACAAAAAAGAAGGATCATTGCAGTTGGCTGGTGGAAATGGCCTGTGGCAGTGACAGCTGTATTTAGTTTCTTGGCCATTTCCTGTTAATAAAAGCTCTAGTCAGTCAAAGTTGCTGTTTTGTTATTAGAACACAGCAATCAGTCAATATAGGCATACTTCACTTTGACCTTGGTGTTCTTTTCAACTCTGTTCACATTCATATGTCTGCAGCTGTATGCATCAGCAGTCTTTATAAGCCATTGTATGGGTGAAAGATTGCGCTGTTTAGTTTTGCACCCACGCAGTTACTATTTGGAATATTTCTTTCAGTGAACTTCCTCTTTTCATCTGCATGTGATGAAACTGCACCTGCTTTGTCTCTGGCTACTGATGCATGACAGGTGCGTGCCAGTGCCCTGAAAAACCTTGCCATTTTTCTGTATGCCTCTTTCCTTAAAAAATTACATAACTCGTACAAAATACATGTAGAGGTACTGGTGTTGAATGATAATGGCCTGTGCAGCCCACCTGATCAAAATTATGCCTATTTTTCTAGCACCTCTTCCTGACAGCTCAGCGAGAGCCAGACCTGGAGATGCTTGCTGTGGACTGGTACCATGTGTGCCGTGTTTGCGGCATACAAGCACTAGCTTTTGTTTTGAGCATCGTGGCAGGACTGAGGAAGCTGCAGCCCGGTTTCAAGCATCGTTTTGTGTTTTATGTCGGGCCAAGGGCCATAACCGTGGAGAATGTGAAGGTGAAAGATTCATATTTGGGTTCTAACAGTTCTTTGTACTGTTTCAGTGAAATGTTAACAGTTAATTGAATCCTAACCTGAACCTTGTAAGTGAATTTGGCCTCCCTGATGGCATTGTCTGGCATGCAGTAGTCATTGTTGTCTCTCCTTATTCTTTTGAGATGGAGAAGAACTCACCATCTCATCATCATTTCAGAAAGTACGAGCTGTGACTCGTCGGTTGTGCAGTGGATTTTCAGTGGCACTGGAGAATTGTTTCCTGTTTCACTGTTCTTGGCTATGCTCTCCAGTAATCCAGCATCTTCTGGTGGACCTCAGGATTGCACGTGCATGCGAGAGTGCAACAGAGAGTACAATGACGAGAAACAGTTCTTAGATAGAACAAGAAGCCACTGCACAAGAAGCGAGCAGCGTCTCACCTCGCTGACTGTGTGCACGGCAGTTTTACAGCAGACGACGGTGCTGTCAGTTTATGACATCACTCTGGCTGCTTCAATATGGGTGTTCTAGCTGAAATGCGTATGTAGGGCCCTACTTCTTTTTTAAGTAGCTGCAATGTAAAAGCATGACTTGTTGGTAGACCTTATCATGACCCCTTTAAGAGTGTTAAGTTGATGCCTTCTGCATGACTGGTCTCAGTAATGGTGAAGAGTTTTGTCTAGTTTATTGGTCAAGAGTTCTGTCAGGTCAGTTTATACGGGGAAGAAATATGAAAGCAGTAGATGCAGTGCTGCTAAAGGCAGTTGTTCATGGCAGTTGCAAGGGTGTTGACCTTGATTCTGTGGGGTTGTTGCTTCTCAAGTTAAAAATGATTGCTAATTGGCTACGGGTCCATTGACACCTAACCAGCAGTCTCTGATATGTCAGCCCATTCTCTTGGCATGGAAGGCATGGACATGGTCTTAAAGTGAACTTCTGGCTGTCAGAACTTAGCTTTATCTGGTAGAAACCAAAGTTGGCATCAAGCTTGGAGAGGTACTTAGCAACTGGAATGAAGGACGTGTAATTCTCTTTGAATTGACTGGTTTAGTTTGGTCAGGTTTATGCAGAGCCATTTGTCTTCTGGTGGCTTTTGCACGGGCACAATTGGTGCGCACCAGTATGTATGACTGTCTGCTTTTGTAATAAGCTCCGAGCTCTGAAGCAGTGGAGTTCCTTATCAATTGCTGGCCCCATGGGGAACAAAACTCTGCATGAGGTCACCTTCTTTTCAGATGAACCCGTATACTTTCCACACATAGTTCCTAGGCAGTCCTGGGAACATTTTTGCATCGTTGTCTTTGTGTGTGATGACCAAAAAGTGTGTGATGACCAGCGCTTTAACTACCAGAACTCCTGTCCCAATAGGGAAGTCTTTGGAGGTTTCACGACATGAACATCTGTGAAAACTATTTTCTTTAATAATAATAATAATAATAATAATAATAATAATAATAATAATACTTTATTGCGCCAAACATTTAAAAAAATGTACAGAAATCCGGCCTGCCAAAGCCTCATAGGGCTTGAGCGGCAGAGCCCGACAGGCAGCGTAATAGTTGCATAGAATTTGCTCTAAGCATGTAGAGCAAATTTCCTCTGTTCCCTCTGTTCGCCCCTTGAGTCCTTCGGCTGTCTTGAGGCCTTCCGGTTTCAAAACAAAATCCCCCTACATCGGGGATGTCGGCAAATCAGAATTGGCATGCACTTAGTACGCATTTACAGTGCCGTTGGCAAGTATGCCTTGTGAAAGTAGCTGAATCGACGACGTCGAGAAACTGGTCACTTTTTCAGGGCCTCAACCTCTGCCACATGGGGATTACACCCATGCACATCTTACATACATATGCTTCCAAGTCTGTAACTTCACTACTAGTGCTGCATTTACATAGTTATGATTCTTTTATTGTACCGCAAAGGTGGCCTAGTGGTTCAGCATCCACCTCACATGCGGGAGGTGCAGGGTTCCATCCCCATGGCGCCGGGTATACCCACCGGTGACACAATGGGTGCTTGGCTTAATCAGGCTCAAATGCTTGGGGGATGGGCCTCTGACCCCACCTTGAGTAGAAGAAAATACTATCTTGTGCCATGGCGCTCTTTGGCCGCAGATGCCCTTGCGCCATAAAAATTCACTATCATCATCATCTTTTATTGTGTATGATGATTCAGCATCAAAATGGCATGTTCATTGTGCCCAAAGGCCCTAGATTTTTGTGCTTTAATGAGTTCGAAAGGTAGAGATGTGGAAAATGTCAATGCGTGTAGTGGTGAAGAAATCATGACTATGGTTTTGTGTTGTGAAGCCGTGGTGCTTGTTGACTTTTCCATCATTACACATCTCCCAGTACTATTGCCTGGTATCATTCATTTTAGTTTACTGCTAGTTACATTTTTTGTTGCAGTTTTTTTTACTCTTCTCCTCTGTGCTGTCCTCTTAACATTTGAAATGATATCCATTCACCACACGTGCAAGGTCCTGGCAGTGTTTTGTGCTGATTTTCGTGCAATCCTCCTGGTGCCCCTGAGCTACTGGTGGCTGTCCGCTGCTGGGGAACCGGGCTACATGAAGTTGAAAAATAAACAGTTCTGATTTTGAGATGCTTTGTAGACTCCTCAGTGATTAGCCACTGCAGTGGTATGCTAGCTGTGAGCAACTACAGACAAAGGCTGCTTTGTGTTCCTTAAAGCTGTTGTGAAAGGCATTACTTACTTGTAAAAATGTGAAAAGTTAACATGGGCGCTGCTGTTAAATACATTACCAAAGGCCCATTGCTGTGTGACTTCTGACTGAAGCTAGTGCATACTTCCAGAAATGTGTTGAAAGTGATAGCAGTACAATGCTTTTTATACAGCACTGTTCATTGCTAATGGTTACCATTATTTTTACTCGTCTGCGCAGTGCACTTCAGCCTGCAGCTGCAAAGCGCAATGAATGGCGAGGAACTGCTGCACTGAGTGACAGGAACTCTATGAAGAGAGGAATTTCGCACTGCTCAGTGCTGTGGGATCCTAGTTTTGCAGTACATGGCTGCGTCATTCAGTGAAATATTTTTATTAAACCTGGTTGGACGGTCATGCGGACAGGACAGGACCTGGTGTAGTCCAGATACTAGCTTAATGTTACCAGTTATACCTTGTGGGAAGCCAGAAATGATGCATGATGCTGAAAATAAATTTATGTTGACATGTATTTTTATCCTATGTATGACATGGAATGCACTTGTTACAACCTTGCATACCCGTTCAAGCGCGGCGCGCATATGGGGAGTTTACGCATTTAAACGTTCCGAGAAAAATTCGCGCTTTGTTGTGGACAAATTAAAGTTGGCATATCATAATAATACTGTAAGCAGTATGATGCCCTGTGGCACCACCTGTCGCTCTTAAAACAAAATGCGTTTGCACTGTGGCGCCATCTGTTGACTTTATAAGAAACCGCTTCCATAAACAACGTTACGAAGATGGACGTCTCACTCTTCGGAGAGTAAGTGGCTGTTCGCATTCTTTCTGAATTTATTCGAACTAGTTTCTTGCCTGAGACGAGTATCGTCTGTTGTTACTGCAAGTTAAGGTTCCCTACACGCCTGTGAACGCAATTCTTTTGGCGGCCGGAAAGATAAATACGTGCGGGTCGGAACGGCGATCGTGCCTCGCTGTTGCTTTTTATTTTTTTTTTTGCAGCAGCAGCAGCCAGTTTCTTTTTTCCTAGTGAAAACGTTACATTACCTTATCACTACCTCCAGAGCAAGAGTGACAGAAGGAGGATAACGATGCACTTTACAAGGGCAGCGCTAGCTTCTGCCGAAAATAGCTGGCGGATCTGTCTGCATAGAGACTCCTGACGTTGAATCGGAATTTGACTGCCACTTTTCTGTCACAGCATAGCATGGTCTCCTGAAATGCTTGTAGCTGTTAGCTTTCTCAGTAAATCATGGTAAGGCAAGTGCGTCGGTGGCCAATGCTCGTCACATGCCACGGTCCCAGTGCCGTAGGCGGCTTCGATGGGGCATATGTTGGCACCCAAGTGGAAAGAAAAGTAGTACGTGTATGTGCCCACAAATGTTTTCGGAACGCCGAAATCACAAAAAGCCTCAATTTTCCCGCTACGTAGAGGCACAGCCTGGCATTAAAAAGTGCCTCGTGTTGTTCGCGAAGGAAAACATGGAGTTCATCCGTCAGTTCCCCTGGTCCCCAAGAGTGATGCCACCAACTGGCCAACATACGTCGGGACCAGTACCTCCTCCCAAGAATACCCCAAAGTAATCAATCAATCAGTTCGAGGATGCATGCTGAACCTGTTCAGAAAATACGTTTTGTTTTAATTTGCGTGTTCCGAAAACTTGTGTCGGCACCTGTACTTTTCTCCATGTGATATTGATTGCCACTGTGAGCTGGAAGGAGTGTCCTGCGTCGGCGACTTGTGCACTTTCGTCGCCTTATTTTCAGGGAGCAAAGCTTGCGGTTTTGAAAAGCGCAAAGATTGCGCTATGAAGTGTTTTTTTTTGCTGTTGTTGGTGTTTTTTTTAATATCTGTGCACGGAAATATGTAAAGTGCTGCCAGAATCCCTGCCATACCTGTTTCAGCATGAGTTGTTTCTTCAAAAGTGGGGCTTTTCGATGTACAGATTAAAATGCAGAAAGGGACCCAAAGAACAGGAACTAGTTCTGCCACTCGTATAGTGGCAGTGCTGCTTGTGCATTTGGAACGAAGCATTAATAACTGAATAATACAGCTGACGAAGTGCATTGCTTGATAGCAATTTTCGAAAGGAAAGCCAAAAAAGCCAAAGGAAAACAGTTATCTTTGTCTGCTCCAGCTGTAATGGCCTTGCTCATGATGTTGAAGTCATTGGAAGGAAACAAGCATGAGTAATGTATGCCTCCACTGTGGACTTGGCAGATCAGTCGTAGTGCAGCACACAGTAACTGTGTCGAAGCGAACACGTCGGATGCCACATGGATGGTTACTCCATTCAGTGAAATTTTTTCCTTAGCAGAAAAAGGTTTGAGAGTTTGGCTGGTGGCACTATAAGTGGAAACCACATGGCAGGGTGAGCAGTGAAAATAGAAACAAAAGTGAGAAAGGTAGGCTGTGGTAGCTATGCCGAGGCTTCCTACATAAAGAAGCATGCTGTTATAGTGTTTGGTTTCAGTTCACATTAAACCCACCCTGGATCAAGATTACAGTTGCTCTAGTTTCTTTCCAAGATAATGAGGTCATTGCAATGGCCTCATCCCATGCGGGCATTGTAAATGTCTTCAAGGCCACGCAGATCCACATTGATATAGCTTGGTTTTTAATAGCCCATATGTCGCTTTGGGACATTAATTTCCAAAATTTGCAGTTTCTTCGAGTTTTAGGTGGCAGCATACTTGGTATGGTATGCTGCAGTATGGTATTTGGGTTCAGCATCCCGAATTGACGCACGGACTCTGACTAGGGTTGGGATTTTTCTGTATAAAGAAAAAAATACAAATAAATTTATACTAAATTCAGTTTTAACCAAATCCATGCCAGAGCTAGCTGGCTATTGAGTAGGAGTTATACTCGGTGGAAGGAGAAAATGAAAAATACTGAAAGCAGGGAGTGTGGTGAGACGGTTGTACCCTTGTACCTTTGAATTGGGTAGTGCAGTGGTGCTTTTTGCAGCAGTGTCCCGCTGCCCCCAAGCAAACTGGTGGGTTCCATCTCCTCGCCATATGTCGTCTGCTAGTGTAGCGCTCTTTGCCGAGTGTCATTGCCTGCTTGGGGCAGATGCTTAGTTAAGCTGGTTTCTGAACTGCATACGAGGACACTGACATGAAACTATGAATATGTGCCACCAAAAAGTGTCATGTTCTGGCTGCCGTTACAGTTCAGTGGCGGTTCCATACGGCTGCGATCAGCACACACACCATGTGGTGTCCCGCCCTTTCACTCAGCCCAGTGCAACAGCCCAACAGCAGCATCACAACCCAGTTTTTAGAAGTAAACTTCCAGTTGTGATTTTGTCAGACAGTTGCATCACAGTTACTTTCCTAATAAGTGAGTAATTACTCATTCGCATCTGCCCAAGTGCAGGCATACGGCTACAAAGGGAAAGCTGTACAGCTTCCTCGGAAACTTCGTAGTTGAAGGAACATTCATCCTGGTCCGGGGTTCGAACCCGGGGCCACTGCTTCATCAGAGCAGCCACTCTATTAACCGATCTAACCAAGACGAGAGCAAATTGATCAATAACTCGTGTTGGTGAAATGTTTAGAGCTCATCGCTGGTCAAGTGTTTGACCAACAATGTTCCCATTTCAAGTTATTGATCAATTCGCTCTTGCGCTACCATATGCTAACTTCGACATAATGGCTAGCGCTCAAGGGAGACGCACACAGAAGGAATCCAGACAAGACAAACGCTAATGTCCTGTCTAGTGACGCTAGTGACAGGATTCCTTCCCTGTCACTAGCGTCACTCAAGGGAGGATTCCTTCCTCCCTTGAGCGCTAGCCATTATGTCGAATTATAGCAACCAACTAGCCCAATTAAGAGCCTTGGCATATTCTAACCTTCTCGGTTAGCTGTTATGCAGCTGCGGAGCCTCCCGAGTGGCTCTCAAGACTAGAGCCGTTGTGTATGTTGCGGGAATTTTAAGGTGACGAAGCCAGTCTCGTGCTGGCTGACCACGACAGTGTCGTATGTATATAGCGTTATGTGTATTTTTGTTGTGCAATGTCATGAACCAAAAACAGGCAATAAATAAAAAAAAACCTTCTCGGTTAGCTCAATTGGTAGAGCGACTGCTCCGGCGAAGCGATGGTCCCGGGTTCGAACCCCGGACAAGGACGTATTTTTCTTTAACTACGAAGTTTCTGAGAAAGCTATTTAGCCTTCCTTTGTAGCCGTATGCGTGCACTTGGGTGGATGGAAATGAGTAACTCCTCCCTTTTACAAATCCACTCCACCTTGGGGTTTCCCTGCACATTTGACCAACAGTTACTTTTCCTAATGCAGATAGCATCTCTGCAAGGACAAAGATGCATTGGACACTTAGCATCCAACACAATGTGTGCGCTTAGGTCAATGCCTAACTTGAATAATTGAGTACTCATTTTGAGGACTTTGGGACAGACAAAGAAGTCACCATCGTCATTGGCATTATTGCAAGCTTCTGTGACTCTCGTGTTGTAGTTGCTTCTTGTGTTCACTTAAAAAGATGATTTCTTGTCACAGCTTTCTTGGCTGCACTCTCTCGGATGTCCATGGACGAGCAGGACGATGGTCAGGGATTGGCCCGTCCATACAGGCCAATTTGCTTTATCATCAGTGTCATTTTATGCGCGTGCCATGATGTAATCCCAGCGTAAAACATTGGTTTTGTGCTGCACACTTCACACTGGCCTGCTGGCTCACATGTACATTGTAAATGGTTTGCAGAGATGCTGTCGAGTGTCAGTGTAAAAAAGGTAGTCTTGTTTCCTGCAGTCATTAGGGATTAGGCACCCAGCTGATTGAGCAGGCTGCAAGCATTATTACAATTCCTCACCACGAGGCAATCCAAGAAACCTGGATCTTGCTTTCAACAGGACAGCTTGCTCATGAACGTTGTGCAAGCTATCTGGATTTTGGGCTGGACTAGAATTGCGTCTTTTTGCAGAGTTTTGTGGGCAAGACAAACATAAGGTGTGCTTTTCAAGTTCTGCAGGCAAGCAAACCCTCAAGGTTGTGCCCAGAGGCACGACAGTTTCTTTGCACACGCAGCTTTGTGAGCAGGCTAAACTTTAATTTTGGCAATATACATGAATTCGGACTTTGTGGTTTCTCTGCATGCAACGGCAAGGCGAAGTAATTTTGTCAAGGTGATATTTTGCTTAACCTGATGGTTTTTCCAGCTGTGTGCATACAAATATACCGGGTGTTTCAGCAAACACTTGCAAGAATTTTCAAAGATAGGCTTTTTGGGATGAAAATATAGCTTTTGTGGCATAGTATTACCTGTGTTGGTGGACGCCAGAAAACCTCTGAATTGTCTTAATTAGCAAGCTTATTAACTAATATTTAGTAATTAACTAGTAGAGTTAGGCGGTTAGTTGCAGTTAATTTGAAGCCTGCTCTGTAATAGCCATACAAGTTTTGAAGAATTTCGAAATTGCGATTACCCTCGCCGCTGTGGCTCGACAAAATTTGGCTGCATCGCGGAAAAACCTAATACATGTGCTTTTAGAAGCATGCAGGCAAAGCAACCCCTCCAGGTACGTATCTAGTCGAAAAAAGCCAAATTTTGTCGAGCCACAGTGCCGAGGGTAATTGTGTTTTCGAAACTCTAAACAGATATGGCTATTACTAACGGCCAGCTACAAATCGCTAATTGCAACTAGGCACGTAGCTCTACTAGTTACAAAGTCTATTAAAAATTAGAATCAGCCTACTAGTCCAGATGATTCACCTATTTTCTGATGTCCTTCAATACTGATAATACTATGCCACAAAAGCCATATTTTCCCCTCAAAAATCCCACTTTTAAAAAAATTTTGAAAATGTTCCCTGAAACACCTGGTACATGCAGCTAACATAAGATTGTAGCAAAGAGGCACTTTACACTACACCCTAGTGTAGTGTAACTAACATCTTGTTCCGTCACCGAGATAGGACCTGCAGGGAGTTAGTTGAGGCGTTTTTGATAAGCCAGGAGACTGAAACGTGTCGCCTCGCCTTCGATTAATCTCGTAGAAAAAGAGATTCGTGCTCTCGGGGAATGTGTGGCGACAGGGTGATTGCAGGTGTTTGTCATGTGCTAAGATGCTGAATGGCTTTTTTGGGATGAGGTGGTGTTTTGCAGTCCGCTACATGCGCGTACGGGTTTGTGGGGTCTATCGCGATGTGTCTGTGTTTTATCGTTGTGTTTGGTGCGTATATAACTAACCCTTCTAGGAATAAAACTCAGTTGTTAGATTGCGCTCGTGTCGTCTCTTGTTTCTTTCTCTCGTCCTGTGTATCGCGCTGCTTTAAGATGAACCCTAGTGTGTGCCCTAGAGGCAGCACAGGCTGCGGGAGGGCTGGGCTTTGGTCGCATGTACTTTGCCTGACCAAGTTTCACTGAAAGCCTGCTTGATCCCAAAACTGCACACAAGCTAAGAGAACCTGCATTGTGGAACTGTGTGGTTGCATTGGACGCCCTGCAGATATCCGATTCACTTCCACAACACACTTTTGCATTGCAGCTCCATTGAAATTGCCTATGCTAGCATTCACCTCTTTTTCGTTCCTTGTGAAAGCAAACAGCCAGCATCTCATTCTCCGAGCAATGTGTCGACTATGCCTTCATTGAAATAAAATTTGTGACAAAGAATTTCTAGTCTTGTTCAAACGTGATGAGGTGCCATGCTCTAGATCACATAACTTCCTCTCTGCAAGTGTGTGATGAGAGGCTAGTTGGTAAGGCATTCTGTAGACAAACTCCTGCGTAGTTTGTCTTCAGAATTCCTCTCTGCACCCACAAAAGCAATAACGACCTTGATACGAGACCAATATCAAATTCTCAAGTGTGTGCTCTGCATGGCCCCTTCTGTGGAAACATTGTGTTCAAGGTGCTCGCAAACAGTGCTGTGCATGTGAGGAATCTCATGTTGGAGCTCGTTCATCAAAACACAAAATATCTTAAAATTCTTTATTCAACAGCATGTGCACATGCTCAAATGAGCTACAGCAAAGTCGTGAGCAGCTTCCGGCAGACGAGCAAGGCCCGCATTGATTTTAAAAAACCAACACGAGCAATAAAGGTACTCTGGTGTGCGTCCTTTGAATTAATAGTTTCGATTGCAGACAACATAGCCACAAATTAGGCCCACGGGAGTAAAATACGCGTGGACTATTTGGTTTTGCGAGATTCGACCCCTTCAATCTGCGATGGCGAATGAAAATACTGTCATCTGTTAAGATACCCGAAGTAATTTTCACTACTGTTTTTGGTCATTGTGTGAGTAGTAATCTGATAAAACCAGTACGTATTTGTTGTTCAGAGAATATATCACTGAAGTAAGTCCGAAGCAAGCTGACAATCTTGAACAATTAAATAGCAGCGCAAGGAGATGGGGACTAGACGAGACAACATGGACGGCGCTGAACTTCCAACTTTTATTTCCAACGAATCGTGCGAACATATATGCACTCTGAACAATCCGGCGTCATCGTCAGTGCATGCGCAAATATGTCAGCTCTTTATCAGAAAGAGTGATAGAAGCGGAGCTAACACATGCTTCTCCCCGATTATAAATCAACTCCGATTCAATGATTTCGTGCGTTACACGTTGATTATTCTTTTTTGTAATGAAGGTGCTTGTAAGGTCTGGGGAACATTCTTCACACGTAAGGCAGTGGGCGGCCAGAAGTCCTTCAAAATCTTTTCCTTTAAGGGCATTATCTACGTTTTTGGCATGTTCCCTCAACCTGTCATTCACGCATCTCCCAGTTTGGCCGACATAAGTTTTGCCACAGATTAACGGAATTTCATATACTACGCCTTCTGCGCATTCAAGAAAGGGCCGCCGATGCTTCTTTCCAGTTCTTTTGCTTTGCTGTCTCGGGATCAGTCATCTTGCACAGCTTTGACAGCTTGTGAGGAGCAGAGAAGACTACTTCCACGTCGTACCGCTGCGCTACCTTTTTCAGGTTGTGTGACAGCTTGTGAATGTAAGGTATCACAGCTACCTTTTGCCTATGCTGCGCGTGGGCGTCACACTTACTCACGTCAGTGCGCAACTTAGGCCTTCAGCAACCGAAATGAGGTGTTGCGGATAACCGGAACTGCTCAGCCTATCGGCTTGATGGTTGTACGCTTCTGCGGCAAGATGCAGGCAACTTTTGCTGAGGGCGTTTTTAAAGCAGGAGGTGGCGATGGCTCGCTTAACGAGCTTTGAGTGTGCAGAGTTGAATGGAGGAAGCGGTTTATTGGTGCGCGGATCATAGCCCCAGCAGACACCATCATCTTTAAAGTGAAGCCTGATATCTAAAAATCTAATTTGGCCGTTCACTGGGAGTTTGTGGGTTGGGTCAAGAGGCCTCATAACCGTTCCAAAGGTGCCCAATATCTTTCAAGCAGCACGTTCAATTGCCTGCGCGTCACAATCAACAACTAAAAAATCATCAACAAACCTAAAGGCCCTGCGGACGTTGTGGTCGTTGAAGGATGAGATTAAAAGACGGTCTAAATGAGCAAGTACAAGGTCACTAAGGGCTGGGGCAATGCATGACCAAATGCATACGCCCTGCTTTTGCAGGTGCGGTGTCCCTTCAAACTGGATGTAGGTTGACTCTAAATAAAAGGTTAAAAGCTCTAAAAAACCTCGGACTGGAACTCCAGCAGCTCGTCTAGTCCCCGTCTCCTTGCGCTGCTATTTATTTGTTCAAGACATGTACCAACACGGCCAATTTTCCACGTTAGTCAAGCTGACAATGTTTTCTCATCTGCAGCTACAGTGGTGATGTGCCCGACCGTCTGTTACAGCTGTACATAGTCCAAACAGCAGCCCACATATTTTTCAAAGATCACTCTGCATGCATATTACACAGCCAATGGCACAGCGGAGCTGAAACACAATTGGCTGAAAGCCACTCCACACGCTTTTTACCATACCGACCATGTTGGCTGACTCCTCCTACTCTCTGTGGTGACATAAAAAAAATGTGGGAGCTGGGGCGTTCGTAAGAATGTTCGCAGCTTGTACACTGAGACTGCAAGAAATCCTGTTTAGTGCACCTTCAAGGCATCGCATGCAAGAACCATAGTCCTAAACTGTCAGCTGGATGTGTCTGCGCTGAAATGTTTTTATATTAGTAGTCTCAGCCCAGTGCCATGGTAACAAGAGGCATGGCACACTGGCCATCACTGGCATTGTGCAGAGCTGCACTCAGGGCTAGTAAGCAATTTTAAATATTTTCAAAACTAACATCTCCAACGTTCGGACATAACTGGACCCTCAGCCATACTGTTGTGGTATGTCAGGCAGGGTTTCATGCCCGAAAGTTGCACACTGGCAACAAGGAACGCCCTGGTGGAGGGCTGCAGATTAATTTAGACTGAATGTACGTATTCCTTGACGTGCACTGACATCTCTCAGCACACGGGAGTTCTTACACCTTTATCGAACTGTGGCCAGGATTTGACTGCACCACCTTGCAGTCAGCAGCCAGAACCGTTGCGGCGGGCCCTTTAACTGTATTTTAGTTAGCATCACTCACCGGTGCTGACCAGCAACCTTCTCAGAGTATGCATAGGAATAAGTGAAAAAAATCACAAACATGCAGAAGTTCACATTGTAGATCATGGCATGTCTGCAAAACTGACATCAAACGAAGGAGCATGCTGGATGGGGAAAGAAAAAAAAAAACGCTTCTCCCCAAGCGGTGCACATACCATCACAAGGCAGTTCAGGAACATGCACAATTTTAAAAAGTAAATATGTGCTGCTGCACACTAAATACTGGCAGTACTTCAGGATGAGACACTAGCATAAACATAAGCAGTGCTACAATGCACGCACTTTGCAGGTTTCCTCAAGAGCAATGGTGCAATATCTAAGCATTGTGATAAAACTGCGGGCAGGCAAAATGTAGGTGGACCAGAAGAGTGATGAAGTTCACGCTGAAACCTGCAAACAGAGAATATATAATACGTGAGAATGCATGCCGAAAGAAACTGTGCCAAGGATACATGCCTCAGAATGCATGTGCCCCATTTGGAGTTTTGGCATGCCAACATTTCAAGATGTGGTTTGCCTCAGGCAACCACAGAAACTGCACTAAGAAAAGCAAACCACAGATGCATACAAAAAAAAATTGCAGCGACACCAGATTACCACGTGTGCTAGCAATTCAGTAGCATTAGAAACCGCTGGTGCCTTTACCACAAGTGACCTCGCTTCCCTCCAGCCAATTGGCGAATTTTATGACTGACATTTTTTTTGCCCCAATCAGGCTTTCAATACTCTTGCATTAAAAAAATAAAAACTCAGAAACAACGAATAAAGAAATGCCGCATACACTCGACTAAGGTCTGCACTTTTATTTCGCAATTTTTCCACGAAAGTGGCACTTGCTGTTCAATCTCCCAACCATATTACGGGAAAACTACTTTACTGTACTACACAGCCTGACGCTATATCTGCAGTCCAGTTGCAGGAACCTCTATGCTTCGTCGGTACTGCTGTCTGATGCTTGGGCCCGAACCCTTGCTGCCCTTGTAAATGAAGTCATTTCTGTTGTATTCATTGCATTTCAAATTCCTGTAATTTTAAAACATAATGTCTGGAGACACCACACACCAAGAATTGAAAATCCACAAGCAGATAACTTAGTTGTCCAGTCGGCATCATTTCATGGTCGGCCGTTTCCATTGGCTCTGAGCACATGCATCTGAATTCTGCTTTAAATGGCACACAGCTGCAGAGCAGTGCACGCTCGACAATGATAATAATGATAGCAGCAGACAGCTGTCATTGCTGGTAGCTCCCTGGGTAGCGTGCCACACAAGGAAGTCTACACATGCATGAAGTGCAGTTGTTTTTTGCAAATCCCCCCCCCTGTAATTAGTGGCTCCTAAGCTGGGCATAGTGGCCCTGTACACGAGTGCAGGGCCCTTAGTCAAGTGTATATGGTACATGCATAGAACAAGCAAGTGGCATGTTATAACATTCAGTCATATTCTTCTGAAACTTAAAGCACAGGAGGCACCTTACCACAAAAATATTTGCACACACGCATGCACACAAAAAAAGAACAAGGATGCAACAAATGCACGCCTGAAATTTCAATGAGCGTGATGTTCAGTGGGCACTGAGATCTCTGTAAGCAGCCCATAGCAGCAGTAACCCAATCTACTACGCCGTTTAAAGGAATGCCAAGGTATGCTTCTACACTTCACCATTTCACTGTTTTTAATATTTTGTTTACTGACACTTAGCATACCAAACACACTTCTTGCAGGCAAGGCACTATTAGTTTGATTTATTATTTCATTTTGCCAGCTGTAACAAATGTACACACAACGTTACATTTTTGTCACATTCATTTCTGTGTTACACCTGCTCACATACTTCAGTTCTTAGAAAACTAAGGATGACAGCTGCAGCAGAAACGCACGACATAGAAGAAAAGCTGCTCTATATTCTACTTGGGCGATGCAATGGTCATCGAAACCTTTTCGGCAACCCTATATATGACCTGGATCGCAGTACAACCTCAATCTGTCTGCCTGTCTGAAAAATGACTAATGTGACAGAAGAAATGAAAAATGTACCCGGAAAGATATTTCTTACTCGGAATGTTTCAATCCTTATGTGTCAGTCGTCAGCTAGCTACTGGACTGCACATTTGCATGCTATAGCTACATAGTGAATACTTCATGGCCTTTTTTTGTGCATTTTGAAGGGCACGGACCAGGAAATAGTTTCTTTTCACCACATTTCAGTACTGAACAGATTCCTGTTCAAAACAGTCAAGGGGACAGTGGATGTAGTAGTTCAAAGGTGGGAAGCACAAGCGTGCATGCATCCTGTAACCTATTTGTCACAAACAATGCAGTGTACTGTTTCCATAATTCGCTTCGTTTGTTACCGCTTACCCACTTTGCTCAAGTAAACACATGATTAGCAATCAGTAAAACGAATACTAAGTGCTTAACACGCACGCTACTGTTTGACGGGTGCTTGGAGTCACAGGAATAGTCGGCAATGGAAAATAGCGGTTAGACCAGTTAAAAAATTGAAAGGTTGAGTGAGAAGTAAGAATGCAAACATGCCACGTGGCTGATGTGGAGCGTGTCGTATGCTTTCAAAGCCATACTGGTGTGGCACCACAGGGACAGAGACAGAGTAACAACAACTCTGTCTCTGTCACTGTCCCTGTGGTGCCACACCAGTATGAATTCGTACCAACTCGCCCAATTTTCAACCCTTTCAAAGCCAACATGCGAGATTTCACAACGTCCTGCAAGCATGGGGGGAAAAGGCACAAAGGACTGGATGCAATTAACACAATACACGCCGCAAAAGAGGACAATAACCTTTCATGCACAGCTAATTATGCTGAACAACTGCAGACTGGACGAGCTGGTATTCATAATTTTCCAACAGCGCTTCAGGACGGAGAACGAGAGGGGACATAGACTGCGCTGACATGCGTCGTGTAGTGCTCACCTTCAGTCGTGTTGAACTTGTGCGTGCTGTACCTCGGCACAAAACCGTGCAGGCACTGACAGTCCTGCATCAAAAGGGACCGATTAGTAAAACTAGCATTTCCACAAACGTCACACAAAAACGGCGTTGCAGCATTTTTCACAAAGGGTCCACACTCGTTAGGATGCTTTCCTTTCAAATGAAAATTATTAGCAGTATTAGAAGCATACCGCATTGGGCAGAGCAGTCAATTATACGTACCTTTATGTGGTGAAGCTGTTCCATGACGCTCGTGGTCGCACAGATAAGCGGAGCACGCGAGCACCGTGAATGCGGAATATGGCCGCCGTCCACCGTTCTGCCGTGGTTCTGCCGCCCCGCGCTACCGACACATGGGGACGATCCGAACTAGGGAAGTCTAGGGATTCAGCTCGGCTGAAGTGCAAAAATCCAAGCAACACTGTCCCCTAGCACTTGGGGACGCGGCTATGCGCAAAGGGATCTAAAAACGTTGGCTATGCGGAGCAAAAACCCTTGGGGACATCAGCCCCCTAGCAAGGAGCCCTGGAGACATCAGCCCCCTAGCGCATAAAACCTAGCGCCTTGTGACCTTTAAGTGTTTCAAAAATCCCTAGGTTACGATGTTTGCGTGCATTTGAGTTTTGTCGGAAAGTACCCAGGCATCCTGCTTCCGTACAATGCGAGTTAACCGCGCGAACTTCGAGCGTGCGACCATTATGGCAGCCTGAGGCGTGCACAACAAGCTTTGGTGGCAAAGACGTCGTGCGTTATGCAGCGAGCAATGACCTGTGTAGGTCGAACGTGAGTCTGGAGGTGATCTGCGACAGCATGAAGGTACGTCGTTGTTGTACAATGCGTCGAATCTCTGCCAGTTTATGTAATGAATTCTCAATCATCATTTCGCATCCTAGGCCGTCGTCCTGCAACTGCTGCGCGAGGTGGCCCCTGTGGGGTTCGCGTTCAAGATCTTGTCGTGATGGTTTGCCGCGGTGGACGCTGAGGCGTTGACGGCTACGACCCGGACGTAAGTATCGACTTATGCTGCTGTACGCCTTTCGGATGAACAGATCGAGCACAAGAAGGCTAGTAAAAGGAAGACCAGATGAACAGTGCTGGCTTGCAACAGCATTTGGGAATCGACGTTTGTTCATGGCAAACCACAGTCGAGTAGTTTAAGGCGTGCATGTTCCGCGAACTGGCGAGCTCTCGTATCCCCGGCCCCCACCCTTTTCCCTCAGCGGGACCAAACGTCATTTGTTTGAACGACTGTTCGGCGCGCAATTCTTTTCAGCCATGAGTTTTCCTGACCAGATGGGCTTTCATTGTTACAGTCCTCGCCCCCTGCTTCAGTCACCTCAGCATCCATACGTCCCTGCGTCAGGTGATCTGTTTCTCAGGGCAAAACAGTCCGCGAGTTGAGGTCTGCGCCCATAGGTAATTTAGTTCGGTTGTCCGCCAGTTTTAACTCTCAGCATTTCATAACAGAGTAGCTATTCATGCAAGCATGCATGCTAAGTGCTTAATTGCTGCACCAGAAAGGACTGCAGTATAAAACATTGTGTACACACGAGAGAAACTTTAACTCGTGATAACATGCAGCAACATGGCTACTTTTACCATACAGTTGTGCAAAATCGTGGAAAAATCCTTGAAAATATGTGTTGTTTTGAATGCTCATAAGAGATCTTGTCGTCACAAAATGGAGCAATGTTTTCAGTAGCTGTGTATGTGTGTGACATATGTGCCAGTTCTCCAACTTATCTCCTCATTTCCATTGAAGAAAATGTGCTAGAACAATCGCATTTGGGAAATTCAGTTTGTTCACAGCCTTTGTAACAAAGGCAGAGCAAAATCTTGCTGTCATTCTTTACCTTCACACTCTGGTGCACATCATAAAAAGGTTGGCCGATGAAGAGCTTCCTTTTTGAGCACCTAAAATGGTGGGTAACATACGCAAAAACATGATGCCCATTAACTCAGTCAGTGAGTGAACAGTGTTCTAATAAATGAGAGGTTACGTTTCCTGGTTATGCATAAAGTGTTGCAATTGTAATTCTCTCTCTTGCACCAGCAAGAGATGTTGTCGGGCTAGTTGACTTCATACTTGTAATGCCATGAAAGGTTATGCGCATAAAAGATGACACGAAGAGAGAAGACACGACAGGATGAGCACAAACTAACAACTGGTTTATTAAGAACCTGACACCTCTAAATATAAGACAATCAGGTGCATGCACGGTGGATACACCCACAGCATGCCTGGTAAACGTAAACGCCATCATACCCTACAAGATAGACCTTAACAAAGCTGACTCGCTTCTATACAAGGTAAGAAATGTATCGCTGACGCAATTTTGTGCATTCTTAATCAAGAAAGATTCCATTATTTCTCGTGCCACGGTGTTGCTGCCCTGACCAAGAATCTTCATCTCATGCAGTCGCAGCCTACAATGGCATTTTCGGCAATGTTCGGCCAAATTCGTGCCACTTTCCTTGTCACTTAACGTGCGCTCATGCTCCCCTGCGCGATCATTCATGCAGCGTCCTGTTTGGCCAGTGTAGACCTTTCCACATGTTAGTGGGATCTCATATACAACGCCTTTCGCACATCTAACAAAGGGCTTGCCATGCTTTTTGGCGCATCCGGTCAGCCTGGTTCTCTCTTTTGCCGGGATTGAGCAAAGTCAGCCTAGCTTCAGAGCTTCCAGTGCACATTAGAGCATTCATTGGATCGCTCTACTAACGTTTTCTGCACCAAATGTGGCATCCACGTACACATGAATGCCAAAAAGGCATTCATGTGTATGTGGATGCCACATTGTGCTTCTGCCTGTGCTCGGTGCCAGTTTTGATGGCATTCTGGGTGCAGGTTCTTATGGAGAGGGGCAGCTTGTATTTGGCTTCTGATCTCTAATGGCAAGGGCGTTGGTGTTAGGCTGTGACCGCTGATCCAGCGTTAGCGTTGGTAGTCCAGGATTTGAAGGACACACTGGCTGGTTTGGGACGTTTCGAGTCATTGTTGTCTAGTGAGGTGAGCTTTGATAGGTTTCCAGGTGGTGGCAACTCCAGTGGCATGAAGTTTTTCAGTGGAAGCCATGGGATGCAGCTCGAGGGCTGTGTTGTAGGCTTTCCTAAATAGGATGTCTATCTTTTTAATTTCAGGTAATTTCAGGGTGTGAGAGGGGACCATGTACGTGATCCAGCTGCTGATCACTGCTTAGATGAGGTGAAGATCTCCCTTGTTAAGTAGGTTGATGGTTTTAAGCCACACTACTATCTTGTTGTATATGTAGGTTCAGTATGCAAAAGCTGGACACTTTAAGGATCGCGTTGCCTTCCATGTAAACATGCATGTCCACGGGCACGAGGTGGTCTTTCCAACATAAAAGAAGGAGTTCAGACTTGGCTGCTGAAAGAGCGAAGCATAGCGAGCTCCCAGTGGGTCGTGTGAGCAAGGAGAATGAGGGAACTGCAGCAACCTTGGTAACTGTATCGAGCTGTAGTTGACCATGTGCTCCGCAGTGCAGCATCATTCAAGGGACAGCATACTCAATTTTTGGTGATGAAGGGTGTGCCAGCATCAAACCACACATGAATGTGGTTCACGTTAGGGGTGACGTGAATGAATAAATAAAATAAGAAAGCTAACAAATTGTCCATACAAAGGCTGTATGCGGGCCCTTGCTTGAGACAGGATAAGTTTTCCGCATGTTTTATGCACTACTCGGCAGAGCAGGTAATACGCAGCGATTGCAGTTCTGTGCACAAAATTGGCATGGAAGCATTGGGAATTGTTAAAAACCATTATACTTAGCATCAAATGGCCAATGCGGTTCATTTGGACATTCGTTATATGCCATTGCACAAACGTTTTACTTTGTAAAACCGAGATATCAGTTATATGGGCTGTGGGGTTAAAATGGGGGAGATAAATCCGTTCTCCCCGTTTTAACCGCGGCTGAGCCAGTTCAAAACCGCGCTGACCCCACCCCGTGGTCGCGTACGCTACTGAGCGCACGCCGACCACGGCGGGCCTTGCTCTGCGGGAACAAAGGAACGACACACTGGCTGACACAAACAAGGCATTTATTGCTATAACAACAATAACGCCAGCTAGCAACAAAATACACTGAGGAATCTAGGATGTCCGACTCACCAGTACGGCTACGAGCGAATGTTCGCCCACGGTAGGGCAGAGGGAATATCTCCGACGCCAGACGGGACGAGCTGAGGGGAACAAGTTTCCACACGAGGACGCCCGCGGCAGAGAGCGGAGCTTTGCGCGTGAACGTCCAACACGCTTCCCTGTCCCAGGGAGAAGAGACCTAGCCTTCCCACGCGCGCGAGCGGCCAAACACGCCATCCGTGGCGCTGCTGTCGCTGCGACGCGAGCGCCCTCCTCTGTTAGCTAGAGTAACTAAACTAAAGGGAGTCCTTTTCGGGGGCAGCTAACAACAGTGGGGTACAGTGCGGGAAAGTGAACGCAGGGGACGAAGGCGTCCCCACAGGGCTTATATTGGAGCCTCCATGGGGAACAGCCACTCCTTCATTATATCCATTATTTCATCACAATCCATTTCGTTATACGGAGGTTTGACTGTAAATGTCTTTTTCCAGTCAAGCTATCTTCATCTTCAGGCTGTGAATGTGCAGCTGGTCCTTATTTCCAACATAGCGCTTGTACTTTACTTTGCAGATGTCTTCTCCAGTCAGTGAATGTTCAGTCCATCTCCAGCATGAGAATGTGCATCTGTAAGGGCCCTCATTTTCAACATGGATCTGATACTTTACGTTGCAGATCTCTTCTTCAGTCAAAGCATGTCCAGTCCATCTCCAGAGGTGGATGTGCATCTGCAAAGCTCCTCTTGATGGGGACTCATACACTCACCTTTGCTGCCATGGTTCCGTCTGAGTGATTGATACTCTTCTTGCGGTCACAGTGCTCAGCCTGGTAGTCGATAGTTACCGTACCCACCTTCTTGTGTGATGACCGTAGTAGCGGAACAACGCATGGTGCGTAAATGCTTGTTCTCAAATTACATTTATATTGGAACCGGTCTTTGTGTTAGAATACCATTGCCTGCCCATTCGTAGTTGCTGTGTGGCTACAGGCTGTCGGGTTAGCATTGACAGTGCATGCATTCAAGCTGTCCAAGTGCACTTCCTGCTGAGAAATATTGTTACATGCAAAATATTTTCATGTGCAAAAATGTATTCCATTGGGTAAAATATCTACTTTAGTGTACTGATCCGCTTTGTTATACTGCGATGACTTGGGAGTCAATGCACTAGTCATAGGCTGCGAGTTTTCAGTCTGCTGGGGGATGGGGCTGGGGTCCTTTTGCACTATACATGTAAACATCAGTTTTGTCTCTAGTTGAGCAAATATGCTTGACAAAATGACCCCATGGTTCTTAAAGTACTAAATAAATTAATTAATTAACAAAAAGAGCTGAAACATACGTAAACTGTAGGTAGACATTCATAACATCCTTAGAAGTGAAAGGAAACACTGAA
Source organism: Amblyomma mixtum (assembly GCF_055824585.1). NCBI lineage: Eukaryota > Metazoa > Arthropoda > Arachnida > Ixodida > Ixodidae > Amblyomma > Amblyomma mixtum. The sequence goes on along the minus strand of NC_143014.1, from coordinate 240,110,514 downwards.
CAACACAAACATATCCACAACAAGCTAACAATTTCGTATATCGCGGACTCATTCTTAATTTGTGAAATTCACGGGGCAACACAAACAACACCACAGCAATAAGCTAACAATGCAGAACTAAAAAGATATTTAAACTTTTCATGTCTAAGAAACATTGGGCTCTACAAACATTTACACAATGTGCTAACAATCCAAAATTTAAAGATGGATTAAAAGCTCTTTGTCTTTAAAAACTGTAAACGAACCACCAAACTGGGTACAAAACAAAAGACATAAACAGAAATCAAAGAGCAAAGGTTGTAATTGGAAATAGCAACACAGGGAATTAGATGCTGATTTTATACGAAGGATTAATTTCAATTGTGATAGCTTCAAGAAAGCTAGTGTACTTTACTTTACTGTTCTTCGTTTTATACAAAGGCTACTATGAAATCAAGAACGCCTTTCTTTGCACAGTTGATCTCCACATAAAACTGTCCATGATGTCACTGAGATTTATTTTCCGTGTCGGCTCTGTGTGCCCATGGAAAAGCGCTATGTGATTTAAATTCACAACACACTCGCTCAGGTTTGTGTTGGCTCTGAATTCCGTCACTTCTTGGGAGCACCCGCTTGTTACCTTGTTACGTAGAAAATTAAGGTTATTCATGCTGAGATTGCAAAAACTAGTGTTGTGATGCACTCTTCATGAGAAAAGCAAAAAGCGGAGTTACAGAAGAGTTATTTTGAACGGTACGCTCATAGTTGATATTTTGGGTCAAAACATGATCTCAGTGTTTAGTTCAAAGTATTGAAAAAAACTGTGGGCAAGCACAAAAGAAAAACCTCCACTTATCAAGTGGCCAGTCGTTTGATTCCGCATAGAGACTTCGAACAGGTGTTCAGTGAGCTCCAGTTGCCTGTCAGAGCCTTGAGAACGCTTAGTATTGTCGCCCTTTGTTGGTGAATCTATGTACCTGTGGCGGTTTAAGGCTGTGCTGTTCTTCCAGTGTTTAGGCAACTTTAGGTCTTTAATTAATTTGTCCAAAACTGTACGAAAGAAGATAAGCTGCCCCCTGACCACACCATTCAACCTCTGGGGGGGGGGGGGGGCGGCTGCAGAGACCTCTAGCCTCCTCGCAGTGGGTGCCTATGGTACTACTTGAAGAAGTAAAGCTGCACAACAGCATCTGCTGGGCCATGACGTGTGGAACTTTCGTATACTCCATAGACCTTTTCACGACTTTCGGAAAAACCTTTTACGCAACAGTGTAGACAGCTCGTTCGTTGGAAAAAACCATTGGCATAGTTGGCACTACGTGTTGTAAATAATCAGGGACTGCGTAAAAAAAACCTCATCATGGTAATTTGTGCTTCTAGTGATTGATTGGTGTGTGATAGCTAGGCGATGACGAGTTAATGAAATCATTGTTATTGATTAATTAAAGTAATGAAAAAATTGGAAAAAGTGGGTTCAAAGGTGCTCAGGATGGAAAGGCAATGCTTGATGATGCTAATTACGAAAAGTTAGTGTGTAATGGATATGAAAAATGTGTTCTCAGGTGTCAAACTGCTCAGAATGAAAAGCCTAACCCACTACGCTATCGCGTCATACCCGTAAGGTGGAGCTTGTGCGTCCTCTCCATTTTTTTATCTTTCTTTTTTTTAGGGGGTGGGGGGGAATCGGCGGGGAGCTTAATCCTCAGCTCTTGCGCTGCAACCATAGCCCAGCGCCCTTGGACTTGTTTTTAAAAAGGGGTACGCAAAAGGAAGGCAACTGTGCGAAAAAGAACGCACGGTTATCTGAAATTGTGCCGCTATTTAATATAAGGCAATTTAATATAAGTTACATTTAATAATATATAAGCTATATATAAGATTTAATATATTCGTTTAAATTTGTAAGCTTCGTCATTTCATGAGTCTGTATCCATTGCAAGTCAGAACGAGCCTGTAGCCTAGCACAAATCCGAGAAACATAAACAAACATGGCGGAGTACGACCGATGCATAGTGCGACGCTAGAGTGTACTCTAGCGACGCGGAGCTTATTTCGAAGTGCATTTCGCGCGGAGGAGGCCCCTGCTTAACACGGAAAGCCATCGCGAATGTGTAGAATATTAAGCGAGAGCGACGTCTGATATTTAGCACCTGATTCGAGAGAATTAAGGTGTCAAGAGGATCGAATGCGGGTGACTGATGGCGGCGGCGGTGGCGGCGTTTATAATGTGAGTTAGAGCGCAAATAGCCCTTCTTAATGAGCATGCAGATACTCAATGTGCGGTGTTTGTTTTCATTACTTAACCGGCGGGGTATGGTTTCGTACAGGTGCGGTCATAATATGGAGAACACGTTATACACAGACTAGCCATTGCTGCCTATGCGATCGTACAAGTACAGGCAAAAGAAAGAAGAAAAAACTTATCTTCTGCACGGTCGCCGCGAGAAAGTTACACGTTGAAGCGTGCACCGTACTATTTCGGCCGCTCCTGTACAGGAGCCGTAGAAGTTCTCGAAACTCTGAAATCGCGAAAAATGTGCATTTCCACATCGCTTAGAGGCCCAGCCAGGTATTCTGGGCAATACAGCTTGCGTCAACCTTGTTTAGAGCGCTCGAGGGACGCACTTCACTGCTTAGAAATGGATGCCTATCGCAGCGTCTAGCATTTAGATTCAACGCTTGAGCGGAAGTAGAGCCACACAGACCTGCAGGCAAGATGGGCACAAGCACCTTGCCCGGAAACCATGGGCTGCTTTCCAGCATAGGTTTTTATGGTACGGTGCACATTGCTAGAGCGCTCTACACAAGGGTGACGCAGACTGTGCATTTTGCAGGTGGCACAGGGAAGTGCAAATCGTACGTACTTGGACTGCGTAGCGGTCGGGCTTCATCATGTTTTCGTCTTCCGAAGACCTCTGCACTATGCTGTTCTCCAGGGAGAAGTCTGCCGTATAAAATGGAGCAAGGTGACACATCTTTCGCTATTGGCATTGGTTATCAGTTCCTTGCATGCTGCAGTCGCTTGTCACTGTGTGGCCATCGCGTATTGTGTATACTTGTGTGCCTGTCGTGTCGAATTGCTGTGCTCGTCTGTAGTGTGCCATTTGCAGGTGGTGGTGGTAACAACTATATATCGTCAACAGAAAGGATTTGGTTGATTCTAGTGGGCTTCCAGAGCGCATGAGGTGGCCGTCTGATCAGCCCTCTGGTTCCGCATGCTGTGGTCGCGAGGTCCTGTCTTTTCGTTCCCAGTTCCCAAGCCCAGTTAATTGCCTGCAGTTGAGCAGGCGGGTCTGAGCTGGACACCGCATCCTCTCTCTGGTTTTAGATTGTTGCATTCGAATGAAATTTGCTTTAAATCTGCCTTTGTGGCTCTGCAGAGCTTACATTCAGGGATGTAGACCCCTGGATAGGCCTTGTGTAGATAGGGTGTTTGGGAATGTGTTTGCAGTTTTCGCCATGCCACCTGTTGATGTTTGCTAAGGCCATTTTTCTGGCGGTGGGAGTGTCCGCCTGGTGTTTCTGTAATACTGCCGTGAATCTTTGTGCGGTTTGTTTGTTTGTTCTTCAAAGCCCTTGCCAAGCGGCTTTGTGACTTTGTTTCGCAAGACGCAACCCGATTTACCTTCTTTGATCGTATCCAGGTGGAGCTAATTCTAGGATGTTCCAGACTGTTGCAGTAACTTTGTACCTATACCTTGAAAGTTCGCTATCAGCTTTAAATTGAGCACGGCCGAGAGCAGCGGGCATTCTTCTATTCAATGACCGCCTAGCACGCCGCCGCCGCCGAGTCATTCAGTTCATTGTGGGTGCAGGTCAGCCCAATAAACAGTTTCTTTTGGAAGCCTTGTTTCGCTGCTTTCTTCACTGCCGTCACCAGTATGTGACAATGTAATGTAATGCTGTGGCAGGTGGTGAAGGTCTCTCTGACAGACTTCAAGATTGGCTTGCCTATTGCATGGTTGACTAAACATCGGGCTAAGTTGTCGGCCACCTCATTCCCGAGATGCGACACGTGGGCTGGAACCCATATTATTCTAATAGGTTTTGCGTTAAGGTTTTGCTCTTCCAGGAGTTGTCTGGCAGGTTTGTGGACGCTCCCTTTTGCAATGTTTCGAACAGCTCTTTCTGAGTCGCTGTAGTGTTCTAGAATAGTATTATAGTAGTACACTATACACTCACTGAAAATTGTCATGGCTTTCTTTCTTAAAATGGCTAAGGCAATGGCCGCTTCTTCCTCCTCATGTGCCTTTGTGCTCCATATGGAAGTGGTGGATATCGGTTTTATGTCCGTGTCTGCGATACCTAACCAAAAGGCATTATGATCACAGAGCTCTGCAACTGAATATTACCCATGGAGGACTTTCGCCTTCCTTCTTTCTGCCTGACATTCGGGATTGATTGAAATAACTGCCATCCAACAGAGAAGGATGGGATGACCCATTCGCATAGACGGCGGCTCAGAGCTCTTGGGTCCGGGCGCAGTCTTCAGCCACTTGGATGTGACTTCATGTCTACAGTCAATAATTATATCAAAGAGAGAATCTCAGAGGAAGCAGGCAATATAATAAATCAAAGAGGTACAGACAGATTCATATTATATGCTCACCGGCATAATTCGGCGGACTCGCTCAGGCTCATTTCAGATCATGATCTGAGAAGTGAATGAGTCTAGACTCACGTTGAGATCATGATTTAAATTGCGAGTTCGGACTTACGTTCAGATCATGATCTAAATCCTGGTCAGTCCGGTAAGTGTGGGCCTATCAAAATTAAATAGTCCATGGTGTACGTAAGGTTGAACAATCCCACAATCCCAAGTGAATCCAAGATGCTGATTGGGCATGATTTTAATGTTCATGAACGTGAGTTTGCTGTGAACTCATAATACTGAATACGCTTTGGCTGATGGTGATGATGTACAGCTGTTTCATTGTTTTGTGGTAATTTTTGTGGCTGCTGCACTCTAGAACCATAAGAGAAAGGTGAGAACAGTTTATTAGTAGCCGCACAAGGTGTCATTGGATATTAGCTGTTGCTTGCTGTGTCAAGTTCTACTTTTTTACTGTTTTTTAATTGGTTGCTGAACACATGCAGTGGCCTCAGATCTTTAAATCCTACAGGTGGCAGCTACAGGCCTCTAGGCCAGGCCTGGCTAAGTCTAGCTGCAATTAAGAGCTCATGGCATCACTGTGCTTTTAACAACTTTTTTTGGCGTTTTAGGCGCATATCTTGGGCCATTGGGCATATAAACGATTCAGCTGTTTGATGTGTGAGCTTATAGGAGCCCTGAGTCAAGGTAAGCCTAAACGAGTCATGAGTGAGTGATACGCAAGTCACATAGGTCCGTTCGATTCGCCTACACTACGTGAACTGGTTCATGCAGTGCTGCACTTCGCCATTCGGTTTATCAGTGCAAAATGGCGCCGTCTGCACGACGCCATTCGTTTCAAAAAACTGCAGATGTGCAGGTCTACTTCAGCAAAACTGTGCACGTCCTCAGTGGTCAGGGCCGAAATGCTGCAGCAGCAGCCGACATGGAAGCAGACGACAGCTTGCTCTTTGCGATAAACGGCGGAGATACTCAAATTATTCCACTCTTCGATGAGAACGGTGCTCCACACCGACCCGACTCTAATAGAAAGTAATTGGCCACCCGAGAAGGCGGCGACGGAGGTGAGGACGGCGGCCCTCGCTGGCACGTACCTTGTATTTCTCGACCACCGTGCTTGCCGACGCATCCGTAAAGTTATAACAGTACTTAAAGCCGGTTATGTTAACTAAAAAGTACACACGTACATGCATCATTATGCACGTTGTTGCAACAACCCCTCAACATGCAAGTCGGCACGCGCACACCTCAGTTGTGTTGAGTAAAAGAACACACGTGCGTTTCGCTTAGCTGCCGCGAGATTGCATTGATGCTGATGCATGGCAACACCTCGCTGCTATGATGTGCTGTTTGAAAATTCTTCACACAGTTCGGGATGTAAGCGGCCGTTGATATATGGGCGCCACGACGCTGGCTGGGTGGCGACGCCAAGGATAGCAGACGATGCACTCGACCGTTTGTTTTGGAAGCAGCCAGTGCCAAGCTGCAGGGACTGGCGCTGCAGGGACTGGCGCTGCACGCTCGCGACACCGCCACGGAACTTTAGCGAACCAGTGCAGGCGAATCGAACCAACCTTATAAGTGGTTCACCGCGGAGTGGTTTGTCTGAATGAGCCTAAATGAGTTGTGAGTGTAAATAAGTTGCACCCTCGCGCTGTGCATTGTAGAGCCTCGTCTTCATCAACTTCCATCTGCTCCGTCCCGTGGCACTGCCTGCTCACCGTCGTCTTCTATGTGGCACAAATCCGTGCTTTTGCGCCGATTCCAATGCAGTAAACATTCTGTGTAGTTTTTTCATTTTGCATGGGTGTCATTTTTGGATTTCCTTTATCAGCTCTTTATTAGATGGGCTTCCATGTATGTTCATGCTACATCATTCTGGTGAGTGGCTCTACCGTTTTCTGCGCCTAAAAAATGTCTTGGATTTGTCCTCACTACTGTTTCTGTAAGTTTTGAGCATGCCTCTCGATTTATCTCTAGTATGGCTATTCTAATCATTGGTTGTGTTGTTGTGCTTCTGTGTAATAACCTACTGTCAGCGGCTTCGTTTTCTTTTTCTATAGTCTCGGTGGTGTGCTCTGCGTTCTCAGTCCACTCGTTTCAATCTCCTTGCATTGCCTTGCCTTCTTTCCCCGATCTTATCCCAGTTTACAACTCGTCTTCCTTCTTGAGTGTGCCACTAAGTATAGTCTCTATAATGCAATGGTCGCTTCCTAGGTTCTCGTTTGTATTTTTACATTGTGCATTTAAAACATGATGAATGCATAGGGTCAAGGTTGGGCATGTGTTGGCTTGCGCACTACTTTCTATCCTAGTTGGCGCCAGTAGATCCATCAGGAGCATGTAGCCATAGCCCCAAATGTATTGCCAGAGGCTTGTTTCTTTCTTTAAATTTGTTCTGTAACTCCATGCCATGTTTTGTGCATTGATATCTCGGACTACTATTGGGAGATTTGTTTGCTTATTTTTCTGGCTTCATTCATGGCTTTCATTATGGGAGGACTCCTCCGCTTCTAGGGATCCTACAGGCCTTGCTTCCTTAATTTTTTTTGTGGTATGAGGTCTGTCAGGAGGCAGTCTGCACCGTTTGATTGTATGTTGTGCTGCTCTATTGCCATCATATTTCTGTGGACCAAGACGGCCGCGAGTGGTCCTTCTTCCTTACCATTTTCGTGCTTAGCAGGTGCTCCCACTGTGTCACACTCATCTTTTTTGGATCTAACTCTGCATGCGGCCAGGCCCATGTTACATGTATGACTGGCGGTTAGCTTGCACCATGGGCATTCGTCACTGTATTGGTTTGGTTTATTAGGGTTTAAAGTCCCAAACCGACTCAGGCTATGAGGGACGCCATAGAGAAGGGCTCCGGAAATTTCCACCACCTGGGGTTCTTTAACGTGTAGTGACATCGTACACGGGTACGTCTTTAAGTATATACAAGTGTAAGTAGGTGCATGTCTGCAGCCTTCTGCAATCTACCACCTCTTCTTTGGTTACCTTTTTGTACAGCGCTTTATCTCGGATGTCTCAGTATGTCGGAATGGCAAGGGTATATTGCTTGATCCACCCCATAGAATTGTCTGTACCCAAATCGAGAAGACCAATGACCAAACCAGACTTGGCTCACTCCCAATATTGACTTTGCCTAAATCGAGAATTTAGTGTACTCACTTCGACATGGCATAATTGATTTAACTATGTTAAACCATTAACATTTTGTTCCTCCTCCGAGGGTTTGAATGTGGAGCTGTAGTTTCTCTCGTTTTCCGCAGAAGCTCCTAGGGTTCCATTGCCATATTCGCCAAGCCCGTGCCCACAATTTTTTTAAGGAGGAATATGGGCTGTGCCGTGGGATGTCGCAAGGCTATTGAGCTTAGGTTAATAGGTGAAGAATTTCATGCCAAAAGGCAGGCACACACTATGCTATCGGGGTTTAGCAGACAAAGAACTGGGTGTGGGATTCCTGATCATTAAGAATATTGTTGGCAACAGAGGAATTCTATAGCATTAAGAAAAGGGTGGTAGTTACCATAATTAGGCTTAGTGAGAGGTATAAATTGAAGGTTGTACAGGCTTAAGCACATACAGTTCCTATAAAGATCTGGAATTGGCAATGAGTAAAGTATAATCACGGTACGCTGTACTGATTAGACAATTCTGTGCCAAGGTAAGCAAGAAACAGGCAGGAGGCCAGGTAGTGGGAAACTATGTCAGCTTCTAGGAATAGCAGGAGGGAGTTATTAGTAGAATTTGTAGAACAGAATAATTTACAGATAATGAATACCTTCTTCCACAAACTGGACAACTGGAACTTAGGTTTTATGGGGTTTTCAAGTCCCAGCGCGACTAGGGCTTCTGTGGTGGTGGGCTGTGGATAATTTCGGCCACCTGAGGTTCGTTAATGTTCACTGAAATCGCACACCTTTAGCATTTTGCCTCCACCGAAACCCGGAGCAAACCCGTGTCTCTGGGGTTAACTGCAGCGGCACATTTCTGTAGTAGCTCGTTGATTGCATTTGCTGCGTTTTTAAATACTCTTACTTGTTCTGCTATGGTATTTTACTGGCCCCTGGTCTTGTCTCTGAAGGCTGTGAAACACACTTCTGTGTTTTTCCTTGCATATTGTTTTGCCTTTCCTCAATTGTGTCCAATCTGCTTGCTGCAAACAGGCCACTGCCTTTGGCAGTGATGCAGTGCGATGCCATTTGCGCACACATAAATCCAGTCCATTGAAATAACGTCGTCCCCAGTGTTGTAGATTAGTGCCGAACTTGCATCCTACACAGCTACTTAAGGCACCCTGCAGAAAGGCCCAACTATCGCTAAGACTGACAGGCCACAATTGCAGATTTATCAAGCTCACACACATGCTCACACTCCAGCACAGGTCAGCTTTCACTATGGTGGTTATGGTTGTGGGAAACCACACGCCTACTTTTTTATATTCAAGCTTTTGTAGTGCAGTCCTTCCACCAAATGTATAGTTCAGCTTGTGCTGTGTCACTTTTACTTTTCTGTTTGTTACTCAGCTTGCTCTTTTTTTTTCCCACTGACAGAAACATTTCCAGATGTATGCTGGTCACCTGTCATGCAAGCCTTCAATGTGTGCATACATAAATTGATCGCTGTTCAGAATTTCTAGCATCCGCCGCCGCGGTGGCTCAGTGGTTATGGTGCTCGGCTGCTGACCCGAAAGACGCGGGTTCGATTTCGGCCGCGGCGGTTTGAATTTCTAGAGGCCCGTGTACTGTGTAACGTCAGCACACGTTAAAGAACCCCAGGCGGTCGAAATTTCCGGAGCCCCTCACTACGGCGTCTCTCATAGCCTGAGTCGCTTTGGGACGTTAAACCCCATAAACCAAACCAGAATTTCTAGCATCCTTCAGTTGCTGTTGAAATGACACACGGCACCATAGAAACCAAACCTCAGTGTTGGTAGGCTTACATGAAAAACTATGGTGTTGCAACTGTTGTGCGTACAATTATCTAAATTAAAGAAGTTTAGAGAAATAGTAAATGTCACAAAAAAATCTGCCATTTTTGACATTTAGCTTCGGTTTTGCAACTCTTGGGGTTCCAACTTTGCCTGCGTATTTGGAATGGTGTAGTACATGATTTCTGAACAAATTAAAACTTAATATCTTAATGCAGTTTTAAAACCCGTTTCCAAAAAAAAAAGACAGGCGAACGCTTCCCTACCCTTTTTTTTGCCTAGGGTTTTGCACTACCGTGTGGCATGCAGAGGAGTTGCAGAAGCAGTTTCATAATGCTACGTGCCGTGGTGGACAGGTTGCAATATCACAGATACAGACGGAGGGTACTTTTTCTCAAGAATGGTACCTTCAACGCGGCCAGAAAATGAAATGCAGGTGTAGTGAACTGCGGGGTGGGAACAGTTTCTTAAGCCTGGAGGCACTCCCATAGATTGGGCTACACTGCCGTTCACTTTCAATAGGGTCCCTTGTGTGTGTGCGTGCACTAGTGATGCAAAACTATCGATAGTAGTATCGATACTAATTGTTATATACAGTACTATCGATACTATAATATCAACTAAACTTGGTTTCCAGAGTGTGTTGTATGGAGGTGATGGTATGAGTAACTGACAGGACTCGCCCGTTTTCACGGCTTATGCGTCACCGAGCTCTGCAGATGTTCCCTATGTAAAGTTGCTGGATAAAATGTTAGTGTGCGAATGTCCTAATTGCGAAGCATGTGTGTGAAAATCATTTCTGCAGCGGTTACGTCAGCAAGCCAGCACAACTTGGGCTGTTTGTTCTTTCATCGGATGCAGTTCCAGGTGTTTTTGCAAACTGTCCCAGTCCATGTCAAAGAACCACAGGTGGTCGAAATTTACCCGGAGACCTCTACTACGGCATCCCTTATAGCTTGAGTCTCTTTGGGACAAAAAGCTACATGAGACCGTCAAACCAATCAGGTATCACAAATGTTTTGGTTATATCGCTGGCCAACAAATGCATAATACCAATATTGCTACTATCAATAGTCTTACCATTGACAGTTTCACTATCGCTAGTAGTACTAGCGATAGTTTCCAAAAAGCTATCGATAGTCAATGTTCCGATAGTTTTGCATCACTAGCATTCACGCCTGATGAGCTTGAACAGGGTGGCAGAAAAAAAATTTCAAATGGAAATTTCACAGCAGTGGATGAGTCTGTTGCAGAACCACCAACACCAGCACAGCCAGAATGAGCCATACTAAGAATGAAAGGAAAGTCGGCAAAACTAGTCACAAGAGTACGGTAGAAATTATAAGATCGTTGGTCATATTTCAATTCAACATTAGAAATCGCATAAAATAAAATTAACTGTAGTGCAATAATGCAGTGTGAATAGCGTACCTGACTTTGTGACCGCTCAGCGAAATATTACAGTAGGGGCAACAAATTTTGGGTGCAAATTTCGTTTTCTTTGGAGCGATGTGATGGACAGTTGTATATATTAGGGTGTGGAATTCACTTAAGCCAGCTGAATAATTTATAATTGATTTTTTTCCCATGTCATTGCAGTGGCTCGACGGCAGTGACACACACACACACACACACACACACACACACACACACACACACACACACACACACACACACACACACACACACACACACACACACACACACACACACACACACACACACACACACACACACACACACACACACACACACACACACACACACACACACACACACACACACACACACACACACACACACACACACACACACACACACACACACACACACACACACACACACACACACACACACACACACACACACACACACACACACACACACACACACACACACACACACACACACACACACACACACACACACACACACACACACACACACACACACACACACACACACACACACACACACACACACACACACACACACACACACACACACACACACACACACACACACACACACACACACACACACACACACACACACACACACACACACACACACACACACACACACACACACACACACACACACACACACACACACACACACACACACACACACACACACACACACACACACACACACACACACACACACACACACACACACACACACACACACACACACACACACACACACACACACACACACACACACACACACACACACACACACACACACACACACACACACACACACACACACACACACACACACACACACACACACACACACACACACACACACACACACACACACACACACACACACACACACACACACACACACACACACACACACACACACACACACACACACACACACACACACACACACACACACTCTACATTCAGGTCACAGAGGCCATGCAAAAAGTACAATATTTACAAAAATAGTTTGTCTTACGCGATCGGAATACGTTGTGTACATCACAGCCGCCGTTTGGCAGTTGTAAATTGAATATTCAACGCTTGTTGGCACAGTCCATGTGGCCATTTGTTTATTAATGTGCTGCACGACATTCTGAAGTGATAGAACAGAACTAAAATTTAGTTGTGTACTCTGTCATGAGCATTCGTTTTCAGGTGGAACTCTGTTAGGCACATTTATAAGTAATCGGATTAAACCTCATTTCTGGCGAAAACAGCAGCTTCTGTTTGCCAGAGTACAGTGTCAAAAAGCACTGCACGGGTATTAATGGATGCCTTGTACTTGTTATAGAATTGCATTCTTAGCAATTTTTATACATTGTGTGACCTGAAGGTAAGTTTTGGATGGTACATTTTCAAAGCAAGAGGCCTCGACAAGGTAGTGTCCGGCCTTCTTACGACCACCACTAGTGCCGACATGTTCACCCAAAAGCTGCGGCGAAGAGCGAAGGCCAGCAGTTTATCTATGGCTGCTGCACTTGCTGTGGTATGAAATAAAAGTTTCCCAACTTGGTGTTATTGTGTCATGTAACCTAGTGTGCACATTTTTTTCACTAGACTAATGCCAGAATGAAAATTTCATATCGCACTGAAAGACAGCCGTTCGGAATGTTTGCAACTAGGCACTGCTTGTGTAGCTATGTTTTCCCACCATAAAAAGAAAAAAAGGTAAAAGAACAAACAACTTTTGAGATTTTACCTCTCCATTATTATGTCTGGGGTGCTGAAGCATGAAGGACACACGTGCTCTAATTACTGCCTGGCCAGTGGCTTAATGCAGGGAATAAATCATTCTCTATGAACTTGCTTCCTATAAACTGTTCTCCATGACTGTGTGCTTTGAAAGTAAAGGGTGTGGTGTTTTAATGAAGAAATAAATACGTTTAACCGCAGCTGACACAGTTGAAGAGCACCGGACACCACCCCGTGGTCACGTATGCTATCGAGCGCATGCCGACCACGGCGGGCCTTGCTCTGAGGGAACCAAGGAACAACACTCTGGCTGACACAAACAAGGCATTTATTGCTACAACAACAATAACGCCAGCTATCAACAAGATA